>NC_048310.1:17292199-17526740 GCF_013100865.1 Trachemys scripta elegans
TAAATAAACTGGCCCGGCCCGCTAGGGTGCTTTCCCTGGCGAGCCGCGTGCCAAACGTTGCTGACCCCTGCACTATAGTTTGCACACAGGTCTGCAAAGACCAGGATTGGGTTTGCCTCTTTATCTCTTCTCTTCTCTGCATGCTTGTTTTCTCCTCACTTCTTGGTCTTCTCATCTTTTCTTTTCTCCTATTCACAGTAGAGATGAGCCTGAACACCAAATAGCTTGGATCCAGATTGAAACTTATCCAACCCTGGGCATCTGGTCCAGTGTTCACCCTATTAGGGAAATAGAGGTCTGCTATGAATAGGGTGACCAGATAGCAAGTGTGAAAGCTTGGAGGGGGAGGGAATAGTTGCTTGTATAAGACAAATCTCCTAATATCAGGATGGGATGTCTGATCACTGTTGTTATGAAATTTGGCTCTGGATTTATACTTTACCAAAATTACAAGGGAGTCCAGATCCAAGATTTCAGTTTGGGCCCATCTCAGCTTCATTTTCCTTTTCTCTGTGTGCATTTTTCTCTTTATATTCTCTCTTATTTTCATTGTTATTTTATAGCAGCAGGCAGGATGTATCTGCCTGGCTGATATTAGCTGTGTCCTCCCAGTGTTCAATTCAGAGGTCTTCTCAGGACAGGGTATTTTGAGTGGCAGATGGGTCCTAGCATCAAATGGTGGTATTTAAATTAATTTGTTCTAATTAAAGCATAAATGATGATCATACTTAGCACTTAAAATCTCCAAAGCACTGTAAGATATTAAGTGTTCACTAGAGCTGGGCCATTTTTTTTTTTTTGGCAAATAGTAAATTTGCTTTAAAAAAAGCCTCATTTTTTGGGCATCAAACCATTTTGTGAAGTCAGGCAGAATTCAGTGGATGGTTACAGTGAAAAAAAGAAGGAAAGGTGTTTGTTTTGTTTGTTTTTAAAGCTGAAATGCTTTGTCCATTTAGAAATGGCTTTTTGTTTTGAAATTTAGTTTAATTTTTTTTTAAGTGAAACACTTGAAAATCTCTCAAAACAAAATGAAAAACTGTAAAGATTTTGGCTATGTCTACATTAGAGACCTTACATCTGCGCCGCTGTAAGATCTCACATGTAATATCTCCATGCCGATGAGAGACAGCTTTCCCGTTGACATAATTAAACCATCCCAACAAGCACTCTGCCACTTATGCCAGGAAAATTTATGTTGCTCAGGAGGATGGTTTTGTCACCCCCCCACCCCCAGGTGACATAAGTTTTGCTGACATAAGTGGTATCGTCACTCTAGGGTTAAAATGGAGGGTCGCACAGGTGTGACCACCCTCCTGAGCAACATAAGTTTCCCTGGCATAAGCCTTTGAGGTCAAACTAAATGTTTCATTTAACACAATAAGATTTGTATGTTTTTTTTCTTCATTTCACCCACACACAAAAAAAGCCACCCAAAAATTCTTCCCTCTCCCCTCCGCCACTCCTCCATTTTAACCCTAGAACCATAAAATAAATTATTCCCTCTGCTCTATTATTTAATCCTCACCCCCTATTTTTGGTCATTATGCTTCCCTGAAAGAAGGATTCCAGATCTGGAATAGCTTGCCTACAATCGTGTGATGTTGCAGACTGGGTCCAGAGGCCCTGACAGAGTCATGACAGTTACAATTGCTTGCCTGACCGCAGTTAGAGAAGCTAACTGGCCTAGCCAAGGGAAAAGTTCTTTCACAGATCAGTACAGTTCACAGACTGATGGATTTCTTCTAGAGCTGTCCAAATAATTTGTAACAAATTATTATTTTTGGACAAATTTTGCTTCTATTCCCATTTATGGGGGTCCTTGAACAGGGTAACTTTTCTTCAGAGGTATTGATATATAAAATTACTGGCCAAATAATGTCTTCAAATAATTTTTGCTCTGTAGGTTGGTTGGCAGAAGTTTGGTTCATTCATTACAAAACTCAGCATCACATTTGGCACTAATGGGCAATATTACTCTAATACTTTTCTTTCAATATGAATGTGCTTTATATGGCAAGTTTTCATGGCCTCATCCAAAGCCCACAGAAGTCAATGAGAGCCTTCCTGGTGCCTTCAATGGATTTTGTATCAGCCTCTAAGTGCATTCTCATTAGAAAGGCCAAGGTATGAATTGGCAAGGAGGTGCTATTCTTAAGAGATGGAGAGCCAATGGCAGTTCAGTGTGGGTAAGCTTGCACTACAACTGCCTGTGCCACATCTGGCAGTCATCTGGGCACATTTCACAAGCAGAAAGGTCCTTAGCTTGCTCCCATTGAAGTCAAAGGGATTTATGCTACTGGGTTCAGTGGGAACAAGACTCTTGCCATAGACTGCAATGGGAACAGGATCAGGCATTAATCAAATGGAAATTTTTATTGTGATTAAGTTATGTAAATATCCCATAATTATGATAATAGTAAAAACTATACACGCTCTTCTGATGTGTTTGTTTTTCTTTGAAATCAAATTAATGGTCCTGTGCTTTCCCTGTTATGTGATCACCAGATAAGTCAGTTTGTTTTGATTACCACTCTGAAGGTAATTAAAAGAATATAATCACTGTCACAAATACAAGTACCCAAACACAATGAATCAGTAGGGTAGCATTGTATGTGAGGAACATACTGAATGGTGTCTCAGTTGTTACTTTTGTACTAATATCTGCTAGGACCTTATCCTGCATTGCTGGAACACCCCAAATACTCTTTGATCCCAGTGGATTTTTTGGGTTCACAAGGGGAGATAGAATCAGGTCCATGAGCTGTTTTATAAAATAAACACACACACACACACGTTGAGTGCCAGTGTTTATGTTCAGCACATAGACAATCTGCAGGTTCCAGTTCTATAAACTATTGACATGTTTCAGTCGACACCAGCACCTGTGTTTCTTGTATAAAATACTAAAATAATGAAAATATTTTGTAGCTGAGGACTCAACTATAGATCATACTTGTTCTGGACAGTGTTAATGAAACAACAAAGTAATAAGAAACAAAAACCAGCTATTGATAGATCCCAATTCTGCTAGCAAGCTGAAACCCCCAATTTGAGAATCTGTGAATCTTGCCTCATTCACTGAAGAATACTGCAGAGCTGAAGCAGTATAAGTTATTGATGACAATGATCATACATACACTACAAGATGCTGCAGGCTGACAAGAGTTAGCAGGTGGCAAATCGTGACTAATACGCACTGTGCTAATACATGCTCATTTTACTGCTGCTTCATCCTCCACCTGGCTTCTTTCTCCTCACTTCCCAACCTTTAATTTGCTTCATCTCCTTGCTGTGTTCTGTTGTAACCTACATTGCATGTTCTTTTGGGCAGGGTCTGTCTTTTAAATATGTGTGTGCAGAGCACCTCTCACGGTCCTGGTCCATGAGTGGGACCCTGAGGCATTCCTGAGATACAAATATTCATATTATACCCCGGGTGTGCTCACAAGATGCCACAGTCAGCATAATTGTATGCAGTACTGTTATAGCCATGTCGGTCCCAAGATATTAGAGAGACAAGGTGGGTGAGGTAATATGTTTTATTGGACCAACTTCTCTTGGTGAGAGAAACAAAGCTTGTCTCTCTCACCAAGAAAAGTTGGTACAATAAAACATATTACCTTACCCACCTTGTATCTTGTAGTTAGCATAAAGTAATTGTGGAACACAATTTAATTAGACTTATAAGGGAAATCGTGGAAGCCCCATTTATAATTAAACTGGAGAAGTCACTAACAAATGTGGGGTAGGGAATAAACCTATATTGACTGAGAAACAGGCTAGATGAATGATTCATCTTTAATTTTTGTAATGATGACACTGTCTCTCTGAGAGAAGCAGTTAAGGGAGGATGTTTAGGAGGGGAGATCAATAATAACTCAGTACCTTATAAAAAAAAAAGGAGGGTAAGAGCAGAAATTACTACTTCCATTTCAAACCCAGATGGTGTATTACTATCCCCCTTCCTGCAACATTTTCTGCCAGATTTAGGCTGTCCTAAGGTACAGAGAGAATTGGAGGAGGCAGAAATTGATTTCTTTTTAAACGCAATGTATATACTGAATTTTGCTTCTAGGGGAATCTGCGTAATTGGATAGTGAAATTTCTAGAGAGAAATAATGTGTCTTTAAAAATACCCCATTCCAAATTCATCTGCAAGCCACAGCAGCAGGTGCTCTAATTTCATTGGTGAACTGAGTTCATGCAATTTATTCATGTTGGAATATTGATAAGATAAGATTCTAGCCATCTTTGTATGCCTGTGACCATGAGAGAGAGAATTGCTTACTATTATGTTCACAGAGGTGACTTGAGAATCGTGATATGCTTTGACTTAATTCTTGAAAGTTATGATTTAATGAAAGGATTCTATTCTATTTTATGCTGGATCAATATTTATTTTAATAAGAGTCACTGAAATACATACTGTTTCTATTAGTATGCTCTATTGTATCATGTCTGGGGAGTGGGATGGAATCAATATACAGACAAGCATATATTTCATTAGCTATTTCTTTTGCTTTTAAATGTAGAATGTTGTCCATTTTGCTTTCTTATGCTCATTTTAATGACCCAGGAACACTTTTTTTAAGAGTTGTTTTCCTATCTGATTCCAGTGGTTTCCAATTACTGATGTTCCAAACCTCCTGAAAATAATTAAGATAGTCACCAAAAAACAAAAACACATTAAAATAGTTTTCAACATTTTGATACGATACTCACATGGGATAATAACCAAGTCATTTAATAAAATGTTCTAAGGAAATGCCTTTGGAAGATTTAAAATAAATCTTGTGTCTGCCTAGCAGGGATGATGTGATGTAAGTTGACTGGATGCGAAGTGCTGGAATTACATTCTAAATCATTATGGGTGTTCACTGTTATAATTACATTTGTTATTAAGATTAATGGACTAGACTCATCTTTCCTTGGCTGGCTAGTGGGTATGGCATTCATGAGTTATACCAGCGATAATTGTTACACAAAGGTAAGCACACATGTTTCCAGGACACTGCCACACTTACTGCCAAGTTCTCCCCTACCTGCATAGCCCTTGAAATAGTACCAAACCCCCTTCTTCTAGACACCATGAAGGGTGGTCCCTGGGTCCTTAGGGCCCAGCTAGGCAAGAAGGAAGAGGGAGAAAACCAGGTGGCATGTTGTTTCCCTTCTCCCGCCCTATGGAGATTACAAAGAGAAAATGAAGCTTGGGTCTTGACCCCCCCTTTACAGAGATCCTCAAGAGCATCCACAGCCAGCAGGAATCTCTGATAAAATGGCCTCAGGGTGAGAAAGTGGAAGGATCCCTGGGGAGGAATTTGTAACTCGATTTAGCTGGTGAAGTATTAACTTAGTTTCCTGCTAGGGAAGACCATGACCAACTAAAGCCAAGTTAAAGGTGCAACACTGCGTCTGCACGAGGAAAAAAAAAATCAAATTTAAGAAAAGCTTGGCTAGCATGTGATAGCTGACTGTGACCTAAAGGTGACCACTTTACCCAGTCATGGTCAGTCCTTGGGGCAGGGAGGGGAGACTACCCCCAAGTGCAACACTGTGAGGGAATTTCTGTGAAGGGCTTTTCTTTGAAGTGGATTTCAATACAGAGGGAGTAATCCAGCCTGTATTACTTCTATTCACTACTTTTGTGAATAAATATGTTTCTTACAGTAGATAGAGGCACCACACAATTAAAAGAGTCAGGGACTAGACCCACCCAAATAGAGACATGAACGATATGTGCAATAAATTTACTTTTTCTATAGTATAGGAAAAGAAGGCAGGATACATTATTGGTTACACTGACTAAGTGAAATGTGAGATAAAAGAAAATGTTTTAGCCATCTCTGCCACACGTTGCTCGTTGACTGTAGTGCTAAACAACCTGCCTTGACTGTTCCTTGTGATCTCTACTGTTTGACCTTGTATAAAGTCCGTGCTTGAAGGCAGATTGCATTGTAATGTGTTATGCTAGAGTGTAATGATGGTTTCTGGGAAAATAAAAAGTATTTGAAGAACAGAAATAGCTTGCTGGTAACTTACTATTGGGAGCAGAATAACAAGGTATGTTCATTGGTGTGATAATTACTGTAAATGTACATAGCTGCACGTGGAAGAAGGGTACCATTATGGAAAATTACTATATTAGTCAGTAGAAAAGGATAATTTTTCCATACGTTTTCTAAACCATCCTATGAATACAATAGAGAATTATATCACTACTTGGAATTCACTGGCATACAAAGGCTGTCATTCTTTTTTGCGGGGAGGAAGTGCTAGGAGAGGGATGAGGGTTTGGATGGAATAGGGCTTTGAGTCAGAGTGTATTTTTGTTTTGCTGTTTAAATAACTAGCTGGTTAATTTAATATTGTTGTGTGAAGTTATGTTGGATGATGTTCTTTGTGTTGTTTACTATTTTAAAAACCTGTTAAGGTACCTAGAGTTGAGAATAAACCAAATATTTTAAATAAATAAATAAATAACATAATTTGTACATAACTCTCTTGGTATCATCCATCCACAACTTCTATATGACTTTTCCAAAAGGGTCTTGAGACAATCCTGCAGCTTTTACTTGAACTGGCTATTGTCAGGAAAAATCCTGAAGCCTTTACTCAGGACTTGTCTATGTGGAAAAATGTAGTGACATCATAATATCAGTATAATTAACCTCTCTAGTTATACCGGTGGATGCTTCTTCTGGGATAAGCATGCCTTTTTCAGGTTTATCTTATACCACGACATAAGCTAAACTGGAAAAAGGCAATCTCCTTCTGGCACAGTGTCCACATGGGGAGCTATTCTGGTATGTTTATATTGGTATAGTTAGGCTGAAAAATTTTCCCATGTAGACAAATTTCCATGAATTTCAAAAGTAAAATCCAAGTAAAGACCTCAAACCCTGACTTCAGTAGATGCGTTGTCTGAATAAGGACTCTGGACTTCATGAGTTGGCTCATGAGTGCCAATTCTGCAGTTTGATCTCTGCAGGCATTAGGCAGTCTGCCTGCACAGCTCAGATTGCAGGATCACGGTCATGGCTTGTAATCCTGAAAAGCACACTGAGGTTTGCAAAAGGCACAGTTATATGTATCTCAGTCCACCACTTCTCTGCCTGTGGCACATAATAGTTTAGTCTCCTTTGGGCTGGAAACTTTGTTCTAAATTTTGTGGTTGGTTTAGTGTGCAGTTGCTGGGTTGTATTGGTGGCCTGTGATTAACAGGAGTTCAGAATGGATGAATTGGTGGTCCCACTTGGCCTGAAACTCTATAGCCCATGAAACTGATTAAATACTTATCTGAAATTGTCATGCCACATTCAGGGCACTCCTTATTAATTCATGTTTCCATTGACTAACCCCATTCAACAAAGGATAAAGGCCTTCTCTTCCGAGGCCAGTATTTCATGTTTCTGCTTACAGAAATGTCAGTTCATAAGTGGGAGTTGAGCCACAATGTCTGTAGCAGTTTTCTAGCACTGAACTAGAACATGTAGTGTTAGCCAACTTGTGACCCTCATGACAGATGTTATAACTAACCACGCTGACAGAAGGTATGTGATCTAGAATGAGCCACAGGCATTTCTTTGATTTGACCAGAAATGTCACAACCTGACAAAGCTGCCTTGTAATTAGTGGTCCAAAGCTTTGTCATGTTACAGTCCAAGAGTTGCAGAGCTGGAGAATTCAGTCTGTGAACTACTTTCATTGACTAAATAGGATTTGGATACAAGATGAAAGTGGCGTATTCTGCCCTCGTTTACTCCTACGCAAAAAAGGGCGAAATCTTGGCCTAGTTGTAATTAATAGGAGTTTTTCCATTGACTTCAGTGGAACCAGGATTTGTCCTTGAAATATTTAGCACATAGTAACTTTTAAACAAATGGAACTATCCTTAGGGGAAAATCCAGTCTCTTTCACGAAGTGTTCCTTTGTTTGCTTTGCTGTGTCACAACCATTTAGTTTGAAATGCTCCTTGCAAAAGTATATACCTGGTATGTACATTGCGTGTGCATCTACTGGTGTGTTCTCAGTGAGTAAATGAGCACCATCAAATCAAAGGACAGTATAGATCTATTTCCACAGGATCAGTAAATCCTTACTTTCACATATGGAACACATGCAATTATCACTTTACGCAGGGTGTGTATTTTGTTGAGTCTTCAGCAGAAGATATTTGACCCAGATCCCCTAAGGCCAAAGGATTCACTTTCTGCAGGTTGAGTAACATACATAGGAAAGTTCCCTACAGAGGTTGTAATCAGTTTCTCCCTCCCAACCCCATCCCCAGTCTCTGGGCCTGATTCTGTCCTTACCAAAGGCAATAGACAAACCCATTGACTTATCTTAAGCAGAATAAGGGCCTTCATGTTAAGAACTAGAGATTATTAGCCAAACTAACAACTAGACTTGCCAGTCCCCCTGACAACTGCTCCTTCAGTAGATTCACCAGCTGAGCCTGGACCTTCAATTCAGCGCTAAGGAAAAGATTCCCCGAAGCTACCAAACTGATTTCTGTTTTCCTTCCAGAAAAGTTCCTAGAACTTGCATTTTCTGAGTCAGGATAACATTTTATGCCACAGGCCCATTAATCTTCACTAACCAGCTTAAGCTTCTGTGTATGGATGATCTGCCTTCTTTCAACCTGATTTTGTGTGCTACTAGGCAAACGTGCGAAGAGGGAATTTTCAAATCAATACAAAGAGGTAGACTAAGAGGTGGAATAATTGCACCCATGCACGGTTGTGATTCTTCTATTTCTGTGTTCCCTCTATATCAAAGGGTAAATTAATTCAATAAAATCTTCTCGTAGTTAATGAATAATGAAAAAAAACCAAGGATTACGAAATTCTGAAGGTAACAGTGAATACTACAGGAATGGCATTGCTGGCAATACAAGGTTTTACCACTATGGCAGTGCAACAAAGTGCACTTTACTCTCTGAATCTTGCCTCAAAGGCTAATCCTGCAAAATCCCAGGAGTTGTGTGTTAATCATGGACACACTTTAAAATTTGCCAAACATCAACAGAAATAGACTCTCCTTGGTCAAATGCAGCTTCAAAATTACAAAAGGGCTAACTATGTAGTAAACAACCTTGATTGTCTCTCCCTCTGCAACCTTTTAATGACTGTCATTGCTTTAGCTTCAAGAGGTTATGTGATCTAATTAGGCCAAATTGAATAAGACTGCTTTTATGCTAAAGCGTGAGAAAGTTAATTGAAATCAATCCATGTTCAGTGAAAATGCTGGAGACATCGCTGATAATTTAAAGCAATTAAAAGATGTTGTCCTGAAGCAAGGCAGAAACATTAAGTCTAAGAGCCTGTTAAAGGAAAATTACCTAAAATATTTAAATGACATTATTCAGCAAAGATGGACTAGGGACATCTAAAGCAATTAAAAACCATAAAGCATAAAATCAGTTATATGTTGTCATCTTTAAGCTATTTGGGGAAACCATTCATTGTCTCATGCCAATTGTTTTTGTGAAATAACAGGTTTTTAAAATAACCCATTTTGTGACCGATTGTTTGCAATTGTGTTTTAAAGAGCCTACCCAGGGTGCCTCCAAAATGATGTGGCAGTTTCCATTTGCCCGGCCAAGTAGTATTTGAACCCCAAATTTATTTTCCAAAAATTGTTTTGACTCCCTTGGACACAGAACACGAGGACAAAAAAGCAGAACTCATTGGTCCTTGCAGAGTGGCAAATACTGATGTTAATTCCAGTATTTTAACTTCTATCAACCCCCTGAGCATAAGTATAAGGAGGGGGATAAGCCTCTTGTTAGTAAAGAACCTTCACAAACAAATTTATGGTACCCTCCATAAGGATAAAAGAATAGCTGAATGGTATCTGCATAATTTGAATATGTAAAGTATTGAAACAGTTGCTGTGTAAGTGTCACTATTATTTCATATTAAAAATTTGTAAGCAGGTTACTTTTTGTTCAGTCTGCCCTGGAAATTCCAGAAGTTGTTTTAGTCACCGTAACTATTTATGGGCTGCACACTTTGGGCAAATGCTCAGCTAAAATGCCACTCCTTTTGCCCTTTAACTGTCTCTGTGTGTGTTATACTGATTTAGAAACAGAACTGTTTCACAATTAGTTCTCTTTTTTATTTTTTATTTCTACAGACAAATTTAAGTTAGGAGGATACTTTGCATTTTGTAACCTACCTACACAATAACTCCTAGATAAGGGGAAACTGATTACTCTCAATTAGGAATAACTGCCCCAATCCTCCAATAAGCTCCATGGAATTGGACCCCTGAACTAGATGGATCAGGATCAGAACCTAAAATTTAACATTGTTGTTGTGCTGTCTGGACTGATTCCCAACTGAGAGTGCCAACCTCAGGGCAGACTGTCAAGAAGCATAGCAAAGACCCCCAACTGGCTGTGGATTCTATAATTATAGTCTTACCATGGAGTGATGACAGTCCCCTTGGCCATTCCAGTCTATCTTGCCACGAGGCAATTTGGACTTAGTGATAGTTGGCTACTATACACCAAAGATGACAAAATATTCAGGTTGCTCCCAGTCCCAAGAGACGAGTCACTTACCCCAGGTCAATTTGCACCATAGACCTCACACCGAAGACAACACTTGTAGCCAATCTGTAATAAACTAACTAAAGATTTATTAAGTCAGAAAAGAGAGCAAGTTATTACAAGGTTATATACACAAATGAGTTACAGTCTATGGTTTTAAAATGTGGTACAGTTGTAGTAATCTGTCACCTCTGAATGTCTTTTAGGGCTCATCAAGATTGACCATAGGGATCTCTGCTTCTGTTTTGTAGCTCTAGCCTTCTCAAACAGCAAAAGAGATAAAATAAACTTTCTTGTCAGCTATTTTTTATTTATTTCTTCCAGAATTCAAGCTGATGGGATGAACTTTTTAGCAAGTAGCCTTTTCGTGGGTGTAAAGGGCAATTAACAAAGTCTTTGTAATGTGATGTCCCACAATGGCCGATTTTAGTTTTGATAATCTTCTTGCTATGCAGGAGACAATCACTTCTCACGGGTTCACTGTTGCAGAGAAAACATATTTTTTACAGTTATAAAGCAAAAACTTAAATATTACTTTATAGCAAGTGATAAAGATATTATCAGTGAGATTAATGGATGCACCTGATCTGCTAGTGTCATAATTATTACTAATCCTTGTGCTTTAAAAAATGGTCTGTGTTTATATCCTGCATTTGTCAGATAATCATCTGTACTTTTTGGGGGTTTGGAAGTGGATCTCTTTATCAGCCCACCTATCCCCATCCCAGTCTCCAATGCTACAAGACTCCAAGATGCTTGGAGATTGTACTTAGGAGACTTCTCCTGGTATGGGAAGGAAGGGAATGATGCACTCAAACTCTCCCCAGGACAAAATATGGGCTAAAAGAGAGCAGTGTTGTCAACACTCACAATATTTGGTGTATTTTCTTAAAGCTCCAGCTCCTGGAGTCATGGTAACATGAGAATCTTGGGTTAAGAGCAGTTTTCCAGCCTTCCTAGTTGCAGAGGAAATCTTGAAAATATGACCTAAGTGCACCCTAAAGGCTCTAAAACAAGATACCAAATATAAAGATGCAAAAACTTAATATTTTAAAACATTTTCATGGTCTTTTTAAACCAATTTCATAATTTTGGTTATCTGACTCATGACTTTTAAATGGTTCGAGTTGGCAATACTAAGAGAAGAATTTCTACTCCTTTTATCCTTACTTTGAGAGAAGGTGGGGAAAAGGAAAGGCTGTAGTATAGACATAGCCTATGTCGGTATAACCTATGTCACTCAGGGGCATCAATAAACCACCTCCCTGAGAGACATAAATTACACCAATATAAGCGGTCATGTGCACAACACTATGCTGGCGGCAGAACTTTTCCCGCCCACATCGGTTTTGCTGCTTGAAGAAGTGGTTTTATTATGCTGATGGAAGAGCTCTCTCACGTCGGCCTACAGCATCTTCACCAGATGCGCTGCAGTGGTGCAGCTACATCAGTATGTGCCACTGCAATGCAGTATGTGTAGACATGCCCTCTGCCTAAGATAAGAAAGAAGCAATTCACTTGCTTTGGTAACTTATTTGTGGACCTTCTTGATTTGTCAGTTTAGTGCCACACTGCATTATGCCAACCTTCTGGGCACAGTACACTGATTTTTATGTGCTAATGTGAAATCAACTATATTTTTCCATATGCTATTTCTAAATAGACTAGCGCTTCTAAAGGTATTTGACATTACTTCGTTATAAAATAACAAAAAAATTACTTTGGTGTAAAATAAAAATCGTTATTCTCTAATATTAATATTGTACTCTGTCTCATAATATTTGTTGCTATTTATTTGTATTGCAATAGTGCCTGGAGACTTCAACCAGCATTGGAATTTACAGTGTTAAGCATTGTACATACCGATACTAAGAGACAGCTCATGTCCCAGTGAGCTTATTGTGTAAATAGATAAGATAGAGGAAAGGTGGAAGAAAAGAATTATATCCTCATTTCACATGGCATTGACTTGCTTCAAATCATACAAGAAGTCTGTGACTGTCTCCTGAGTCCCAGCCCAGTACTTTAACCACAAATCACCCTTTTGATCAAGAATTAAAAAGATCTGAGACAACCCAGACAATGGAAGTATGATCCAAATTCTGTGGCCTTGAAAAATGATCTGGAAAGTCCTGTAAGAATGGGATTCCTGGAGATGTCTGGTATTTTCAATTTCCACTTTTCAGTTGGGAGAGAAGCAGCCTCCTAATATTTCAGCACTTCTGGGCCTAACAGAAACCAGGAAATGCATATACATGTGTTTTAACTGGACGTAATTTTTTTTAAAATGCACGTCAACTTTTCCTGCACCTTAAATGTTCATTCTGAGTTTTTAGCAAATGGTGGAGTCAGATCTCAGTTTATCTGAACTGGTTCTTCCTGTACCTATTACTTAGTTTTACATATATCACTTCCAATGAGTTTAGCCGCTAAGCTATTGCATATTACATTGGAAACTGACTATGAGAATGCCATGCTTTATTTCCTTTTCAAGAAGTTTAATCAAAAGTGACCCACAATTTCAAGCATGAATGCTTAACATCTCATTATTAACCAGCAGCTGAGACATCTTATAGCACTACCACTATGGCTTGGGATGTGGTGACAGAACTCAAGGGCCCCCTGAAATACATTTATGGTTTAGGTAACATTCTACTAAGTCTCACATTTGCTATGATACAATATGAAGGAAGATAACCTAGTCCAGGTGTCTCCTATAGGAGTGTTTTCTTTACACAGACACTTATAGTTTTCATGTAAAGGGCTATTTGTTAGATTTCCGAATGTAAACATTTCTATTGGTATCAAGTTTAATATTTAAAATACCGAGAACCACTTTAGATTTCAACGTTAATAAACTAGTTCTACATGAGATTGTCAATATTAGGGAACTCAAACAATCTCCTTGCTCAGGCTTCAGTGATCATGTGTGTAGCAATAAGTGTGACCACTTTAAAATAAAATTACATCAGTTCTAGTCTGTCAACCAGAGTCTATCCTGCAAGGAAAGTTTGACTTCTTCTTCCCAAAGACTTACTCTCATAACTTCTCACCACAAGGGGTCTGTTTTATCCGGTATGTTCCAGAATGTTTCAGATTCATTTAATCAAAGAACTTTCACCTCTGTTTAAAGAGACTGTTAAGTTGTATAATACTTTGAGGCAATATGGCATTGTTGCTATTGGTGAAGAGTAATATTAAATTTACTAACTGTATGCCACATTCTCTTTTAACAAGTTTCCTATTAACTGGGTACCAGTTCCCAAAGACCGTCTTTTACCCTGCCAAACCCAACAAATCGCATTCACCACCCCACCCAAACGATACATAAAGGAGAATCCCATCTTTTACTTAAAATGGAGAAGCCCCATTGTACCCACAATCATTATGAAAATAAACTTGAAAGTGCAAGAAAGGCAAACTGATCGCTAGAGCTGAAAGAGAGCTTCTTTCTCCTAAAGAGCACCAGTTAACCACCATTCCTTCATAGTCACTCAGAACGTAGTCCTCTGAAAAACCATAGGTCTCTGGATTTATGGGAAGAACCCAAATCATAATACAGTGTCACCAGGCCATCACTGATGGAATTAGTGCCCTCCCAAGCTACCTCTTGCTAAGCCAGTTCCTTTGTTGAGCAGCCAACGGTTCACCTCCACTGCTGAAAGCCATGGTGAAAGCACTAGTATAGACTGATTGCTGCCAATGTTGTAGGTGCTGTATCATGTAGATTTTTCCTTAGCAGTGTTAGACAATCACCCAAAGTCCTCCCTATATTAGCATACCTACCATTGGTACCAGTAGTAGCTGAGAACAGATACGAGGCATGGGAAGGCTAGTTTAAGGGGGGTTTCAGAAGGAGGCTCAGGGAGAGCATAGTTTCTGTGAAGCTACTGGGGACTGCCCCAACAGCAGGGGCACATGACTACTTCATTATAAACACCGAGATTGTGCTGTTCATTTGCAATAGTGCAAAACAGAATATTAGCATGGGATGGACAAAAGTCAGGCTTTGCGGGGCAGGATTGGTTTGTTTTTTCCTTGGGTTGAGGAATTGATGACAATTTGGTTTTGGTGAGGAATTGGAAGGGATCATGGGCTGGTGGCAAAATATTTCATATTTCTAGTAAAGAAATATGAGAGCTCGACCTGTCAGTTGCAAACTTGCAACCTACACTTCAGCAACAGGCTTCTATGACATTGATGCTAAACCGATTCAGTACTCACATAGAGATAACCACATGCAGTTTTGACCCAAACCCAAGTTTTTGTGGGTTTCAGGTCCCATAATGCCATGTTCTAACAAATTATTTCAAAATATCCATGTTTTGAGCATAATGCGTTAAATCCAATTTATATTTTTCCAGGAGCAAAGCAGTCCTTGCATATGGTAAACTGACTGCGTTCAGGGAAGGATTTTTATTTTAAACCTTTTTTTAATTGATATTTTAATTTAAAAAGTTCAATGCATTTATCATTCAAGTTCAGTTACATTTGCACCTTACAGTGGTTTGTTAAACTGAAGCATGAAGTTTGAAGTTATGGTTTTCTCCCATCCTGCAATTTGTAAAGAAACATTTTTGTTGACTCTCCTACAGCAAACCCCCTTTATATAGTTTGAGGGAAAAAATGCCATACTCTGTCTTCGTTTGCTGAGTTGCTGTTTACAGTATGTCAAGTGAGATTGTTTGGCAGTGTACATACAGCACTCCGAAAAGTTCCGATTGAAAAATCAAATTGGATCTGGTGACCAGTGGTGGGGCATTTACTACACTCACTGTCAGAGATAACCAAACTATTCGTCCCTGAGCCACATAGTAAACCAAAAGGATTAAAATCAGCCTGACACACAGCTGAATATAGTAGTCTCAGCCCTGTTTTTTCCCCGCACAGGGTGTTCAGTCAACACTACGTTATGCAAAATGACTCCCAGTTTCTGACATTAAGCTATATTTTGATCAATCTTACCCACCCCGGGATATATATTTTAAATATAAATATTTTGGTGGCACAGTACATGGCCAGCTTGAGGACTGAGGTCCTCTATTTAGCAACAATAATATTCTTCAACATTGCCCTGAAGGGAACACCTTTAGATGTGAGAAGATAGTTTAGTTTCTATGATCCATTCATTGACCTCTTCTGAAACTCCCCACAAGGATGGCGATTTTGAGGAATACTTGACTACTACAAATTGGATTGAGACTGGAAAATCATTTGTCTTTGGCTAGCAAGCTGACCTTAGAGTTGCTGCTGGCAAATTTCATTCCCAAGAACTTGTTTAGAAATGGTGGCCAGGAGGTGAAAGGTTTTAGCTCATTACCAATCCACAGAGCCATCCATTCCTCAAACACTTGCGTTATCCTACATTATACAAATTGTATCAGTGATGGACCCTTAACAGGAACTGCAATGGTGCTCTCATTTTGTACATGATTATTGGGAAGCATTGTATACATACTTGTTTGTTTCAGTGTGTTTTCCTTACTTCCAATTAATGGTAGTCACTGTGGAGGGAAAATGTCCTCCAGGATTTTGTTTCTTTATCTCCAACAAATTGGTTTATGTAGCTTTCTCTTATTTTTTCTCATAATACTCTTTGCCTCCTAATGCCATTCTTTATGATGATTTGTAAAAATAATCAAAGCGTTAAAAAGGTAATTTTCCTCTTTAGAATTAGGTTGCATAGAATTAGTATAATAATCCACAAAGGGGTTTAATTTTCTCAGAGTCTGAACACAGGAGGTTTAAAGGGTGTATTTGGGGGATCCTAAAACTGCACAAAACAGATGAGCCAATGTTTCCAGTGGCGTGGTAGGCAACTGGCAGTGAAGACTCCTGGGTTCCTTACCCGGCTCTGTGTGCCTTGTTCTGTGATCCTGGGCAAATTATTAAACCTATCTATCTAGATTCTTATATGGATCCAATCATTATGGTATCTGAACACATCCAAAAATTACACAGTAGACACACACAAATATCTTTCATTTAGCAAGGGCTTCTCTCTATGTATGTGTGATTGGTTTTGTCTGTTATGAAAGGCCTGCTTAGAGAAGTGGGGTTTGAATTTTGTTCCAAATCACTGAGGTTTGTAGCCAGCCTCTTGGCTTCTGAGAGTGAGTTCCAGATTTATAGCCTGGCATTGAGAAAGCTCCATCTCCTGCATATAAAAACTTTGTCTTACTTTAGCCATTTGTAAAATTGATCATAATAAACCTACCTCCTGTGTATAATGGATGTATTTGAAAAATAGGGATAATTAGTTACCTCCTGTACATTGGTCTTGTGAAGCATAATTAATTAGTGTTTGTAAAGTGTCTCAACAGATAAAAGATAATGTAAGTGCTAAGTATTGTTTTAATTACCTTCAAAGCATTAGGATGCTCACATAGATTGTGAATTCTGATCTATACTGAGCATGGTTTGTGGGAAAGTACGGTGTGAAATTTATTGTCCATTTGAGCTCAAGGAAGGACTGAATTTTGGAAATGCTCCGATTAATAGTATTCATCTGAGATTTTTGGACAGCAGATCAATAAGTGGACACAGCTGGAAAAACTAATCTCACTCAGGGTTGCCTCCAAGTTGAGCCTGAAAACTGTCACTGTAATAAAGAAGTCACTGGGGCCATAACTGTCCCATCTCACTATTGAGGGAAATGCACTGGGTGGAGTAGGATAAGCTGTTTTACATGAAGAAATACTTGCTAGTTCCTTTTACCTGGGCAGGCCAGGCTTTTTAAAATTCATTTATTTGATTTATTTAATTAAGGATCCAGGATGGGGTTTTAAAAGAAAATAAAGGGGAATTAGACTCTCAGCCTCCATTAGAATTCTGTGGAAGGTTGGATGACAGACTATCTGCCTCACTATCTTTGAATGGAGCTTTCATAAGATAACGAGACTTTCTATCCTTTTTTCCCCTGGGTAATTTATACATTTTTGTATCTATTGCAATGTTCACCACATTTGCTGATGGTACACTAAGTATATTACACTCATTGTTATTGCAATGTATAGCACTTTTCCTTCCTTCATTATTGTTTTTTAGGCACAAGTGTTCATAAATATCCTGGTAGGTACTATTAAAATAATGCTGAAGTGAATACCAGATGCACAAGTGTCCTTGAGTATTAAAATAATATGGACACAGAACCATCACCTCAAACCCCAAGGGGGAACAACCTTTCTTTCTTGTTGATACAACTACAATCTCTCCCTTGGGCATGCCTGCAGGAAATTCTGAGGTCAGCTGTCTCTTCGTACTATTTGTGGAAAATTAGGTGACTAAGGCCAGGTCTACACTACCCCCCTAATTCGAACTAAGGTACGCAACTTCAGCTACGTGAATAACGTAGCTGAAGTTCGAAGTACCTTAGTTCGAATTAGTTCGAACTTACCTTGGTCCACACGCGGCAGGCAGGCTCCCCCGTCGACTCCGCGGTACTCCTCTCGGCGAGCTGGAGTACCGCAGTCGACGGCGAGCACTTCCGGGTTCGACTTATCGCGTCCAGACTAGACGCGATAAGTCGAACCCAGAAGTTCGATTTCCAGCTGTCGAACTAGCGGGTAAGTGTAGCCAAGGCCTAAGGGTTGAGAAGTTATTAGACAGAATGTCCCTGTCCATTATAATATCCTGGCCTTTCAGGAACCAGCTGTCCCATGCTATTACAGTCTATACTGAATATTCTTTTCATATTGAAAAGCAAGTACTTTCACCCTTGCATAAAAATAAAGCATTTTGAAGTTTGTTGCTTGTTTAAGCTTTTGCTGAAATACTGAGAAAAGTGCCCTAAAAATATTTTCAGATTAGACATGAGTCTGAGCCACAAAATTTGGATTTGAACCTGAATCAAAATTTCCCTGAAGATCAGGAGTAATGGGACCTGAGGTTTTGGATTGACCTATTATAGAGATAAAATAGGCAACAGCTGCTATGTATGGATTCAGATCCAAGCTTCTTGCAAGCTGCAAAAAGTTTTGAGCTGGAGTGTTGCTTCAAGCCCATCTTTAGTTCAAATTGTTTGGAATGTATTTGCTATCTAGATGAGAATGCATTTGCTTTCTACTATGAAAACACAAATTAATATTTTTGTTTAAAATGTGCAGCTAAGTACAGTTATAATTTTGAATGATATTTTTACTCCCAAAATTAGGATATTTCTTAAAAAGGAAATGTATGGGGTTTTGGAAATATTCTATTTTTTCAATAGAATGTATATTGTCTGTTGGTTTTTTTGTTTGTTTTGCCCACAATTTTTCATTTCCCATTTTTTCATGTTTTTTATTGCTACTGTACCACTTCTGATTGGCTTGTTTAGTCATGTTGTGGATATATAAGTTTTAATTTCCTTTTTTGAAAATTTGTTACTTCAAAATTGAGAAAAAATACCTTTTCAAAACCAATTTCTTAGAAAATTTGGAAAATGAAAGCCAGCTACACCTTCAAATATGTATAATGTCCAAAGAATGTTCCAATTTTGTTACCAGCTTTGTTTAAAAAAATGTACTATTTTTTGTCTGTTTTATTATTAGTGTCGGTCGGGGAAAATTAACATGAAAAAGGTGGGATTTTACTTCCCAAAACAATTAAATATACATAAAAAAGGAAGTTAAGTTGAGATAAAAGTTTAGTGTTCATAATATAATTTAGCATCTATTAAAAACACTATGTAAATATTAAGTGGTATTATGTTAATATTATAAATAATATAGTTGTTAACAAATAATTAAAACCGTTCTCACCTCTTGCCCCATCAGAACTGAAATATTTCCAGGAAAACAAGGTAACACGGAACTGGGAAAAATAATAACTAAATACATATTTGTGCTTCTTAAAGATGAAGACTATAAAGCAATATACTGGTTTAAAAAAATAACAAGGTAATATGTGATTGTGAGGAGATGGCATACTGGAGAAGCATAATTTGTGACTTTGCTTTAGAGTGATATTCACTTGACATGACTAAATGTAAACTTGTTCCTTTTCACACCAGACTGTCTGAGGATTTCTAAGCTTAACTGATTGATGATACCAATCTAACTCTCACACACAATTATGTATTGTCATTCTGTCCCTCTTGGACTAAGCGATCACAATTATTTCACTTTATATATGCAATAAGTTTGCTCTTTCCTTCAAGGATCAAAGTGGTTTGGACCTTCAGAGTATTTTGATTAGTTTGTATATTATAAAAGATGCCTGCTTCATTGATTGGTCACCTGTTATCTGTTGTTTGGTAGTTGATTCTGACCATTATTTATTTAAACAGCCTTCTGCTCTCCTTTGCCCCTCCCACATTTTCAGACCTCAGCATTCTTCAGCTATCTCTCAGAAATGAAAATGAACTTCCCTACTGCCTAATTTTGGCTGCAAAACATTCAAATATTAATGAGCAAAATAAAGTGGTTTTTGTTTCTTAACAAGCTCAGACACTGAAGTCAGTTACACATACAGGCCAGATTGCCAAAGCCTCAGAAATGTGGCACCTTCCGTAATAAGAAAAGTCAAAGCTATTTATTCTTATAGTATATTCAGTCTAATGGAGAGAAACTCTGGAAAATTCTAAAATCACTATTCCCTAGATTAACAAATGTTCTTTCGCTCTCAATTTGTAGCGATTTATAGTTTATTCCTACCCAGCCTTTACCCTGTCGGAGTATAGCAACAAGCTGTCAGAAACTATTTCTGTGGCTTGTGAATTTAATCAATTCACTGTATCTTCTGTAAGTAATAAAGCATCATCAAGATTGTTTTCCCAGGAAGCCAATGTTCTAACTGTTCAAAATAGAACTGCAAACATTTGTGTCCCTAAACCATAGGATGTGCACTTTATGCAAAGCCTTTAAAAGAATCTGTTGATATCATCCGCTCTCACTTCAACTTGTGCACTAAAGGATCTATGACTTTAAGAACAGCTCAGTAGCTTGCACTAAAGAAATCCAGGATAGTTTGAACAGTTCATTGCAAAAACTCAGGAGAAACTTAATGGTAGGTAACTTCTTAGCAATGTTGCCACATTCTGGCATAGGTGAAAATGGAGTGATGCCTGTTTGTAACATGTATATTCCCATGTCACTGGGGGTGGAATTGCCTCTTTCCATGAAAAAAAATAAATCCCACAGGAAGAATCCCTAGGGAGAGAAACACACCATGAGGTTTCTCTTAAATAGATAGTTTCCTCCTGACTCTGTTAAGTGCTGTCAAAAGTAATATAGAGCTGCAGCCCTCAAACCTATGCAGAAGCCCAGGATTTCCATATAATTTCCAGGATTCCCTGCCCTCCATCCCGAGTTGCATTTGTCTCATAGGCTCATGTGTACTCTGCAATCACAGGGTATATTTGCAGCTTGTGTAGACCTACCCAAGCTAGGTAGATTAAAGCTAGATTGGGTACCCGGAGCAGTGAAGTCAGAGCAGCAGAGACTTTAGTGCAGGCACCATAAGCCAGCCCCTGGGTAATTAGTTGGGCAACTAGCTCATGCTGTCATTGTCTTCACTGCTCCACTACTTGAGCTAGCTACATTAAAGCTAAATTAAATTAAACCAGTATGTCTGCCCAAGTTGCAGTCACACCCTCTGATTTGCAGTGTAGACATAATGGGGGCGGGGGAAGCATTCTCAGTGTTAATGGTAGCTTCAGCTTCAGGTACAAAGATAGACTTGTGTGAGTATTGTGCATGTAATTTCACCATGACATGTGATGTCCTTATCATCCTGCTATGCCTCCTGTTCATGCATAGATCTTATACCTCACAGATTGGCTGATCCTTCCACACTTCCCTCCGCTGTCTTCTAGGTAATCCTTCCTATGGAGGATGTCATCCATTCTGTGAAGAGGCTGACTCACTGCTAGCACTCCCTTGTTGCTAGGTGTGGTATAGCAGCACTTGCCCCAATGGGTGCCTCCTGCCAAAGGTTGCTCCAGGACTGTGGTGGTCTGCCTTTTCCTTGGCCCTCTTCCTCTTGACTTGGCCCTCAAGTCAGGTCACATTAAAGTCTCTCCCCTTTGGGAGTAGTCAGCTAACAAAAATAAGGGGAATTAAGACAAATCAATCATTCCAAAGTTGGGTTAAGGCCCTCTTTCTTCAGAGGGGGCTCATCAGGCTGTGGCCCTAAACTGAGTTCAGGGGTAATACAGGGGAATGGTTCCCTCTCAAGGTGAGTCAGCATCTGGCTAGCCTGCCGCCCTACCCTACCTCCCTGAAGGGATCATCAAGTAGTAGTCCTCTAGGAAGCTTCTGCCTTCAGTCAGACCTCTTTCCAGGAGCTGAAAACTTAAGGCCTGCTTTTCTCCAGAGTCAGCCATCGGCTGAGCTGGGTTTCTTCTCGGTAAGCTCCTTCCTCCAGTCCTGATCTCACAAGTGTGATGGGGAGGAGCCACCTGAGGCCACATAAGCTCACTAACTCTGTGTTGCCCAGTGTGGGGGTTGTATACCCCATCACAAAGTACTGATCTACAGGAACTATATTTTTGCTCTGACTGGAGACCACTGGCAGAATCTTGCTCTTTTCTCTGCTTTCTCTCTCTGAAGTGGATTTATCCCCAGTGTCTGCAGATTTCCATAATAGCAGGGTGGCTAAACACTGGAATAAATTGCCTAGGGAGGTTGTGGAATCTCCATCTCTGGAGATATTTAAGAGTAGATAAATGTCTATCAGGGATGGTCTAGACAGTATTTGGTCCTGCCATGCAGGCAGGGGACTGGACTCGATGACCTCTCGAGGTCCCTTCCAGTCCTAGAATCTATGAATCTATGAATCCCCAAACCAGACAAGAACACCATGTTCCACAACTAGAAAAAGCTGAACTATGGAATAACAATATTCCAAGTATTCAAAAACCA
The DNA here is from genome assembly GCF_013100865.1 of Trachemys scripta elegans. Classification (NCBI taxonomy): domain Eukaryota; kingdom Metazoa; phylum Chordata; order Testudines; family Emydidae; genus Trachemys; species Trachemys scripta. The sequence continues at coordinate 17,314,598 of NC_048310.1, forward strand.
TGACTCCTCTCCCCACCCAAATCATCAGGTTGACTTAGAAATCATGATTTTTTTAAAAAAAAAAATAAAGCTTGCATTTCCTATACTTGCCTTCTGGGTTTTGGAGTCATTAGGATGCAGATCAGATCAGATCACGGTTTCAAGCTTTACTCTGCAACTATGAGTGCTAGAAATGTACTCTTTATTTTGCTTTATGTTTTTAAATGAAATTTGAGGTTCTCTTGCAATTGCATGCCTCCAGGAGCTGAGGCTTTAAGAAAAACACCAGGGAGGAGATTTCCAAAGGGCAAAATTCCCGTTAGATGCCCAAATCTCATGGACTTTCGTTGTAAGTTAGGCACCCAACTGCCATTTGTGCTTTTGAAAAATCACACAAGAAACAATAAAATCACATGAGCTGGCAATACTGGAATAATAAAGGCTTTTGTCACTCTGGGATCCTCAGGATAAAAGGCGCTATATATAAATGTGAAATTTTTATCCATCCCTGTAGACAGCTGCCATTGGCATCAGCAGGATTTTAGCATGTGGACTGAAGGTGTGATGTGGCCCTGGCTCTGTGTAAAATGTCACTTTTTCACAATGCTAATTTTTAATTATAGCTTGCGGGGGGAAATGTCTGAAACTGTTACTAAAAATCTGTTTAAATGTTATGTAAAGTAAAATGGAAGTAAGCCAGTTGTAGAGAAAACAAACTGTATTTGTGGGCACTGGCTGGCTCAGGAGATTGGTAATGAGAAACGGAAGCTTTTACGTCTAAGCTGCCAGTGGCTACACTTATGACAGCATATAGAGTACGGATACTGCATGCCCAGCTAGCACCAGGGCCGGCTCCAGGCACCAGCAAACAAGCAGGTACTTGGGGCGGCACATTTCTAGGGGCGGCATTCTGGCACTGACTCTGGGGCACGGGGAAAAAGTGCTCCCGCCACCCCAATTCGCTGCCCCCGCTCGCCTCCGCCAGCTCCCCTGAAAGCGCTGACGCTCTACTTTCCCCCCTCCCTCCCAGGCTTGCCACACTTGAAACAGCTGTATCGCGCAGCAAGGCTGGGAGGGAGTGTGGCAGCAGTGGTGGAGCAGAGGTGAGCTGGAGAGGGGAGCGGTTCCTCTACCCCCCATTACTTCCTGCACCCCCCCACTCTAGCTCACCTCCGCTCCGCCTGCTCCCCTGAACGCGCTGCTGCTCTGCCCTCCCTCACCTGAGAGGGAGGCGGGAGAAGCGGAGTGGCGGCGCGCACGGGGGAGCAGGTGGAGCGGAGGTGAGCTAGGGCGGGAGTTGCAGGGGGCCCGCAGGAAGCAATGCGGGGGGGGAATGCGGCATGCCCGGGGGAGGAGGCAGGGCTGGGGATTTGGGAAAGGGGTTCGGAAGGGGTGGAGTTGGGGCTGGCGGCAGGGGGGCATAAAAAAAAGGGAGTGCAGCCAAATTTTTTTTTGCAAAAATCCTAGAGCCGGCCCTGGCTAGCACGGGTATAAATAGCAATTGAGCTGGTAAGGCACTGCTTAAGCAATTAGAGTACAAACATGCCAGAACCTTAGGGCGTATGCAGAACCGGTGGAAGGATGTTTCGCGTACTAGGCGAAAACTTCCACCTTGAGCCCCCCTCGTCCCCGAGCCCTCGCCCTGAGGCACCCCCCCCGTGGCAGTTCCCCCTCCCGCCCTGAGGCACCCCCCCACCGCCCCAGCTCAACCCTGCCCCGCGTCCTCCCAGAGCATGCCGTCGCTGCTTCACTTCTCCCGCCTCCCAATCAGCTTAGGCGCCGCAAGCCTGGGAGGCGGGAGAAGTGAATTAGCTCACCCCTGCTCCACCTCCTCCGCAAGCATGCTGTGGCTGCTTCACTTCGAGGTAGGGGTGAGCTGGGGCAGGGAGTTCCCCTGCGTGCCACCCCCCCACACCTTGCTGCAGGTGGCCCTCCCCGTGCTCCACTAATGCCGGCGGGGACCGGGGAGGCCGAAGATCCGGCTGCCGCGGTCGCTGCTGAAGAAAATGGCACCCCCCCAAATCCTAGTGCCCTAGGCAACCGCCTAGGTTGCCTAAATGGTTGCACCGGCCCTGGGCGTACGTGCCATACACAGCTCTCTACGTGCCCAACCAATGCCTCCCATGTCTACATAGCTATTTTTACCAGTGTAGCCAGGGCCAGCTCTAACTTTTTTACCCAGGCGCCACCCCGCTGTAACACCCCCCTCCCCGAGTGCCGCACCGCCGAACCCCCCCCCCCGCGCAGCGCCGGGCCCCCCCCCCCCCCCCCCCCCCCCCCCCCCGAGTGCCTTGCTGGGCTGGCCAACCCCCTCCCCCCTGAGCACTGCGCCAGGCCGGCCAAACCCACAGAGCGCTGCGCTGGCCAACCCCCCGCCCCTCCCGAGCGCCGGGCCGGGCCGCCCAAACCCCCGAGTGCCATGATGGGACGCCCAAACCCCCGCCCCCCCTGAGCGCCGCGCCACCCAAACCCCCGGAGTGCCGTGCCTCGCCGGGCTGCCCAAACCCCTGGTCCCCCCAGCGCCGCGCTGTAGAAGCCCCTGCCCTGACCAGCGCCACCGAAACAAAAAAAAACAACCCTCGAGCGCCACCTCGCAAACAAGAACACCACGAGTGCCCCCTGCCACCCCAACATTGGCCGCCCCTTATAAGGTGCTGCCCCAAGCATGTGCTTGGTTGGCTGATGCCTGGAGCCGGCCCTGAGTGTAGTATTCCACTGCTGGAGCCTTTTCCTGCTGCAGTGAAAGTCTCTGGTTGCAGGAAAAGGCTCTGGTAGGGGGAAGCAGCAAGGAAAGGCTCTACCAGATCCCTACTGACAGAGCCTTTCCCTGCCATCTCCCCATGCCAGAATCTTTCTGCCATATGTAGCTACAAACTGCACTGTGGACACAGCCTATTTTTTGCTGCGGTGTATAGCTACAGATACCTAGGATTGCATGTGGGCCTGGGTTAGGAGTAATTCTTTCCAAGTCACTGGCCATGTCTACATGGCAAGGAGGAGTGTAATTTCTAGCCCACGTAGCCATACTCATGCTCGCTCTTATCTGCGCTAGAGTGCTAAAAATACTAGTGTAGCCATGATAGCACAAGCAGGGAAAGTGGTGGTATGGGCTAGCTTCCCCAAGTACAAACCTGCCTGAACTTCATAGATCCGTACCTGTTCATAGATCCGTACCCGTTCCACCTTTACTGCAGCTACTATCTCAAGCATGCTAAATCAGATGAGAGCTAGCACAAGTATATCTCCGTGAGCTGGAAGTCACACTCCTTAGCTCGTACTGCAGACCTAGCCATAGTTGAGGTATGCTGGTGGGGAAATGAGAAGAAAGCTTACAAAACTGGCAAAATCTTTCTTCAATACCTTGAATTGTATATAGAAACAAAATAGAAATGCTACTGCCCATGGTCTGAGGATAAATTGAGGACTTTGATCTCAGGGGCTCTCAACTTGAAATCTTTCATTAAAAAGCTTAGAAACTAACATAAAACAAGTAAACAAAGCAATTTTTAATGTAATATCATTGAATTTTACAGCACTTAAATACTGCATTTTAAATGTTTATTTGCAGCAGCAGAATTGCAGATGTTACTGTAATTCACTTAGCTTTCACAATTCTCTTGTTCTGATCAAACATACAATATATAGAGCCATTTCTGATTATATGTTTGCAGCACTTTCAGCTATGCAATACATTAAAATATACATTTCTCTTCATCTCTGTCCTTAAACTTCCATAGGAACTCTACACATGGATCAACTCATATAGTCATATATGGCCCTCAATGTGCAGTTTTCACAGCTGGGCCTACTTAATATTTTGGTAGCCTTTATGTCCTGGTCATTGAAACTGAGACACCCATGATTCTACTAAAGATCTTTTTCTCTCTCAATTCTTTATGAACTCTTCCTGAACTACTGAACAATGTGTCATCTTCTCCCTGTGGCTGATATTCTGCATGGTTGGATTAGCATCAGCCACATACTTAATACGTTGTCTCTGCTTTCTAGTAAAGTGGACACAGAAGGGTTTATACTGATGTTTGACTTGGTACCATTATTTTTTTTTAATATGTTAGTGTAGTTGTACATATCCCAATATAATGCTATAGAACTGAACTATTGTTTTGTTTCTTTTGAAAAGCATGTTGATATATAATGCTGTTAATTCTGGAGTTTGAGGAAGAAATCAGGAATGTCATTCAGAAGGAGATCCTAATTAAATTAGGTCAGAGCATTAAAGGGCCAGGACCATAACAGAAATATGATTCTAAACTAGGGTTAGAGAAGGTTGTAATAAGTAATTGAATTAGATCAACCTATCCTTATGGATTATTCTTTCTAACGTCTTATAAACCAGGATTTTTAAATAATGACTAGAAAATGTGTTCCTCCACTTTTGAATGCTTAACTTCAGATCCTTTATAAGGGCCTAATTTCAAGAAGGTAGAAATGAAGACCCCTCTAAAGTGCCTGACATTTGGCATCCAAAATCAAAGGCACCCAAGATCATTAGTCACTTTTGAAAAACTTGGCCATAGTACCCTTATTACAGTACTGATCCTGCTGCAGTTGCCCTTCTCATGCCATTTCATGCATTGCTTGGAGGAGCCATTACTACAAAGCACCTTATATGGCTACATGAACATTTCTGAAATACTTACTGTAAATGTTCTTAAAGAACCAGATTATACAGACAAGCTGAGCACCCAGCAGCTCTCATTTAGGTATCTTCAATGTTCTCAATGGGAGTTGCTGGGTTTAGTTCACTTTCAGATAGTTGGCTACTTAACTTAGGTGCCTAAATAGGAGTGAAGCTGTTCTGAAAATCTGACTCAGTAACTCTAAAAGTGGAGAGAGGAGGAGGGATGAGGATAGTGGAGGAGTAAGGAAGAAGTGTGCATATGTGGAGGGGGAGAGGGTAGAAATAAAGAGAGAGGTTGATTTCCTGGAAGAAAAATCACAGTTCTTTAAACACTTGGAATGTGTCCATAGGAGATTATTTTATAATTGCCTTGACTTACCAATTCCATGCCAAACATTATTTTAAAAATTCTCTAGAGATCACACTTTTTAAAATTTCAACTCTAAGTCATTTCCATTTCAACAGAGGCAGTGAGGAATACAATACAGGGCATTTCAATATACATCATTTATGTCTTTCCTTCAAATGGTAAGAATTTTGATACTAGTTATACAATACTCAACATATTAAATGCTCCTGAGGAATTATTATAAATCGTTTGTTTATGCTTTATCAGTAGACACCTGCCAAATTCACAGCCATGAAAAACGCGTCATGGACTGTGAAATCTGGTCTTCCGTGTACTTTTCCCTTATACTATACTGATTTCATGGGTGAGACCAGCATTTCTCAAATTGGGGGATCCTGACCCAAAAGGGAGTTGAAAGGGGTCACAGTGTTATTTTAGGGGGGGATTGTGGTATTACCACCCTTACTTCTGCGCTGCCTTCAGAGCTGAGTGTCCAGAGAGCGACGGCTGTGGCTGGGTGCCCATCTTTGAAGGCAGCGCTCCGCCAGCAGCAGTACAGAAGTAAGGGTGGCAATGCCATAGCATACTATGACCCCCTCACTTCTCCGCTACTGCCTTCTGAGCTGGGCGGCCAGAGAGTCGCAGCTGCTGACTAAGGGCCTGGCTCTGCAAGCAGCAGCGCAGAAGTAAGGGTGGCAATACCGTACTATGACATCCTTACTTCTGCACTGCTGCTGGCAGCAGCTCTGCCTTCAGAAATGGACTCCCAGCCTGCAGCCGCCACTCTCCGAAGCAGCGCCACCTCCTGCAGCAGTGCAAAAGTAAGGGTAGAAAGGGTAGCAATACCAGAACCCCCCTACGATAACCTTGTGAACCCCCCCAACTCCTTTTTGTGTCAGAACCCCTACAATTACAACACTCTGACATTTCAGATTTAAATAGTTGAAATCATGAAATTTACGATTTTTAAAATCCTATGACTGTTTTGACCAAAATGGACCGTGAATTTGGTAAGGCTCTATTTATCAGGTTTGAATAGCTGTTCAAGTCATTATCTTCTGCCATTGTGCACACTGGAATTGCATTAATAAGTGGTGAGTGAGAAGTGATGTTCTACTATGGGGAATAACGCACAATGCAATGATTTATCTTTTGTTTAGGTTTGATGTCATGCCTGATCTGACAATGCAGTCTTGTTAGCCTGATATAACATTTATTTAGCTTGGATCCAAAATGGTTTTTAATTATAGAAATCAGATTTTTGAGACTTTGAGACCCTATTTGGCCTATCTGTCAGTGCCTTTCTAGGCTTTATAAATCCCAGAAGGTCAATTATGCAGGGTGCACTCTGGGACAGTCTATTCAGGGAAAAAGTTGGCTCCACAGTATAAGGGAAGAAACATGATATGTCAGAGAAGCCTGCCTAGCTTTGGTGAGTAGGGGGAGGGGGAAGAGTATGACGGCCATCTTTGCTTCCCTCTCCCTCACTCTAGTTATGCATCAAGCACAGCGCAGTGAAACTAGATGATCTAGACAATTAACGGATTCTCTTTGCCTTCCTCACCTGTGATCATTTGTCTTCAGCATAATGGGCCTCCTAGCTGAAAGCTAGTTCAGTTTAACGTCTATGAAGAATTTCCCTTGTCTGGCAGACTGTAGCTTTCCCCTGCCCTATAGGATATCTGGAGAGACACGGAGGATGTTTTTCCCTAGAACTCCATTAACACAAGTGCCAGACAGACTCGACAAAGACAGACCTGACATGGAGAGGCAGAAAGTGGTGCTATTTTATTAAATCTCATAGGGAACAGCTTCTGGTGCCCAGGAGATTCATGGGGCTTTCTTGGGATCTGCAGAAATGGAACAGGATCACTTTGGAATAAGCCATTTGATTGCCGTTTCAACAACCAACCACTTTTAGCTCTTGTCATGAATAAAGGCACTCTGTTGGGTGACCTTTGACCTTTTACATGGCTGTAGCTACTTCATTTGGTAGATTTTTACAGAACTTGCTGCTTTGCTTTTGGCATTCATTCTCTAGCTGCTAAGCAATATTGAACCTATCAAGTCATCCAAGAAGACCAGCCAAGATGAATTAGTTGCTTAATTTGCACATCAGGAACTTCAGACGGACTAATTATAAAAATACGTTTTGATAAAAATAGCACATATTAGCACGGAATTATTAATGATAGGTGATGTTTGGGTTTTGAATCTTTGCTTGAGTTAATGTGTAAAATATACAACAAAAGGCACTATGAAACTCATAATTTACAATATTTTAACAAATTTGTAATTTATATAGTGTCGGGGGGTGTAGTTACCAATAGTGATACACTAAATATTAGAAACTGTATACTATAAAACACTATATAAAGTTCAGAAAAAACATTTGAAAGTTCCTTCCTCTAATTAAAAGCAGGAATTCCACTATATCTCAAAACGGAAAAAAGGATTTCTGCACACTCAATGTTACACATGTTTTCAAAGGTATTTATAGAAACCATACATTGTATATTCTACCAATTATGTTTATCAGGAGTGCAAGCCTAATCAAATACTTTATTTCTTAACGATGAGACATTGCATACAAAATCAACGCATTATGCAGGTATTTGGGGCATTATGGATTTAACATATTTATCATAATGCAATTTCTGGGTTTCAAAGTGATGAATCTTAGAAACTGATGTCTTAATTTCCTTATTTCAACACTCTGGGACAAATTCAGTCTTGGTATAAGTGGATAAAACTCCATTCAGTGCAACAGAGTTGCATTCACTTATATCTAAGATGAATTCGGCCTCAGAGTGGAACTATAGCTGCTGCAAAATGTGGGAAAAGACAATCCAATGGGAACAAAATCTTAATTTGTTAGGGAGTCATGGACTGATATAATTCTGAGTTCAATTCTGATTTTTAAGGAAAATATTTTTGAATATGTTTGCAACAAATAGTTTGCCCAGTTCTATTGACAGTATTGAAGCAAGAGGTTCTAGGACTTATGGCCAAATTTTCAGTATGGTCTCTTAATCTGTATTTACAATCTTGCAGGCATCAAACCTGCAATGAGTGACAGCTGAGTTTCTACCTACATGACTTCAAGTGCATATAAATCCGAGATGTTAGACTTGCTAAATTTCAGCTGCTTTTAGAAGTCTTCTTTGATCACTTGGTCTTATAAATTAATATTGGTTAGTATATAAATGTTATTCTCCAAACAATACAAAATTACTTTAGGTAATTCTACTGCCCGTTTGCAACCAGATTCATAAAGTTTGTCCTTTGGAATTCTGGAAAAAGACAAAAAATTGCATACCACGCTGTTATCACGCACCCTTTTTTTTCTTCTTTTTGATTGTTTATCAAAACAATTACCTTCTTCTCTCTGCTTTATTGTTCACCTCTCATTTACACATCATTGAAAATTGCAGTTTGTAAAGGGCACGAAGGCAGCTGGGGAAAAAGGCTGTCGGAACATTTGCATGTTACACGTATGTGCATTGGAACAAAATGGAAAATGTTAAAAAGGATTAGTGTGAGAGATTGTTGCAACTCAAGAAAGCACTGTTTATTAATGCCAGTTCTATATAATTACACTGGTCTAAAATTTTTGAGAAGTCGTCTGCTTCAGAGATAAAATGTGCTATTTATTATGTATTTTGATGTGCTGAATTCAAATATGACAATTAAAACAACTGATTGGCTACTGTTTCTAAGATATTTAAGTTTTTACATTTTATGTCTATGTATATTGTGTAGATAGTAGAGTTTTAATCATAAATTGTAAACCTAGGTCTTTTCATGTGTTTATGGTTGCTTTACATGATAATATTTTACCTGTCCTGTTTATGTAACACTTTAAAAATCAGCAAAAGAGTTATATAAATAAAATTTATTATGAAACAAAAGGCAAAAAACTATTATGTACATAGTTTAATCCTATTCAGTGTCTACTCGGCGCTTCTTGGCTTGTCTCTTGTATTCATTAAATGGAGCATCTCTTGTCACTGTCCAGCAATAGTCTGCAAGCATTGATGGGCTCCATTTGCCCTGATAGCTTTTCTCCATTGTTGCAATATCCTGGTGAAATCGCTCGCCATACTCGTCGCTCACTGCTCCGCAGTTCGGTGGAAAAAAATCTAGATGAGAGTGCAAAAAAATGTATCTTTAGTGACATGTTGCAACCAAGGCTTTTGTATGCCTTGAGGAGGTTTTCCACCAACAACCTGTAGTTGTCTGCCTTGTTGTTTCCGAGAAAATTTATTGCCACTAACTGGAAGGCTTTCCATGCTGTCTTTTCCTTGCCACGTAGTGCATGGTCAAATGAATCATCTCAAAGAAGTTCACGAATCTGAGGACCAACAAAGACACCTTCCTTTATCTTAGCTTCACTTAACCTTGGACATTTTCCACAGAGGTACTTGAAAGCTGCTTGTGTTTTGTCAATGGCCTTGACAAAGTTCTTCATCAGTCCCAGCTTGATGTGTAAGGGTGGTAACAAAATCTTCCTTGGTTCAACAAGCGGTGCATGCTGAACACTTTTCCTCCCAGGCTCCAATGACTGTTGGAATGGCCAATCTTTCTTGATGTAGTGGGAATCTCTTGCACGACTAGCCCATTCGCAGAGAAAACAGCAGTACATTGTGTATCCAGTCTGCAGACCAAGCAAGAGAGCAACAACCTGCAAATCGCCACAAAACTGCCACTGATGTTGGTCATAGTTTATGCACCTCAAAAGTTGTTTCATGTTGTTATAGGTTTCCTTCATACGGACTGCATGACCAACTGAAATTGATGGCAAAACATTGCCATTATGCAGTAAAACAGCTTTAAGACTCATCTTCGATGAATCAATGAACAGTCTCCACTCATCTGGATCGTGAACGATGTTGAGGGCTGCCATTACCCCATCGATGTTGTTGCAGTCTACAAGATCACCTTCCATGAAGAAGAATGGGACAAGATCCTTTTGACGGTCACGGAACATGGAAACCCTAACATCACTTGCCAGGAGATTACACTGCTGTAGTCTGGAGCCCAACAGCTCTGCCTTACTCTTGGGTAGTTCCAAATCCCTGACAAGGTCATTCAGTTCACCTTGTGTTATGAGGTGTGGTTCAGAGGAGGAGGGTGGGAGAAAATGTGGGTCCTGTGACATTGATGGTTCAGGACCAGAAGTTTCATCCTCTTCCTCGTCTGACTCAAGTGAAAATGATTCTGGTGCATCAGGAACCAGCAGTCCTTCTCTGTGGGGTACTGGGTGTATAGCTGATGGAATGTTTGGATAATGCACAGTCCACTTTTTCTTCTTTGACACACCTTTCCCAACTGGAGGCACCATGCAGAAGTAACAATTGCTGGTATGATCTCTTGGCTCTCTCCAAATCATTGGCACTGCAAAAGGCATAGATTTCCTTTTCCTGTTCAACCACTGGCAAAGATTTGTTGCACAAGTGTTGCAGCATATGTGTAGGGCCCACCTCTTGTCCTGATCTCCAATTTTGCAGCCAAAATAAAGGTGATAGGCTTTCTTAACCATAGTGGTTACACTGCGCTTTTGTGATGCAAAAGTCACTTCACCACAAACATAGCAGAAGTTATCTGCACTATTCACACGAGGCATCTCTGCTCACTTTGGCTAAACAGAAATGTGTGCCTTTGCAAAATCAAAGACTGACAAATAAGAGAGCACGACACTGTATAATTTCTAGAGCTGATATAGGGCAATTTGTTCAGCAGAGTGATGTAAGCTTCGTTATGATTGCATCATCCATGACTTCTCTTCTAGGAATAACATGATGCAATTCATATCATGTATGATGCAATACCAACTTCAGATTGCATCATTCATTGTTTTGCCTAAAATCAAGTACTGTCCAAACCCAGTCATAGATTTATTCATAGATCCAGTCAAAGATGTATTTTAGTCATTTCTGGTTTAAATTGAGATCCCTTCCCTTTAGAACTCACTCATCCTCCGCCATTCCCAAGTCAAGGTTCATATATACTGACCCAAAAGCATATCTTGAAAACTAGAGCCAATCAACAATTTTAAGCATCATTTTCGTTCTCAGTGACCCAGAATTAGTAAAGTTTGACTACATTTATTTCAGAAGCATTTTGGCTGTAGAGCAGTGTTATTTGCCCTTGAGATCAAAAGTAAATGTTCATTTGTAGAATCTACATTTTATAAGGAAGATACAGAAAAATATGTTTAGAACACTTTCCAAATGATTGGACCATTAGATAGTGAGAACGGTAAAGGTAACATCCTTATCCCAGCCTTATTCCTACAAGTCTTCACATAATTCATGGCAAGAAGCACGGCAGTTGAGCTCCAGCACAAATGTGAGTGAAGGCTTTACAAGGTTAAGATTAGGTTAAGTATTAGACCTTCATGCCCATCCCCTTATACTCAATGCATAATAAAAAAGAGGATGAGGATGGAAATGGGTGGGTACAAACCACCAAAGACTTTTAATAAAGAAAGAAAAGAAAAGGGAGAAAAAACAAGCCATTTATATTCAAAAGGGTCTGGTAAGACCGATTGTATGTCTTGCCCAATAAACAGTATCATAAACCAAATTAATCTGTTATTTTACAGCTGCATTTTCAACATTGCCTCAGTTTGGGAATACACACTACAGAATATGCAATTGCTTGTGAATGCACTTTTTGGTAAGCTGCCCTCTGTGCATATTAAATGATAGAATTTGCATAAGGATAACTCACATAACATACGTACCTTCTGAGATTTGCTACAAAAAACAATAATTAAAAATTCACACATTATTTCAGTGCACAAAATTGTGCACTCAGAACTGGAAAATACTGCCCTTAGATTTTACCCTTATGGGCAGCTGCTTGGAATACAGTGGAAGAGATTTTGTAAATTTTATATTGAGCTAAGCTCTCTCTCATGGTGTCATAAACATGCTAACTGTGGCTCTGACTAGATAATGACAATTCAGTTAGATTTTTGGACATTTTATTAGCATTGTTCCAAACTGTGAAACCTTATTTTAGTTCATTTTAGTATCAGCCAGCAGCCCTTGATTAACATTGATACCCAAGAGAGCCACATTTCTTTCCTTTTTGGACAGAAACAAATATTTAAGTATCACTTGTAAAATTGATATTTATCTGTCTGTATCTCCCTCGGGTCCTAGGAAACTCAGTACCCTAAAGGCACGATCATATTATTTGTGCCTCCTGGCCAGAAATAAGTTTAAAAATCCCATATGAGTCTGTCAGTTGTTGTTTAGAGTAGTAAATTAGGGCACATGCTGGACGAGCAAGGTAACACGGGAGAATATTTAATCCAATTTGCAACTAATACAAGTACATTTATTATAATTAATGCTGATCTTTATGAAATATAGTGTAGAAATTGATGTCTATTGCTGCAATTAGTTTTCACTTATTTACCTTGACTTCAGGACTTTGGACTGCAGGATTTAGTCAAATATTTGTAAAACATCCATTGAGATTTGGATATGTGCCATTCTGTTGGAATAAATATTAGGTAATAACAAATGGTTTTGACCTAATAGCTACTAAGAAAAGCAGAGACACGGATAAGTTGGGCAGTTTCCTGTACACCATACTTACTACTCACTATAAGTGGATTGACTAGACAGGATCTAGATCCTCTCAAATATCAGCCCTCTCTCTCCTTTTCAGATATTGCTTACACGGAAAGATTGATCCTGCCAGTCCCATTATACCCTGAACTTGTTTTCGCTGAGCCCACCCTCGCTTTCTTGGCACTGGATTCTCTTCCTCTTGCCTTCCACCAGCTGAGTGATTTTGTTGTTGATTGAGGTGATAACAGTTTATTCACTGAAAAATGCAATTTTGAGTTGACTGAATATATTCTTGACACTGGGGTTGAATTCAGTTCACCTCTGACCCCTACCCCCAATTATTTTTTCTCCTGAAAAAATCAAACCATTTCCATATTTTCTAAATTAAATGTTTCAACTTTGCATTTGGAAATGATGTTTCAGTTCTAAATTCAGCTAGATTTATTTAAAAACAGAAAACACCCTCCCCCCCCCCAGCAAAATAAATAAAAATGTTTCAGGTCAAATAATACAACCCCCACCCCCCAAAAAAAAATCAGTTCAGCCACAAAACTGAAAAATCAATTATTTGCTCAGCTCTTCAACCTCCTCCCCACTTTTCACCCCCAATTCCCCACTCTTTCATTGTCTTCCTTCCTCCCCCTTTCCCCTCCCATCCCGGGACCTATCCACAGTTCTCTATGAAAACGACCATTTTCCCTGTCTGCTATACTTACTAGACCTGGGCAAATAAGAGATTTTTCATTTTTTTGGCAATTTAAGCCAATAACAGCACATACCACACCAAAAAAAATAAATCTGCAAAAGTAAAAATAATGCAGGCAGAAGTCCAGCAGGTGGCATATGTGTGCATTTGGTTCAAGCAACTTGGGGCCCTCAGAGACCCAGTATGGACTCGGGAGACAAAGAGGTATATAGTGGTGCAACTAAGCCATTATGATCACGTACGCCGTACCATTAAGACATTTATTGCCGGTACACCATACCAGAAAGACATTTTAAAGAATGAATTGTAGAACCCTGCATGGATACAAATTTATACCCGCAGATTCGGATATTTGTGGATAGAAATCAGTATCCATTGAACCGCATGGCTCGCCCGAGAACCACGGCAGCCAAAGGAGCAGAACGTGGGACTGCCATTCCCAGGAGCCAGCACCTCGTGGTGGCAGTTGGGATACTCCTTCTAAGTGATGTCATGCTATTGTCTCGCACTGAGGAGAGGGGACCCTTGTTATTAGTAATGGTGGATTTGTTGACTAGAAATATAGATAGTTGGGTTTGTGATGACTGGGAGCACCACACAGTGAATTGCCTACTGGGTACAAAGATTGCAGACCTCTCAAGACATCAAGATAGAATTATATGCAGTGCTGGGGAGAAGCTGGTGGTCATGGTGCATACAGGTACAGCGACATTGGGAAAGGTGGGAGAGAGGTCCTGGAGGCCAAATTTAGGCTGGTAGGTAAGAGATTGAAGTTCAGGACCTCCAAAGTAATATTCTCTGAAATGCTTCCAGTTTCACGTAAAGGGCAAATTAGACAGGCAGAACTTCAGAATATCAATATGAGGATGAGGTGATGGTGTTCAGAGGAGGGATTTAGGTTTATTAGGAACTGGGGAACCTTTTGGGAAAGGAGGAGTCCATATAGAAAGATTGGTCTAAACAAAAACGGAACAAGAATTCCTGCATGTAAAATTAGAAAGGTCATAGAAGAGTTTTTAAACTGGGCTGAAAGAGAGCCAACATGTGTCGATAAGTATGTGGTTCAGATAAAGACTCCATATCCTAGTAAAGAGGAGAGGCTAGAAGTTGATAAAGCACAGGTAGGACCTGAACAGAAACAGTCAAATGAAAAAGATTCCCATTCAAATATATCACATGAAGGCAGACAGCTAAACATTGACAAATGTTTTAAGTGTTTGTATACAAATGCTAGAAGTCTAAGTACTAACACTGATAAACTTGAATGCCTGGTATTAAATGAGGATATTAATCTAATAGGCATCAGAGAAACTTGGTGGAATGATGATAATGAATGGAATATGGTAATACTAGGGTAAAAAACATTCAGGAAAGACAGAGTAGATCATATTGGTGAGGGAGTGCTAATATATGTGAAAGAAAACATAGAGTCAAGTACAGTAAAAGTATTAAATGAATCAAACAGTACTATACACTCTCTATGGATAGAAATTTCATGCTTGAATAATAAGAATATAGCAGTAGGGATATATTACTAATCACTTGAACATGGTGGTGATGGTGAATGTGAAATGCTCAGGGAGATTAGAGAGGCTACAAAAATAGAAAACCCAATATTAATGGGGGATTTCAACTATCCCCATATTGACTGGGTACATGTCACCTCAGGCCAGGATGCAGAGGTAAAATTCTTGATATCGTTAATAACTGCTTCTTGGAACAGCTAGTCCTGGAACCCACAAGGGAAGAGGCAACTTTCAGTTTAGTCCTAAGTAAAGCAAGGATCTGATCCAAGAGGTGAGTGAAGAACAGGATTATCAGATGCATAAATAAACACTATATCTTGGAAAAGAGTTAAAATGGCTTTTGTAAAGGGAAGTCATGCCTCACCAATCTACTAGAATTCTTTGAGGGTGTCAACAAGCAGGTTGACAAGGGTGATCCGGTTGATATAGCGCAATTGGACTTTCAGAAAACCTTTGACAAGGTCCCACATCAAAGGCTCTTAAACAAAGTTAGTCATCATGGGATAAGAGGGAAGGTCCTCTTGTGGATCAGTAACTGATTAAAAGACAGGAGACAAAGGGTAGGAATAAATGGTCAGTTTTCACAATAGAAAGAGGTAAATAATGGTGTTCTACAAGGATCTGTACTGGAATCTGAGCCCTTCAACATAAATGAACTGGAAAAAGGAGGGAAACAGTGAGGTGGCAAAGTTTGCAGACAGTAGAAATTACTCAGGATAGGTAAGTTCAAAGGTGACTGTGAAGTTTACAAAGGGATCTCACTAAAGTGGGTGACTGGGCAACAAAATGACAGATGAATTTCAGTATAGATAAATGCAAAGTACTACACATTGGAAAAAATAATCCCAACTATACATACAAAATGATCGGTTCTAAATTAGTTGTTACCAGTCAAGAAAGAGACCATGGATTCATGCTCGATAATGCTCTGAAAATAGCTGCTCAATTGTGCAGTGGCCATCAAAAAATCTAACAGAATGTTAGGAACCATTAGGAAATTGATAGATATTAAAACAAGGTATCATAATGCCACTCAATAATTGTCTTATCCTGTTCATTCCTTCTGAAACATCTGGCAGTGGCCACTATCAGAGGACAGGATGCTGGACTTGATGGACCATTTGTTAGACCCAATATGGACCTTCTTTTGTTCTTATGACTAATTAAATACCTTTTTTTCCTGTTCACTGTTCTAAGTAGAACTGAATCATGAGACTTTTACCTTGCTTGTTGTTTCTTACTAAGTATGCCCCAAAAAAAGGTGTGGTGGGGAGGAAGGCAATGTCTTTTCTTATTGCTTTGTCATTCTTTTGAAGAGTCTTGCCTACTGAATAAGGTAGGAAAACAGGAGTCCAGATCGTTCAAAAAATAGTCCATTCAGCCAGTGAAGTTGAAGAAGCCTCTGAATTCTTTGTGTTTAATTTACTCATAACTAAAAAGAGGATTTTGATACTTATTGTAGCTACTGTACAGATAAAGGTCTGTTTTTCACTGATTAGGGACAGATTTTCAAAAGAGCTCAATGCCCAACAGCTCTCATTTAGCCACCTAAATCAAGAGGTTAGATTCTCAAAAATACTCAGCGTCCAACAGCTTCCACTGGCATAGAGGGGCACAACTGTGGGGAAACAGGATGCGACCAGGGTTCCCGTATCTTTCACTTACCCATGCCTACTGTATTATCCCCCCTGGGGACCAGCTGTTGCTAGCTGGAACAGGTAAGACAGCTGTCAGCCTTCTCTAACCCATGCTGGGAGACAGTCAGCTTCAGGTTCAGGGAATGCAAAGGTTTATTTAAATAATTGGTTTTGTGCTAACCATATCCCATAAAGTTGGGTGAGTTTTACTTTTTACAATGTGTGTTAACTGTTTTGTGGCAAGGCTGAGAATGCCACATGCTCACAATACCCTTACATTGAGTGATATAATGTAAATATATTGTCCTATCTTGACAAATGAGAGCATTTTCCCAAAAGATGATTATTTGAAATATATTGTATGTGGATATAATAGGCGAATATACACTATGTATGGTGTATACTCCTTCCAACCTTCCAAGGAAATGATGAAAATGAGATGCTGTGTCTCATCAGATTAGTTTCCTAAATACATACGTATTTGAACTGCCCAGTTCTTGAGTGTGTATTATCTCAGCATCACCATTCAAGAGGTTAATTTAATGGAGCCACTTGAATCATGAATGTGGTCTTTCCATAGCTGAGATAATTAAGGAGTTTGAAAACAAGGATTAATAAATCATTATAGCAAGTTGTTTCAATTAACATTATAAATGTTAATACTTTAGCAAGTAATTGGCATCTGATTAGTATGTTGTGGGGTATAGTTGTTTAGATATTAATCAAAGGTCTAAATCTTGCTTACAAATTTAATGACTAAAATATTTGTACATAATTTTGCTTTATTTATATGGCAAGTAGGATTATGTTGTACATGTACTTCTCAGAGCCACAACTTGAAGTATATTTTGGCATTTTTATTATTAATTATAAATGATCTTGCCAATATGATAAAAAGGCTATGAGACAACACAGCTGCCTTTTTAAAAATCAATATTGTTACTAGAGAGGTTACTTTTGAACTACATATACATTGGACTATTGATATTTTTATATCTTTTAATTTGAAGGCAATAACAATTTTATTTTAATTCAGTTCTTTTAAATATTGAAAAAAATGACTGAAAATGCTTTTGTGAAAACCCATCACTGATGTTTTTGATCAAAATCTTCTTCTGCATATAAGGACACTGCGAAAACACACATTTTGCATCTGGGTAGTTATCTTTGAATTGAAGCAATTTACATTAAACCACACAAATGTTGTCCAATTAGTGCTAATACTTGTAATCCAAGGAGCTAGACTGATGACACAAGGAATTTGCAGGCCTGTATCTTGTAAGATATTGGCTTCAGCCGTTAGCATAAGGCTTAAAGCCTATGAACTTTGGCACAGATAAATGGCCCAGCTGTCAACCCTACATTTTGGGCAACTAGGAATAAAGTGTTTAAGGGAGAAGTTTGTACATAACGACACCAGGCAAACATAGGAATATGAACTAACACCAACTTTTGAATATTTTAGGATAGGAACATCTGCAGATGTCTGATCACAAGAGTGCTATGGCAACAAATTGACCTATATGATAATAAGATGAGATCATTAATATACTAACCTATAGGAGAAGGGCACCCCAACATTAGTAGCATGAGGAAATATAATTAAGGAAGAGAGGGGAAACACCTATTACTTGTGAAGTGCTAAATGCTCACTTCCCATTGAAGTTAAGAGGGCTGGATTTTGAAGTCCTCTAAGTGTAAATAAAGTAGCTTGAGATAACTATTGGGAGTTCCCACTGTGCTGGGAATCATGTGGCAGCATAAATATGGTAGAGGTGACCTACCCATCTCCCAGGCTAGTTGACTCCAGGAGGAAATGAGCTTTCCCTAGCTCTGCAACTGCCACTCCTCTATTGCCATAAGTTCTCTGCAGGACATCACACAAGTGTCTTAGGCTAGATACATTCCTAGCCAGATAAGGGAGCTGCATCATCCCCATCTGCACTTTGGCTGAAGAGAATCGAGCCCAAGAGTCTTTATTCAAAACACTGTGGCAAGGAGTAAAACTATTTTGAGCCAATGAGGAGCAAGGATTCCACCTATGGGGGAAGGCGGGTGGTGTTTTGTTTAGAGGTTCTACTGAGTGAGGGCAACTTGAAAGTGCATTGAGTCTTATCAGTAGAGGCTGCATGGGTGATGTTGTGAATCAGTTTCTGTGGCCTCACTCCTCTTTGAGCCACAACTGGGCAAGGTTGAGAGTGCACTGATGCCAGTGCATCCCCAGGAAAGCAGGGAGTGTGGTCCTTTTAACACTGCAAACCTTCTCCCTCCACCCCCCCCTCCCCACACAGGCGGCCTTTCAACCACCAAAGACTCTACACTTTCAGTTTCACAAGCAGAAGCTTGCAAATGCAAGTGTTCAGCTTCTCTTGGGGAATCCAGAGCATCCCACAGGATTATTCTCAGATTGCAGGCTCAAAACAGCCTGGATAAAAGTACTAACTTGTATACATCATTTCCTCTCCTACCCCAGTCCCTTCCACAACTAACAAAACCAGTTTGTCATATTTGAATGATTTAATGTGTTGTACTTTCATGTCAGCTTTTACATGCTGCATTGCAAAGCAAAACTGAAGAGCCCAAATGAATGCTGCAGATGAACAAACTTCTCCTTTCACTCTTAAAAAAAACTGACAAAATCACCTCAAAATTTGGAGGCGATGGGGGAGATGGGGATCATCCAAGCAGCAACTGAATGCCAGGCTGTATCCACGAGCAATTTTAGTAATTAGATAAGTTATAAACACTTTAAAAAATAAGGAATATAGTAGAAATTCTGACAGGACCTGTACTGTAGACAAACTTGTGGGCACCATTGTAATAAATGAACAGAGGTCTATTTGATTTTTTTTTTTTTTTTTTTTTTTTGTTAAAAGCAGGAACCCCCTAGAGTTAGGTGTTACTCCATTTAGTGCTTGGTGAGGTTGTTTATAAGAGACCTTCCCCTACATTTTAAATCACTTATTGCTGCTTTGGCAGTGTCTGATAGATTCCATTAGATTCATTAGCTTTTCTAAAGAGCGTTGCTCTGTGGAAAAAGCTGAAACAGCTGCCCTGTGTAATTTTGTTATTGCTATAATTTACTCAGAATTCTCTTTTAATACTCCAGCTGTCAAATATAAAGAGGGGAAAAAACAATCAATATAAAAGCACTTTTTACCTTACTGTTCTTATGTGTACAGTGTGTTGGGAGAAGTAGCGGGAAATGTGTTTTTCTAAAGAGATTTCATGAACTGTTGGTTCTAGTCCTTCTAAAACTGTGGTGTGCAGAGCACTGTTTTTCTGTGGGGCTGGTCCATGTCATCTGCCAAGCTACTTCTGTCACATGGTGAAATATCTGGCAGTATTCAAGCAGTGATGCTTCCTGTCCAGTATGTTTTGGGGTTTTCTTTCTTCCTTCCTTTCTTCCTTTTTGTTTTGGTCACACCTAGGACTGGGTATTTGTACGTGAAAAGTGTTCACAAGAATTCTTGAGAGTAAGGCCTACCAATTAATTATACTTGTATCCTCAAAGCTTTTTATTCAGAAACATTTGGGTGACAGTAATGATGTTTGTGTAAAACAAAAGCATTGATGATGCGAGCACAACAAAACTACTAGCAGATACTAAACAAAAATATTCACTCTGAAAGTGGCTATTGTTTAAAGCTCTTTTTGTTTAATTAGTAGCATAATAGGTAAATCAAACAAATATAAATATTCATATGTGACTTACAAACCAAAAAAGGGTTTCTTCCCATTACAATCCTTGCTAGGTCATTCAATCAGGGATCATAAGCAATATCATATGATAGGTGAGCACTTGTGCATGCAGCGCAAATGCCTGTAGAGGCCAGTTTGGAAAGGATCCGTGGGCTAAAATTGTTTCTCACACTAGCCATGCATTGAACAATCATGAACAAAACCTAAATTCATCAAAATTCAAAACCTGAACATTTCCCATTTTCTCAGAGATAATTTATGAATAACTAAAAGGGCTAAATCTGGAAAATAATTTATTTGCAGTGAATAATTGGACCAGATCTGACCATCATGTTAAAGTGAATTTATTTTATCTTGCCTCTTCGATTGTGTTTCACACAGTTTTTTCTTGTAATAAATGCTGTAATTAATGAAGGGAAGTTGTAGAAGTGAGTGTGACACAGGACATGTTGGCATCTTGGGTTCCAAGTCTAGCTTTATCCTGTTTTGGGCAAAAACCTGGAATATAGGCATTCTGGGAATCTTAGCACCATGTGTTATTGATAGCTATAGGGGCCACAGCAAAGTGTGTTGGGAAAGGGAGTTGTATACAATCACATATTTTTGCTCAGTTTTAGGGAGAGATCTGAAGAAAACAGAACCTTTCCAGTCAAGGTGCCCAGGAGAAGATTTGGAACTACCTGGAAAAGATCTAAATGTCAGCCAGAGGCCTTGTTAAAGTATCCCAAAGAAGGAGTAGTGTTTTATCTAGAAAGCCAGAAAGATCTACACCCTCAGAGGACAATTAAGGGACTGTAGCAGATTATAGGAAACAGTCCAGGGGGTGGGAGGGTGTTCCAGGGCTGGCCCTTAGAGAAAAGGAAGCACGTGAGCCTCCCTAAGGCTCTCTCAATAGAGGAGAGAAGTCTGCTAGACACCACCTGCCAGAGGGCTGTGATCTAGAGGAAGAGGCTGGATAAAGGTTCTCAACTTTTGTTAATCCAAAAGGGTTGTAGGATTTTTTATAGAGCTGAAGGGCTAAACAACTCATCAGTAGGGACATAATATAGTGGGCAAATATACTTTGACTGAATCATATTCTGAACTAGACAATCTTTCTTATACATAAATTCATTTTTCTCGAACAGGCCATTAAAAAACCCCCACAAACTTTAATGACCTATTATCCCTTCCAGTCTCTTTTTATCCTCACCTGTCTTTTTATTCCTCCCCTCCCTCCTCCTAAATGAATATTCTAAGACTAAGAGATGTTGCAGAGCTAAGAAGGATTAAATAACATGCAGCAGGTTGTACCACCTGTATTCTTTTAGTAGCCAAATGATTCCCTGATGCTGACCTGTGGGTAATCATTCAACAACCTACACCTCAGTTAAATGGAATCTGAAAGTCGGGGAGCAGAGGTCTGGCCTAAGTACTCAGTCTCTTAATGAGAATTACTGTTGTATAATTCAAATGGACGTGGACAACTCTCTTTCTTTCAGTGAAACATCTCTTGGTGATTCCTCGAAATCGTGCTGCTGCACATCCTACTCCTGAAGATGATACTTGACAGTTGATTGACTTATGGTTGGCAGGAAGGGTGGCAGTCTGTTAAGGAAAAGAGAGTCTGCAGCACTGTAATTAATTCTTTTTCTTCTCATTGCTCTTCTTTTATATGCTCTGTGTGTGTATAATATTTGTTTACCTTTTTTAAATGAATATACTAAATCAGATAATAAACACACTCTACAGTCTGCATTACCACACTGACTAGGAGAGTAGAAAATGGTGGAAATATCCACTTTACAAATGATCACCCAGAAGTTGTCACTCTCCGCATCAGGGAATCATTTGGTTCCTATCAATGTTTTATTTGCATTTATTTATTAAAACCTGCACCTGTATTTGTTTTGCAGATTTCACAAAGGCATTTTGCCGGCTTCTTCTCTGCCGAGAGTGATAATGAACAGAAGACGCATGGTCAGATTCTGATCTCCGTTATGCTGGTGTAACTGTCTATCACACTTTCTCTATTTCCTTTTGTTATTCTATATTGGCTTTTCTTGCTGGTGAGCACCTGTATACAATGGGTAAAACTTCATTCAGCTGTTCTCTGCCAACACTTTTCATTGACTCACAGAGGTATGAGATCACTGTTTGGCATTTTTCTATGCTACCCGGGGCTACTATGTATATTATTGTTTTATTTAGATATGTAACACTAAGGGAAAAGTGCCTATTCTAACCTTTAGCTTAGTGATGGGCAACCTGTGGCCCACAGGCCACACGCGGCTCGTCAGGGTAATCTGCTGGTGGGCCACCAGACAGTTTGTTTACATTTGTGCGACCGCCTGCAGCTCCCAGTGGCCGCGGTTTGCCATTCCCAGCCAACGGGAGCTGCAGGAAGTGGCGGTCAGCATGTCCCTGTGGCCCGCGCCTCCAAAAGCCTGAGTAAAAGGATGAGTCTTGCAGCATAACCTCAAGGTCAACAAATCTGAGTTGTTTCAGAAAGAACGGAGGCATCTGAATTCCAAAACCAAGGGATCCTCCTGATGGAGAGATGCTGGTGAAATCCTGGCACCATGAAAGTCAATAACAAAACTTCATAGACTTCAATAGGGCCAGGATTTTACATGCTGTATCTCAGATAGGCAGTTCTCCGGCCATATAGTGTTTTTTATCGAACAACACCAGCACCTTACATTCTACCTGCTAGTCAGCAGGCGCCCAGTGCAAATCCCGGAGCCCTTCCCTGAATAAGCGTTGACAATTTCTTTCATCAGTTAACCCAGTTCTTCTTCAATGGGATTCACCCAGGAAGGCCATCAATCGTCTTAATTTAGAAAATTGATAGTTTGAAACTAAATACTAATTACTCCAACAATAAATTTTGACCTTATTGACAAGACTTACTTGATCGCACATCTCAAGAGCAGTAGATTGTTTTTCTACTGAGTCTCTTTATTGATAAATGCATACTTTCCAAACTACTACGATGATTTTAAAAGCTTTCTATTAGACTGTAGTTTTCTGATATTACTGTGATACAATTTAGAGGATACATCGACAATCCTTTTACTTCTGATATTATTGATAATTCTTTAAATGTTAAGCCTTACATCTCAAACTTCATGCTCAAATGTTTGTTTACGTCTTCTTCAATATCTGTCATGTTTACTGTGACTCCTTCTGTTTTTTCCCTTAATTACCTTTCACCACATAATCTTGAAGATTAAAGGCCAAATACCTTGCTTCAAAGGTCACAATGAGTAGAGCAGTGATGTTTCTTTCTACTTTCTGTAACAATCAGCTCACTTCTCTTGGTGTAATACTGGATAAATATATTTCATTTATTCCTTTTCCATGCATAGGTTTGCCGTATATCACCATATGGTACATTTGTAGGTTTCTGCAGTCCAATTTTTAGACATGTTCTGTTTTAATATTAGTTCACTGTCAAAAAAGTCTACTTATCACTTATTCAGTATTTTCAAAATTAAGGTGGGTATGTTGATTGTGAACTGTAATCTAAAAAAAATATAGGCCTGAATCAGATCCCCATATCTGAATAAACTTCAAACTTTAGGGTAGTGTTTGGATTCTCTAATTTTGATGAGGATATCTTACAATTGTATCACATTCAGTTTGGCTCTCCTCCAGTTGGCTGACAGATCTTGGTTTTAGATGAGAAGAGCGTGCCATTGGAGATTTGTCTAGGCATCCCTGCTATTGGAATAAGTGATTAGGAGATTAAGTGAGACCTTAAATAATGATTTAGCCAGTTTCCCCAGAATAGCTATTTCTGAAAATTGTGATGTTCTTTGAGGCATTAGTTAATCACATCCCTCATTTGTATTGCACTCCAACAGGATTGCCAAGAGACACATTCAGTGTAGAAAAGAAAATTAAGGTTTTGAACACTGGAATGGTTCACTGGCCTGGGTAATTTTGTGAACTGGGAAAGAGTTAATTATCAGTTTATATTTGTTGTAGGCTCATCTGTTGCCATTCCTTTGGGATCTATGAGTTTTTCATCACGGTAGTTGGTCACCATTAGACCAACTGAGGGGAGGGGGAGGGGAAAGACATCTACAGATGATGAACTTTTGAATGGCATTTGACATATAGAGATTGGTTCAGTACAAAAATATTTTTGAAGAATAACTAGATAGACAAGAATTTTATTATAAGAATAAAGGTTTTGGTTTTTTAAGGTATTTATTTATTTATTTGTGTTATCATGGACCATTGTGCTGAGAACTGTCTTCTTGGTATTTATGCTTATATGTTAGGAAAATTGGCTGCATGTGTGTTTGGATCCTCTCATGATTTTCCAGAAACCAAAAAAATCAGGACAGGAGTTGCTGAAACTGCCAACTTTTTGTTCTGTTTTGATGGGCAGTTTATTGACTGGTTGTCTTTTTTCAGAAAATTGACGTGGACAAATCAGATTAGAATCCTCATTTTGTAAGGTGTTGCAATCAAATTTCAAGTTGTGCTTCTTTTGTCCCTTTTTCATAACTGATGATAGACCAGGACATCACCTTTCTTGTTTTACATTTTTAACTATTCCTAATTTATATGGGTTGTGTTTACGGACTTCAAAGTTCATAAGTCTTAAGGTGGTAATGTCTTGGAACATCCCGATTCTGTTTTGGAATTTCAGCTGTTTAACTTATGAACACC
The DNA here is from genome assembly GCF_013100865.1 of Trachemys scripta elegans. Taxonomy (NCBI): domain Eukaryota; kingdom Metazoa; phylum Chordata; order Testudines; family Emydidae; genus Trachemys; species Trachemys scripta. The sequence continues at coordinate 17,339,393 of NC_048310.1, forward strand.
TTCTCTTGGCCTTTTCCTCAGCTTTCTTTTGACATTCACAGCTTTGCAGTCTTTACAAAGCTTCTGTTGATCCCTCTGTTCAGGGTAGAGTAACCTCCTTGGCCAACTCTGCCTGACTTTATTTTCCATCTGACAATACAGTGTCTCCTCTTTACAAATTCCATTTTGAAGTTTCCTAGTATTCACACTCTGTAAACATTGCCATTATGCAGTGCATCAAGTATTATCGGTCACTTTGGACATTTGTTCTCCAGTGGGTTCTGACACAACGATTTTCACAGCTCTTTCGCTGCGGTAATGTTGAACCAAGCTATACATTATCTTTATTTATATTTATTTGACTTATGCACAAGAATCACCTTATCTAATCAAACTGTTAACCAGCTTCTGTGAATATTCATTTCCTTGTGACTGTAGTTGGTAAAAAAAAGCCTCAAAACTTCACTGAACATTTTTGACAAACAGTTTAATCAACATTTACAGTCACTCGGTCTTTTTAATATATTATAATAGATATAAAACAGATTTGTTCATTATCTGTTACTTAATTATTAATAATTCATTTGTTAACATATTTGATAGCTAAATGACCTGGTCATTTTAATAGCACATTCTGGTTATGGTCTCCCAGAAACAGAACTTCCTCTTAATTAAGTTGACCGTTGCCTTTCATAAGATCTGTACTTAAAATACACTAAATAGCTTTACATTTCCATATATGTTCTCACACTGAATTGGTTTTTATACAAGTTTGATTTCCTATCAAAGAGGTTTATGTCTATATTCTCTCTTTAGTGATTGCAGTGTGAAATAAAATACCATGTAATGAAATAATATAGAGTTAATAATATCTATACTCCAGTGTAAACCAGGTCACAGAAAGGAAAAGGCAAATTCCTCTTCCCCAAATGTACCTTGTGCATGTTATTTGTAGGCCAATTGTTTCTTAAGCTTTCTTAAGAACAGTCACTGGGTGGGGGGAGGGGGGATCAATGGAAACAGCCTTTCTGTTGTTTGTCTTCTACTGGGGCAGAGTGAACAAATAGCAAGTGTGAAAAATTGGGAATTTTTTGTTTGTTTGGGGGGAGGGGGAGTAATAGTCATGTATATAAGAAAATGAATCATTCCTTTCTCTTTGGTGAAAGAAATACACATTTTAAACAGACTAGTCTCAGTCTGTTTCCCAGCTGAGCAGGGTTAGGAAGAAACAGGAATTGTCTAAGAATACTTGTGCTTGAATTGCACCTTGTCTTGAATTTGTAAGGTTTAAACCCTACCAGCCTGCATTTTTTCTTGCTTGTTTTTAGCAGCAGCAGAGCTGCTATTTAGCCAGTGAAAAGGGAGTACCAAAAGCCATTGTGTGAATGAACGGTATGAAATAATTCATCCTTGAAAAATCCAAATTTATCCTTGCATAGTCAGAGCTGTGCTGGTGGGGAGGTGCAAGGCAAAAGCCTCCAGGTCTGGAGGAATTATGCCTGCAGAGACCAGAAGTAGTATGATGCTTCTCAGCTAGCCATGGAGAGAACTCTTGGTAGCGGCTCCTCCAACAACTTAATGAATCTGAAGCAGGAACTCTGCTATACAGTTTAACAGCAGCTGGCTGGCTTTTAAGAGGTAGCTGGGTCTTAATGTGTCATGATATCCAGATGCACTCCTTCTGGGCCATTCAGCACTTGGTGGTGGTGCTGTTCCTCCCACCACCTCCCTGTCTTGCTCAAGGACTACAGAGGGTAAAATCATAGCTACCTGCTGCACAGGAGTTTTGTTTATAATTGAGGAAAACCTAAAGTGATAATATGAGTATTGGATTTAGGAAAGAGGTGATAAAATCCAAGGTGGTACTGATGATCTCAGGAATGTGGTTCTTTGGCCATAAACTGGCCTTCAGCTTGGTCTTCTGGTAACAGTGCATAAATAAAGGGGAAAACATTCCACCTGGAATTATACTGGTATAATTGTAAAGAATTGTGTTTTTTTCTGGAGGCACTAACCCCACCATGTATAATAAGAAAACACTGTCACTGTTTTCTCTGAACATCTAACTGACTCTTGTGCTCCACCCAAAGCCACCAACAATAGCATAAATGCACACTGATTCTGCTGCTGCTAAATTCTGTCTTTTCAATTGCTATATCAAATATCACTGATTTCCCCATCCAAAACATTTTTTTCCAAAACAGTCTCTTAGTGTAATTATTTAAATCGCTACTTAGAGATGCACTTTTCAAAGCTAATGCCAACAAATTAGTTTTCTCTCTCTCTTGTTTTTGGTACTCTAACGCTAAAGCCTATTCACTTACATTACACACATTATACATTTTTTGTACATTTTGACAAGTTACTGTAAGTAAATTTTTATTTGAGAAAATATATTGCAGGTGTTAAACGTGTGTTCAGATATAAATCTGTATAACCAAAGTGATCTTTTATGGCTCTATGTTCTAAGGTTCTAAGCAATACTATCTAGATGAAATGAAGGCAGCAGAAATAAATGCCAGCACAGTTATGGAATTCTATTATAAACTCTTAGAATTTTGTGGAAGACCTTCAGAGCTGTGGTTGAGATAAAACATATGCTACCTGGTGAAACAGAGATGTGGGAAATGACATCTTGTTGAATGCATAATATTACCCTATGTAAAGTATAATAAATGAGTAATCTTGACACAAGTTGGACAAGGCAATATCTTTTTACTGGACCAACTTCTGATGGTGAGAGAGACAAGCTTTTGAGCTACACAGAGCTCTTCTTCAGGTCTGGAAAAGGTACTCAGTGTTTCCGATAACTACAAGATTCAACATATGATTTATCATAAGCAGTTAGCACATATTCTAAGGGACCATTCAAGGTGAAGTGGCCCAATAACACCCCTCTAGTTAGGACAAAAGGGAGTGGGGGATTAGTGGGTTACAGATGGTTGTAATAAACCATATATTCAGTGTCTTTTTAAAAACATGATTTTTAGTGTCTAGCAAAGATATGAATTTAAGCTCCCAGACTCCTCTTTAGAAAGCATTGTGCAGGTTTCCTTGGAGGATGAGAACTGATAGGTCAGATATAGAGTGATCACTCTGTCAAAAGTGTTCACCCACAGGTGATATAGTGTCTTTGTCTTTTATCATTTTCCTGTGTGAGTTCATTTAAGAGCATGATGATTGTCTGATTTCACCCACATACTTGTAATTGGGGCATTTAGTGCACTGAATGAAGTGCACCATATATTGTGTGTAGGACCCAGGAATCTTGAAAGGTGTGTTGTGTGTGTGGTGGGGGTGTTAGTCATTGTGGCCATGGAGATATGTCTACAGGTTTTGCATTTGTTATTCTGGCAGGGTCTGGGGCTGGTGTGAGTTGGTGTCTTGGTCTTTGGGGATTTTGCTTCTGACAATGAGCTTGGAGAGTTTGAGGGGTTGTTCAAAGGCCACAAGAGGGAGATCAGGAAAGATTTCTTTCAGGATGGGGTCCTGTATGCGTTGTAGTTGTTTGATGATACCCTGGATGGGTTCCGGTGTGGGATGGTAGGTACAACTAGGGGTGTGTGGTTGGAAGGGGTTTTATTTGTGTTTTGAAGCCGGTTCTCATGGGGTATTTAGGTGGCTCATTCCACAATGTAATCTAATTCTCTGGTGGAATGTTCTTGTTTGGTGGTTATGAGTGTGTTAAGGTATATATCCTGGACTTTCTCCTTGTAGCATATTCTGTAGTATCTGAATGCCTGGCTGTAGATAACAGATTTCTTGGTGTGTTTGGGATAGTTACTGGATCTGTAAAGGTAGTTATGGTGATCTGTGTGTTTCTTGTGCATAGATTTGTTCCTTATCGCCTCTGTTTGCGGTATTTCTGTGTTCTGTGTTTTATAACTTTTGCACTTTATGAGCTCTCTAACCTCCAGAAAACCTTGTATGTTTCTCCATGTAGATACACATTTACATGCAATTGCATGTGCAGGGTCATTCATCGTCTAGGCCTTCTTTCCTATCTGTATTCTCTTTCTCTAATACAAGCACATAGCACTTACATGGCACACATGTAGTGATATCCTTTCAGTAAAATATGACTGAATAATATGGTCATTCCTTTGGGCACGGGGGGTGTTATTTTAGTATCTCCATGGAATAGAATACACTTTTTTGAATGCTGACCTAATTTCCTTAGCCAATGCCTTATTTCTCAAAGAAAAATACCGAAATTTCTTCTGTGTATGACAAGGGAGTCTGACCTCTAAGGTAGATTTCAACAGCTTTGAAAAGTTAAAAGGGAGCTATAAATATGGAATGCAAAGTGGGTATGTATTCCAGGGGCAGACAGTACAGTTACTTTTATTCTGACAGGAATACATCTGAATATAGATCTTTATCCAAAGATTGGGAGCCTTATCAGTCTTGAGTCCGATGCCAGCTGCAAGGAGGGATAATTCATTCCTTTTTCAATCGGTCAAGATATGGATAGGAAGCACAGTACTGGAGTCCCATGTCAGAGCTTTAATTCACAAAGTCCTGACAAATGATGAGTTATCAAAACTGTAGATCACCCGGTTTCATATTAGTGTGTGAATAAATCTTTTATAAATTGTATGTCATACTGCTGTTTAATCAGAGCTGACTTAAAGTTTTACATATCTTTCTGAAACTAAGGTTTCATTTGATTTAATTTTTCTAGGCTGTATTTCAATAAATTCTCTGTTGTAATGACATCAGTTGGGGAGAATGGTCTAAAGATTGTGCACCGGAAGAAGAGCAAAACAAGTGATCTGGGTAAAAAGGGCTTATATAGCCTGTGTTATGGCTTATGTGGTTAGACATTTACACTAAATTCTTTACTTATTATGTAGCTTTGGACAGAGACAGCTACAAAGCTGAGATCTATGGTTTGGATTTGAGATCTTCAAACTTTTTCAAAGGATGTTTGGAAATAGGACTTAGGTCTGAGCCCATCTGTTGCTTTGGGTCTCAACCAACCACTTCCTACCATGCCACAGTTCCAGACCACTGTTAATCCTTCAACTATTACATTTAGAATTAATGGCACAGTTCTGCCTAGTTCTCACTAAGAAAGTGAGGATTGATACCAATAAAATGAGTATTTTCTTGCAAGAACCATATTGCATCTTGCTGCAGAACTCAAACCATGCTGCTGTTCATCAGCAATCCATGTGGTGGCACTAATGTTCTTATGTGCCAGAGTGAGCATAGACATTTGGCAGTGTTCATTATCCCCCTTGCCTCCAGTTCTGGGAAGCCTAGTTGTGTTTGGGAGTTGGTTCATCTGCTCTCACCCCATCCCCCATTAATAACTTCTTTTGGTGCTCAGATCTGTGCCACCCTGGAAGGCCACAAGAAGAAATTCTGCTGCAGTTTGCTGCTAAAAGAGATGAAATGTTAAATCAATGGTGTAGACTAGTCCTTCTGATTGTACAGATACTGATTTAAATTGATGAATTACAGAAGTGCAGCCCTTGAACACCAATGTATATATTATATAAACATACAAAAACTATGTTAAAAAAACATTATTAAGGTTGCAAAGTCAAGTACTCAAAAGTTAGGAAATGCCACAATCAAGATTGCCTGGGCCTAAAGAAGTCGACTATTTGGGGAACATGTTTACTACTTTAAATGCTTAATTAGCCCAAGGCAGTAGATAGGAAATTACTATTTACAAATAATAGATTTAAGGGATAAGTCTCCAGAAAAAATGCAGGGACTCTTTGGTGTCCAGAGGAGCTGGCAGGAAGCTTGAGGATCACAGCGGCTTACATTGAAGTGCATATATTGTTAAAGGCTGAAACTGCACAGATCCAAGAGGATAAACAAAACAAATATTATTTACAATGCTAGTTAGTTGCATGATTAAACTGGCGCACCAGCAGAATACACATTTACCACAAAGTCTCTTTGGTTTGTATCATACAGAGCTATGAATGTCAATTTATTTTTAAACTAGATCAATTTCTCTCCTAAATGAGCTGAGGTAGGGTCACTCATCAGTAAACCTCTGTCAAACAATCTTTTTTTCAGATCGTCCAGCTCTGCTCTTTAATGGCACCGGCTTGAATTAGACCTTAATGTTATGTCACTTCAAATTAGTGGCTTTAGTTCAAACATGACCATAAAGAAGATTATCCAACTAGGGTAAACAGTTTTCTATCAAAACAAATCAGCCCAGTTTAGAAACAGCAGCACCATTCTCATTTCTTTTCTGTCCAATTGTCATTGCATTATGGGCTGTAGTTTTACTGTAAATGAAAGTAAATATTGGGATCTTTTTAATATAATATATGTAATCTTTTTAATATGATATGTAAAACACTACACTTTCACACTCAGGTTCAACCATAAGCATTCTAAGCAGGGCACTTCTCTCTGGTTCAACCCATTTTACCAAGGCATTACCATTGTAGCGTATATCAACTAGGCCCAGGCTGTTCCCCTTTGACTGTCATCTCAGTTATATATAAGCAGTTCTCTTCCTCCACTCTCACTCAGCCACTCAACCTCTCCCGACTCTGACTGGAAGTTCAGTGCTGCTGTGCATGATGTCACTCAGAATATACCAGCCTGTTACTTCCCCAAATACTTGTATTTTTTTCTTAAATTTCTCCTCCCTCCCCACAGTTTCTTTCTTTCCCTCACCTTAAATTGAAATGTGTGTGTGTATGTGTAGACACAGACAGAGGCTGGTTTCTGTACAAAATATGTGTAATTTACTTATGGGGCAATTTTTTTTAAAGCAAACTTTCATTTTCATGGGGCTGGATAGTTGTAGGGAATTAATCTCAGAGGTCTGCATCTCCATGTCACAGTACTGTATCTTTCTGAGGACAGTAGTGAGTGAGTTATTAGCTTCATGGGTGCTCAGTGCCCTATGCAGAAGGTTGGTGGTTTCAGTTCACTTTCTAAGTTAAACAACATAAAAAAAAAGCACCACAGTTAACAGTCAAAGATTAAATGGTTTAAAGACTGAATTGCTGTTTCTCCCCTTGAGATGGTTCCTCCAAAAGAGGAGGAGACTGTCTTGGACACTTTCCTGCTTTTCTGTTCTTTAGACAAATAAAAGGCTGAAATCAATGGAAATTAAATCTGGTATTTTTTGGCATGGGTATGTATTCCTTAATGAAGCAAAACTTGTACTGACTTCTGTACGACTTGCATGAGCAAAGAATGCAAGATTATGAGAAGAAACATTTCAATGTGAAAAACTAATGCTTGAAGCCATGAATAGCAATTTATAAAGTGTGCATTAAGGAGACAGATAGTTCGTATTTGCAGCACTAACCTACGGCTAGGTCTACACTACCCGCCTGAATCGGCGGGTAGAAATCGACCTCTCGGGGATCGATTTATCGCGTCCCGTTGGGACGCGACAATCGATCCCCGAATCGGCGCTCTTACTCCACCAGCGGAGGTGGGAGTAAGCGCCGCTGACAGAAAGCCGCAGAAGTCGATTTTGCCGCCGTCCTCACAGCGGGATAAGTCGGCTGTGATACGTCGAATTCAGCTACGCTATTCACGTAGCTGAATTTGCGTATCTTAAATCGACTCCCCCCTGTAGTGTAGATGTACCCTAATACTCAGGAATACCTGAGTTCATGTGCCTGCTCTACCACAGACTTCCTATGAGTTTAAAAAATGTGTGCAATTAATTTTTAAAAAATACAGTGAATGTGTCTGTGACAGGGCAGAGTGGCCCCGCACTGGTACTGCAGGGGTTAACCCTTCCTTCCTAGCAGAGGAAGCCATGCCTCTGAGGCTCTGCTGGGCATGCTCCAACTGGAGAACAGGTATAAAAGCCTGCAGAGCTGCTCAGTTGGGGCTGACCGCAGGGGGGAAGGAGGCACACCGCCAGCTCCTGAGGAGGGACAGCCTGCGCTCCAGGATCCGGAGGCCAGCCAAGCCGGGATGCACCCTGATGCACAGATGGAGTATGTCACCAGAGGAGCCCCCTCAATCGGAGAACCCGGAGGTTATGGTAGGAAGTGACCTAAGGGAACTTTAGAGGAAAACGACATTAGAGCCGCACAGAGGCTCGGTGTGTTTCGGGCAGATCCCCGCCGAGCTGGTGGCAAGGGGAACTTGCCACTACTAGGGCCCTGGGTCGGGACCTGGTGGAGAAAGCGGGCCCGGGTCCCCCTACCACCCTCCCACACCACGGGAATCATATGGACTCTGGCTGCTAGGCCACACTATCCTGACTGAGAGGGGTGATTATATGGACCCTGGCCATTGGGCCTCATTGCCCTGACACTTGGGGTGATTTACATAGACTCTGGCCACTGGCCGCACTACCCCACCTGTGAGGGAGGAGTTATATGGACTCTGGCCATTGGGCCCACTGCTTCAACGCTGGGAGCGATTTATATGGACTCTGGCCGTTAGGGCATACTACCCCGACCAAGGTGTTATACTAAAGGAAAGAAGGTTAGCACTCCCCTTGATAAGGATGGAAGAGGTCCTAGTGACCTTTACAACATGCATATGGATAAGGCATTGCCACTTACTTCATGGCATCTAGCCAAGTTTTTCGGGGGAGTGATAGTTCAGTGATTTGAGCATTGGCCTGCTAAATCCAGTGCTGTGAGTTCAATCCTTGAGGGGGCCATTTAGAGATTTGGGGATTTAGTTGGGGATTGGTCCAGCTTTGAGCAGGGGGTTGGACTAGTTGACCTCCTGAGGTTCCTTCCAACCCTGATATTCTATGATTGCATGGATGGAAGCTGTCAGGCCACCCACAGAGAGGCAAGCACATGAACTTGGGCGTGGCAAGGTTCCAACACCTCATCCCACCCCTGCCACAAAGGAGCAGTGCTGTGCCAGGCCCACCACAGTGTCAAAGAGTGAAAAAAAGATTACATTCTTTTGCAATTTGCTTGTGTAGTTCAAAAAAATATAGCAGGAATGGAAAACACCAGTATGGAATATATTTTTAAAATATAGAGGAAATCCATACTGAAAAAATAGCTACTCCATATTGCCACTCCAGACAAAGAGGAAAATTCTGAATATTAACTTCAATGGAATTACTTCAGATTTACCTCAGTGTAACAGAGAGCACAGTTTCACTAAATAGTTTGTGTTTGTTGAATGGTAAGACCGCAGAGCTCAATCCTGAAATCCTAAGTCAAGGTAAAATTCATCTTACATCTGCAAAACCTGTCTGTTTGCTTCTGTTCTTGTGTAGGAAAGTTGGGCATATTTGGTCCTCTGTTTCTATCTTCTATGTAATGTAACAAGCCTTTCAAGATTATTAAAATTAAACAGGAAAAGAAATACAAATCAACAGCTAAGCAAAAAGTTCTTTGTCAGAAAATTCAGGAGTCTGTGCTGCTCGCTTTTAAAATTCTTTAATTTTATTTCTCTGAAGAAGCAGTGGTTTATGAATGATACAATAGAGCTGTGGTTCCCAAACTTGTTCCGCTGCTTGTGGAGGGTAAGCCCCTGGCGGGCCGGGTTGCTTTGTTTACCTGCCGCGTCTGCAGGTTTGGCCGATCGCAGCTCCCAGTGGTCGTGGTTCTCTGCTCCAGGCCAATGGGAGCTACCGCGGCCACTGGGAGTTGCCATCGGTCGAACCTGTGGATGCGGCAGGTACACAAACCGGCCCGGCCCGCGAGGGGCTTTCTCTGCACAAGCGGTGAAACAAGTTTGGGAACCACTGCAATAGAGCCATAATTGATGTTATACCTCTATGATAGGAAGTAACACAGAGCCTTTAAACTGTAGGACTCCATCTGTTCTGCAAGAGGGCAGAGGTTTGTTTTTTTTTCTCTTATGGGAGCTCAGAGTTATTCAATGGCTTTCACCTAGCAGGTCAGGAACAATTTTAAGCCTCCAGGACTGTATTTTATATTAAGCCGTTGGATCCCAATTCAGCAGCTTTAATGTGTGCTTAATGCTGAAGTCAGTGGGAGTCTTGAACATTTTAGGACTTGCAGAATCTGATCAGAATAATCTTCTAGCTGTCTACATACTTGAGAAAAAGGGTCCATATTCTGTTCTTGGTTGTACTGATGTAAATCTATAGTAACTTCAGTATAGCTACATTGGTATATCTGAACAAAATTTGGCCCAGGTTGTTTGTGAAAATATGTGGCTGTATGTATTAAAATAATAATAATGGGGGTGAACACTATGCCCTGTGCAATCTCACTGATGGCAATTGGGTTATGTGGGGTCTAAGTCAGGATAAAAATTTGGCCTAAAGGGGTTGTGGAGGATAGGGCCATCAATGGTTATTAACCAAGATGGTCAGGGATGTAACCCCATTCTCTGAGTGTTCCTAGCTTCTGATTGCCAGAACCTAGGAGTGGATGACAGGGCTTGGATCACTTGATGATTGCCTGTTCTGTTCATTCCCTCTGAAGCATCTGGCATTGGCTGCTAGTGGAAGACAGGATACTGCGCTAGATGGACCATTGCTCTAACCCAGTATGGCCGTTGTTATGTGGGAGAACTATCTAGCCCTATCAGAGAAGCAGCATGGCTAGCTCAGAAGAGGAGTTTTTCCTACCACTCTACACTGGTCTTTCAAGGGGCAGAGCTGACAGGCTCTAAAGACTTATTTCCTTAACTGGAGCAGTGGTGAATATGATGAGAGTAGCCGTGTACATGGAAGACTCCTCAGAGATCCAGCAGAAACACACAGGAACCACAGTTCCTAGAGAATGGAAATACCATTTCCATTTCTTCCCCATCCTTCTGTAGAAGTTGTATAACTGACAAGCATTTCATTTAATTGATGAGTATTTGCTTTAAATGGCAAATGGTCCCTTTTTAGGTCTGCAGTGCCTGACAGATGGAAAATAACAATATTGTTTAATACCTCTTTTGACAGCTTAAAAAATAGTGAGATATACCACAAAACTATAAGCCATTGCAACGATACAAGAAAAATACCATCTAACTGACAGTGTTTCTAATTAGCAACAACCTAACTGTCACTGTTTCTAATTAACAGAATAAGATATAGCACAAAACAGTATAAATAGCAGATGGTATTAGAAAGGCATAAAGCAAGCATGAGACCTGACTTTAAATAATTCTAGCTATGCTACAGAATTTGGACAGTTCTGCCTTCTTTTTGTTAGTAAAACTAAAGTGAAACATGATAGGAGGAGAGTGAGAAAGAGATGAAGAAAAGTTAGTAAATTTCACGACTGAACTTTGTGTGGAATATATTAACATTTTGGAGGTGAGATGAATGATTTTATAAAAGATCTATGAGTGCTTAAAACCACCTTTTGAGAACAGGATGTCTCAGAGCTTAATCTCTCTTGTAACAGGACTTTACAGTCCTTCACTTATACTGGTGCTGTTTCTTTGCTGTCTGTGCTTAAAAATAATATAGTCACATCTCAAATGTTATAAATGGATCTCACTCTATTCTTTATTTAATGTAGTCTACATCTGATACGCAAAGGAATGGGGAAGGTGATGATTAAGTCTTACAAAGGAACTATGTTATGGCACTTAGAACCTTTGGAGGATTTCATTTCCATGCATATAATAGTGAGGCCAAATTTTCCAGCCCAAGTAAGGACCATGGAAAGCCCTGAACACAGTGGAAGCAAGTGCTGAGAGGAGAATACTGGTAGCATACGGAGAATGAATTCGAGACTATGCTGATCCACCAACCAAACCCCAATACAAGGAGGAATGTGGAGTGGTGGTGTTGATTGGTGTGTTCAAGTCCATTTACCGGAGCTGTGCACAGAGGAGAGAATTTGGTCATAAATAATGGCTGATTCATCCGATTTCAGCTGGTATTATTTAAAGTTCCAGCAATCATCTGAAGACTGGTTAGTGGCTTATGTGAAATCAGTTAGTGGTCTTGGTTCAGTTCCTATTGGACAAGGATGCATATCACAAAAAATGCTAGCACTGGTGCTCAAAATGAATCTTTCTGAAAATCCAAGGATTAGATGGGTATGGGGAGGGAATTACTCTCACATCGCTAGCAGGAAGATGTCGTATGATTTCGGTATGGGTTGGATTAGGCCCTTAGTGAGAAACTGAAAGTGTGATTGTGCACATAATACATTCTTACTTTGTTGCATTTGTGTGTGACATGCATTTTTTTCAACCTGGAGCTTTAAAGAGATAGCAAGTGAGGTTCCTGGACAGACTACATCTCCCATAATGCACCCAGGGTCATGCACCCATGTAGAGGAAAGTCCATATTGCATTATGGGAGATGTAGACCTTCAGGAGTCAAGCCTATTTGAAATAATAGGGGACGGAACTACAGTGTGCCATATGGAAATGCAATTAACTGATTCAGAATATTCCAATTCAGGTTGAACTGACCTAAAATGAAATATTTCATTTTGATTTTCCAAAGAGAAAGTTAAAAATTGTCAACAAAAGCAAAAATCTCATGTGGAAAATTCCATACTAGTTCCAATAACAACGTGATCCATCAGCAATAAAAAAGCACATTGTGCATCACTATGATGCAGTGGAGTAGGTCCAGAGGCCCCCTGTTTGATGCCTAGTGGCCCTGCCTCACCCCACCCTAGAAAAGAGGAATAGAGAGGTCTTCCAAACTGCCTAGAGCAGCAGTGTGGGACATAGCCAATGAGAGGGGCTGCAGGAAGCATATCCAGCTCTCAGTGATAGTTTTCAAAAAACTGCCATCTAATATGTCATACCACAGCAGATTTTATGAAGTGAAGCCAGCATTGTTAATCAACTGTTCTTGGTGGGAAAGACTTCCCAAAACACTTAAGGCAAATGGGTTGTTCCCAGTCCATGTAGTTGCGTGCTCTCAGGTTCTACTCCCACATTATTCACATAATTCCCCTTAACATAAATGGGAGTTTCTCGTTATGTTCACATAAAGCTCAAAATCATGGTGTCATAGAAGTTAATAAGATTTTTTTCCATTGAGATCAACAGGACCAAAATTTGGCCAGTAGAGAGAGTAAAAGATTTCAGACAGGTTCCTAGTGCATATGAAAGGAGAAATCTGTCCTTTAATAAGTATAAGATTTTTGGACCACATTGGGGACATAAGGAGGAAAATAGATAGAAATTGGCATGTACTTTGTACTGAGCATGATTTCCAGCTCAAGGAGATGTACCCACGCTCTCTCTGATTCAGCTAGCTTGCTACAAAAAATAGAAGCGTACCCATAGTGGCACGAGCCGCAGGAGAGGCTAGCCACCCCACTATGTGCCTTAAATGGGATCATTCTCAGGGAGGCTAGCCCCTCCCACCACTTGCACAACCCTAGCTACACTTCTGTTTTTAGCACATTAGCTCAATCAGAGCTAGTGTTGGTATGTCTCCTTGAGCTTGGAATCTCACCTCCAGCTTGAAGGGTAGATATACCTATAACATGCTAACTAGTCAAAGAATAGGAACAAGATTTTTTTCTAAAACCTAAGGACAAAATATTTAATAATGTTGAAAAAGGGGAGACTGAGAAGAAACTCCTGGTGAGGCAAAATTATGTAAAAAAGCAGTTGCAGAGTTCTTAGCCATGCAAGACTGAGAGAGAAAAAATTGGTGGAAAATTATATTAAATGATTTCTTAAAGATGGTTCTAAAATCATAATTAGAGGTTGACTTATTGAGAAAAGCAAAAGGATTATTAGCAGCCCAAAAAAAGAGGCATTGCTAATGACATCATAAAAAGACAGAGAAACCAATAACAAAGGTAGCAAAACTGTGTAATGATTTCCTGCATAACAAACAAGAAATTAAGATCTTGCTACATGCTGTTGAACTGATGCAAAACCACATTTTATTAAACCAAATTTGTGTTCAGAACCATGCCAGCAAAGCTGCCATGGCACAATATTAAATACTTAAAGAAGTTTGACAATCTGACCAACATTTGAACTGAGAGGTTCAGTCATCTTAGATATTATTTACAGAGAAACTCTCCTGAAAGTGTTATTTCTTCCAGGAATCAATCTGCCTAATCTAGCTATGCTGCTTTTGTGATGCTCATAACTCTTTCTCCTAGCATTTGAGCCTCTGTTACTACACTTAGCATTCATACTGTTTTAGTGGATCCTGCCCTTCATCCCTCACAGATCTGCCAGTTTTGGTTTACTGTGTTTTTGGTGTTTGTAATAGTCAGTTACTGCAGGAAAGCAAACTGCTCTGAAAATGGTCAAGTTTCAACTCAGCCTTGTCACCTCTAATAGGTTGTTCCACCATCAAGAGACCTCAGAAGAGATTGCCTTAACTCTGGCTTTTGTTTTCATATTTTTACAAAAGTGGCTTTACATATATGATAACTTCAAGATAGAAGCTTAAAACTGGGAGTTTGTTCATGTAAAATAAGTATTTGGGAGCTATACAGAGGCACCAATCCAATCCAAGTAGTTATTTCAGTTCTAGCCACTAAGAGAGAGAAAATGCTAGAGGAGTATGATGCCAATAACAACAATACTTGGCAATTAATATGTAGCCTTGGATCTAGGGATCTCAAAATGCTTAACAATGTGTTTCTCATATTTCATAGTGCTTGTTTATTGTTCAGCTATCTATGTAACTTTTCTCAATTAAAACCATTTGACAAAACAATAACTAATTTATATATTTCCAAATGCTCCCAAAGTAATGACTTCCCTTTACCTGTTAGAGATTTGTGGCATGAGAAGATTGAAGAGAGAGAGAGAGAGAATTGTAAGGTGAAAAATCTTGTCCAGATGGAGCATGTGATATATTCACATAAAAACAGGCATTATCTAGAGTATTTTTATAATGTTTCTTCTTTCCCATATTTCTAAAGCTATTTTTCAGTTTTTAAATAATTATTTTAAATCTCACCCCAAAAGTGAGAATTGAACAGCTTTTTACTCTTTGTACTATATCTAATGAGGACAACTCTCATTTTTAAAAAGTGTCAAAATATTCAGATAATTGAGAAATCCAATTAGCTAAACGTTTCAGGAGGTACCACAGTTTTATACAAGAAAGTTTCTAAGTTCCTATTACACAGGAGAGCTGAGAAGATATTTTTTCCCTATGAGCTATATATTCTTTATCTCTATATTTTTCAGTCTTTGGCTCATTATCTCCATATTACAAATAACCTAAGGGATACATGGAGAGAGTTATTCATGTTTTATTAATCTCAGTGTGAGCTATGCTCTTATTCTATATTTTCACATTTTTTCACTCTATTTAGTTAAGGAAGAATAACTACCCGACATCCGATTTCTGTATCCTCTTTACTCTAAGGTAGCTGATTACAGAACTACCAGTGACCAAGACATATTCACAGAATCTAATATTAAACCAGAGGCCTGATTATGCCAGTCTCCTTCACCCCGAGCGTTACCAATACTTTATGATACTGGTTTCAATCAGACTACTTGTGGAGTTCACAATGGAGTCAGTACACTACAATTATGTAAATAGGTTTCAGAATTAGGTCCCAAGTGATACTCCCATACACACTGATACATATGGACTAAGCCAGGATTTTTATGGTCACTGTCCATACACTGCCTTCCAGTTTTACTATGCTCATTGTTGTTCATTTCTTGCTTGCCTTTCTTTTTTACGTCACCATACAATGTTCTATCTTTCATTATATTTGAATAGTTAGCCATCCCTTTGGCTAGTCTTGTTAGTTGGTAGATGTGATGTGCATTTCAAATATTAGTTATTTTAACTAAATATTTAAATTAGTGGTTATTTGATACAAGTAATTGATTTGATGCTATAATAACTCCTGAGAAGTAAATCATTCCTAATTCAAAATTGTTTACAAACTGGTAAAATCTTTTAAATGCATAATTTGTAATATTTTTTTTTCTATTTAAAGGATGAATTTTGGTTCAAGATAAGAGTTGAAAAGAGTCCTATTGCTTCAGTTACAAAGATGCTGGCAATAGATTAATAGAAATTAGATATGGAAAAGATCAATGAGAATTTCGCGTTAATCTACACCACTCATCACCAAAATTTGTGAATTGTTCCCTATTATGTATATTTTGTGTACACAGTGTTATGCTGAAGAAGAAACCAAACCCTGAGGTTCTTATTTAATCCTTAGTCATGAAAATGCTTATTTGAGTCATGTTCTGATCTCAATTACACTTGTGTGACTACAGTTAGTCCTTTCAGTTAGTAAGGACCGAGAAAAAAATAAGTAAGAAATTCAGGATTGAGCTGCATACTTGTCACCTATATTTATTATCTCTTTAACTGCACGTTGAAGCTCCAAACTACACTAGATATGTTATGGAGATTTAAAAATACACAGTTTCCTTGTTAACACAACCTTTTATCCTCTGATTAAAAATATAATAAGAATACACATAATTGTATACTTCTGGAGAAAAAAAATGTGGATCATATTTCATCCAGTAGACTGTTCAGATCAGCACTCTTTGTATCAGTCATTCACTTAGAAATAGTGGGTTTACAAAATGTCTCCTTTAGTGCCAAGTCCTTCATCCATTAAAGTCGATGGAACAGTTCCCAATGACTTGAATGGGTGCAGCATTAATTCCTCATTTCATCTGAAGAAATAAACAGTAGTCCAAATTCACCCCCGGTACTCATGGAAATCCAGTGAATTTGGCCGATTGTCTTTTGTCTGTGTATTATACATTACCATTTTGTCTCCAGCATTGTTAGTGCTAAATTATTCACCAGATGAAGCTCAAGTTCATGTCCTAACTGCTAAATAAATTGTAATGGGATTAGAAATACTGTTGTGGTTTTTTTTTTTTTTTTTTTTTTTTTTTAAATACTGCCACATCCATGTACCATTTAGCAATTTGCAGAATTTGGCTTTGAGGCACTTACATAATATGTAGTGTTAAAGAAATTGATAGTGCGTGGCTTTTATGCAGTTGTGTAGGAGAGGGTGAACGCAGACAGAATTGCAGCCTCTGACATCAGAACAGCAAGGACTGCTCTGCCCCTATGACCCTGGAGGTGGACATTGTTCCAAAGGAAGTGGGAAGGAGATAGAGCCATCGATCTGCTGTGCCCTACAATGTCCCCCTCCCCAGCCCACTAAGTGGGATTGGAGCAGGGTTGCACCCCATAATGGTGCAGAATGTGTCACAGTGCTCCCCATGAGGACATGCAGCTCTGCACGATCCATACTCTGCTCTGTGCTTTAAAGGTATTGTGACAAAGTTCCTCCTCTACCTTGGTGGGTCCAGCGCTTATTGGCAGATTTGCTCACTTCACAGATTCACCCTGTGGGTCAGGAAACAGTCCAGAGACCTTCCCCTCTGGTAGAAGCTATAGTCCAGGTCAATTCCTCCTGTGTTTGATCAGGAGTTGGGAGGTATGAGGGGAACCCGGGCCCGCCCTCTACTCCAGGTTCCAGCCTAAGGCCCTGTGGACTGCAGCTGTTTAGACTGCCTCCTGGTACAGTTGCACGACACCTACAACTCCCTGGGCTACTTCCCCATGGCCTCGTCCCAACACCTTCTTTGTCCTCACCACTGAACCTTCCTCCTGATGTCTGATAACGCTTGTACTTCTCAGTCCTCCAGCAGTACGCCTACTCACTCTCAGCTTCTTGCACTCCTCTTGCTCTCAGTTCCTCACACACACTTCCTTTCCCCTGACTTGACTGGAGTGAGCCATTTTTTAGCATCAGAGGGGCCTTAATTAGAGTCAGGTGCTTAACTGCCTCACCTGACTCTTAGCAGGTTAATTGGAGTCAGGTGGTCTCCAGCCTGGAGCAGCCCCTGCTCTGGTCACTCAGGGAACAGAAAACTACTTATCCAGTGGCCAGTATATCTCCTTTCTGCTACTCTGCTGTTCCCAACTGGGCTGGGTCTATCACAGTATGTTCTAGCTCTTAATAGTTTCAAACACATTGGCTAATTTTTTAACAGAGTTCTTAGCTCTAGAATTATAAATATATTACTCAAGACCCTCTGATGGCATAGCTCTGTTCAAGTTGGTGTTGTCAAGCAGAAAAGCGCCTATAATCAAGAAAATGTAGTTCAACCTGAATCAATTCATAAGGGCATGTTACACTTCCCATATGGCATTATTACTTTATACATGATTTCCATCCTAGTCACTCTACAAAGTATATAAAACTGTCACCAGAAAGATGCAGTGCTTACAGGTTTTAATAAGAACAAATTGCAAATTTATAATGAAGGCAATTGTATGTTAGAGTTGTAGGGAAGTAATATGAATGTCATAGTATATTCAATGAAGTTAATAAGAATTTCTGTGAGGCACGCCATAAAATATAAGGTCTTTTTAAGCATAAATTCATGGATTTCTTTTATTTGCATCATCTGTTTTAAGAGGAATGGAAAAAAGATGATTAGACTGTTCACATACCTTAATGAGAGAGAACAGCAGCATGGTAGATTAAATGCTAATCAAACTGCCTTATCAGCAGCACTTAGAAAAGTAAAGCATATCAGCTTTTTTAAAATAATAAAAGCAGATTAAGGGCAGGGGAAATATAATGCCCAAGAGTATACTTAATAGTAGCATCAGTGATTAGTAGGACAAAGGTATGAATGATCATTGTTCAGTACATACCATTACTAACATGATTTAGACACATACAAGAATAATTCGATACTATATGAATAATAATGTGTAATTTTCCTTTTGCTGTACATGTATTGTATTTATTGTTAGTTAATGCATCCTATTGAAACAAGAACAACCATAGAAAAGGCAATGGTGCTGTAGTGCTTCAGGGGAGACACTACCTATGCACACGGGAGGGGTTCTTTTGTCAGCATAGATAATCCACCTCCCAGCGAGGCAGAGGTAGATCGATGAAGGAATTCTTCCATTAACCTCACGCTGTCTACAACGGGGACGAGGCTGGCATAGCTTCGTCTCTCAGGCATGTGGATTTTCATACCGCTGGGAGATGTAGCTATGCTGATGTAAATTCTCAGTGTAGTCTGATTCATCTTTAATGGGGCAAACTGATGCCACCACTTTTCCACCATATGTAGGTGCAATTTTTTCTTCTGAATTCATTAATATCAAAGGGTTGAATGTGACATCCATAAAGAAGAGAGTATTTTGTAATTAATTTCATCATCCCATTCTAGTTTATATTAATAGGAACATCATTTGGAAATTTTAAGCCGTGCAAAGAAAAATATTTGAAATATTTGAAGGGTAGATCAAAGTGTCTTTGCGTATCACTTTGAAGCCAATGACATTAGGGGATAATAAGGAGAGTGCCAAGTTGTAAGATAATAGTGACAAAAATAAGCATTGTCATCAATATATCTTATGACTCAATTGGATTTTTCACCCATTCCCTCTGTGCCATTGGTTGAAGTTTGACCATGCACTTGGTTGTGGTTGAGTGTGGGAAATTGTCAAAAAAGACATCACAAATCCTATTAATCAAGAATGCTTACTAATTTGATACTCCCTTTATACTTAATAGAAGTTGTCACTGACTTCAACAAGAAGACCTTTGATTGTGAATGCACAATCATTCTTTTAACCATTACTCCTGTACAAGAACAGTGACTTTTTTTTAATGTGCAATATGTTGAGCAGGTGTGTTTTCCTGAAGTATCAGCACATTAAACAATCAGTACAGCTACGGTCCCGTTTTACATAATTAGAGTTGATTTTCTTCAGATCTCGTGGAAACAGGGAGAGAAATCTTTGCAGTCACCTATTCAACACTGGTTTAAGTATGACAGATGAGAGTCATTATTCTTAATTTAATGTAAACAACTATTAGCCAAAGTTTTCCAAAGTGACTCATGACTTTGGTGCCTTCAGTTTTGGATATCCAACTTGAGACATCTTAAAAGGGTTTGATTTTAAGAAGTGCTGAGTACCCATCCTCAAGTTGGGCATCCAGATTCACTAGTCACTTTGGAAAATCTTCTCCAGAGCAGATGATAGGTAGCTTTGGAGTGCTCTGTCAGGCAAACCTTGAGCGGTAATACAACTTCTTTGAAAAACTAAGGCTGAAATTTTCAAATCTGCCTAGGGAAATTATAACTAATAGTAACTAGGATAGGATTTGAAAATCTCAGTCTAAATAAATAAATTGCCAAGCACACAAGTCTAAACAAAACTCAAATGAGGCGAGTGGATAAGCTCAACTGAAATGAGCAGAGAAATGAAAAACAGGTTTACCTTAGTTGGCCTTTAATTATTATTTACTTATCTCCTTCAGGGTGAGATTCCCCCCCCCCCCCAAAAAAATGGTTTAGTTTGAATTTTTTTTCTAGGATTATTTTATATTTATTTTTTAAAAAAATAGTATTTTCTCAGTTATGGATATTCTAATTAGAGTGTGGAATGTTTGCTCTGAGAGTTCAAAAGTACAACAGAAAGAGGCAGGTAATTAATATCCTGCAAGCAGAAACAAACAACTTCTGAGTAGCTAAGTAATGCGATCCAGTGGATAGAGAAGCTGGTTCAATGTCCATTTGATGTGAGTACCCCCGAGGACAGCAGCAAACATAGCAGCACAGTGCTTCCTGAGGCAGAAATTCTTGTACCTTCCATGGTAAGAAAAGTTTTACAATTGCCCGAATATTAACTTTAAAGAAACCAGCAACAATATCTAAGGCCTTTGAGCCTAATTTGCTTTGATTTCATACTTAGAACTTGCCTTGAAGACAATAGGAAATTTGAATGAGAGTTGACAGCATGATCAGATCCAACTGAAAGTATAACTTAAAACTAACTAATAAATAAATAGGCAGGTAAAATGTGGAGATGCCAATTACAAAGAGAGAGAAAGACGAGAAAAATGTCCTTTTTTCTCATTAACTTGAACCAGAGTGTTGTGGCTCATAATATCAAAAATCATATACTTAAAAGGAAATGTTCAGCTTGTCATAATTTGCACACTGCGCTGCTATAAAGTGTCAAATTTTATTACATTCCATGCAGCCATCTACTTTCTGTGATCTTTAATATTATATTATTTTTTATTTATTTTATTAACCAGTGGCCCTCAAGATCATCTTTATTTAAGTTGCTTTTTAAGTATTCATTGTTATGGTTTGTCTCCTGACAGGTCTCATCCTTGTTCTCCTGTTCTTGTCTCCTTTCCTTCAACTTCCCTTATAGGCTTCATCATCTCACACTCCCTTCTATCTTCTCCCTGTCAAACTTAATATTGTTGTGATTCAAGTGTTGGGATTCCCTTTGAGATCTTTTCCACTTGGCTTATCCAAAACAGCTCTCCCAATTCTGGGAGAACACTTCACCCAGTTCTTTGAGATCCAAAAACTCAGTTCAACTCCAGCTCATCACTCAGGTTATTTTATGAAGCATGTAATAGCCCTGTACCTGCTGGCCAGGCCCAGGCACTGGGTGTTCAGGTACACAATGATACCACAATTCCAAATCATGTCCCACACTACACAGTTGATATGTGTTTTCCTAGCTACTAATCTCTATATACTTATTGAATCTAATTGATTTGGACATCATGCAGCTCATGTAAGGACCAGTTGCTTTTCAGATTCTGTAAGGACCAGTCGCTTATGCCCTCACCTTCTCTACATTTCAAGCTTATCAGTTCCCCTTTATCTCAACTAACCCCAAAATACCAGCACACTCTTGTTTACAGTTTAACGTTATACTCAAATCAAGCTATATGCATTTTTATGCATGCCCAGCAAGATCTATGCCTACAATAAGTCACCAGACGGTACTGTTACCCATAGTTTTACAAGTTATTTTTCTGTGTGTGTGAACAAGTTTTTAGCTTTGGAAGAAAGGCTACATTGTATTATTAGGTTTGGTTATGCACAGATCCTTTGAGAGAAGGTGTGGTGTGCAGCAGAAGAGTTTACTCTCCACCTTAATCTCTCTAGCTAGAGTTAATTCTTAAGGCAGAGTAGCTTTCTGGGAACCAGACTTTTGTGTCTGGGCTGAGATTTCTGGAAAAAGGGATTACCTGTTTGCTGTATGTAACTGCCTCTGTTCCATGACTGGTGCATATATTCATAACATATAGCAAGTTGCTTTTGGCTTTGTGGCCTGATTTAGCAGTTTGTCTGTGATATGTGGTCTGTAACTACTAGAATGCAAGTCTGCTCAGTGGCTGAGAAGAGGCTGAGTCAGATGCACAGAATCTGATTGATGATGCACCCTCTTAAGTAAGCAGAAACTACTAATAAAATTACCTTCGCTGGTGATTTGTGTGCTGCTTGAACCAGACCTGCATATTTTGCAATCCCATAAGACAAGAAGGCAGCAGCACAGTGGCTGGTGTAACTACCGCCTTTAAACTCTTGTTGCGATCAGAGGATGTCTCAGTTGGTTTTAGTTAGTAGGAGCCCTAGGAGTGTCTGGCACAGCTATTGTTGCAGTCACCTTACTCTTACCATGACACACACATGTATTTACTCCATGCCTTCATCACTATTGCTTCTATTTACTAACTGCGAGGAAACTTGGTCAAGGGCTGAGAGGTCCATGTCCAGTAGATAAAGAACATTTGGCCAGACACTGCAATGAATTAGATACACACAGAAACTCAGTACAAGCTATGGCTGCAACTTTTATTAACGGTTTTATAAGAGAATCAGTGCAGGAACAGCCAGCCAGTTCTTTTCTATAAAAACTAGCCAGCAGTATCAGTTCAGTTCCTTAATAAATAGCTATGGGGACAGAGGAAGCGAATTCTTGCCTCTCCTGCAAAATGCACCCAGAGAACAAGACTGAACAGGGCCCAGTTTCCCTGAGATTTTGCCTTCCTGAGATGAAAGATTAAATGTGGGTGCCTCCTGCAGCAGCCATTGAAGCTCTATTTTTTCCAGGTAACACTGAGCCAAGGGACCACCCAATTCCTGGGACTGCAGCTGTAACTCTGGCTCCCTGCTACCTCAGTTAACCTTCATTGTTGTGACATAACTCTCCATGCTACAATATCTGCCCTAGCCAAACCTGTATGCTCTGAGGAAGGCAAAATCCACACAACTGGGCCCCTAGTCCACCTAGTGGGAAAAGCCTGTCCTACCCCCTTGAATGGGTGTTGGCTGAAACCCAAAGCACAGTGGGAAATCAAACATTAGTTAAGAAACAGGAAGAACCAATCCCATGAGAAGGGTGGGTTAGGCAAAAACACAGATACAAGTGGTGGCTACATCCCAGAAAGAGCAGTGTAAGCTGCCTTCCTCAGGTTGGGGTTCTCTGAGTCAATGAGTCACCCTGCAGCCCATGAATGAGCCAGTCAGGATGAGGACTTGGGGCCCCAAGCTATGTCTGAGCCTGGCCTCTACACATGTCTGCTGAGTGGGGAGCGGGTGCTGCTTCTCCCCACATTAACCAGGATCCCAGGCATGCCTTTACCTTGCCAGTCCAGCCAATGTCCAGCTGAACATTCTTTCTGTGCCTTTTCTCCTTGTATGCTCACTTTCTTTTCACCTTCATAGTCCCACAGGGTACATCTACAGTACCCACCGGATTGGCCGGTAGCGATCGATCTGTCGGGGATCGATCTAAGATACGTCGACTTCAGCTACGCTATTCTCATAGTTGAAGTTGCATATCTTAGATCAATCCCCCCCTCCCCCGTAGACTAGGCCTTAGTCTCATCCTAAGGCTCCACCTATTCGAATGCAGCCATGATAGTGCATGTTCATTGGTTCAGCCTGTACTGGCTGCAATCTCAGTCCTGGTCTATTATCTAGTAGCTACTCTTGGAGGATGATATAAATGTTAATACTAGTAACACTAATGGAGCTTCTCCTTTAGCTAATGTGGTAGAGGCCTGTATTTATGGAGTAGAATGGACTGAGTGCTCTGAGATATATATACAAATAATGCACACCATTTAAATACTGATAATTCCATGCGTGGTTATGCTGCAGTGGTTTTTTTACCATACTCTCAACACCCCCAAAAATAAAATGAACCACAGAAAATTTACACCTTACCTTACTAATTAAAAATACTAAAACAGTAAAGAAACAAAGTGGATGAGGTCATATATTTTATTGGACCAACTTCTGTTGGTAAGAGAGACAAACTTGAAGAGCTCTGGGTAGCTCGGAAGCCTGTCGCTCTCACCAACAGAAGTTGGTCCATTAAAAGATATTACCTCACCCACTTTGTTGCTCTAATATCCTGGGACCAACACTGCTACAACTACACTGCATAAAACAGTAAAGAACCGAGTAAATACAAACGGGAGGCTTAATTCTTTTCTGTCTTATGCAATGGGAGTCAATCAGGAGTCAGTGGAGCTACACCAATGTAAAACTGGTGTTAGAAGAGAATCAGCCTTGATAAATGTAGGGAGTGAGCAGTGGAGTTATGGCCCTATGGGGGAAAGAGTTTTAGTTAGTAGGAGCCCTAGGACTCTCAAACTGAACTGTGAAATGTTTTTTGGGGCTGGGCAAAGGAATGGGTGAGTCTGTATTTTATTTATTTTCCAAACAGCACATACATCTCAGATCAATATGTTCCATTTATTACTTAATACAGGCAGTGTTGTGATGTGACTGTTCTTTTAATTGAATTTCTCTACAAATACAATGGCGTAATAGACACTTCACTGCTATCAGTCTCTTCCATATTGAGAACAAATAGTTGTTCCAAAAATATATTTTTTTCTTTCTAGAACATAATGCTCTCCCCAGGATATTGAGGGGAAAGGTACTGGATTTGAATGCTTTCAAAGTAGCTTTGATAGACCTTTATATCCATCTCACTGTCTGGATTTAATTCTTCTGTGAGCTGCATTCACATTCATTGGATCCATATACAATTATATTCTATTTGCAGGCAATTTTATACACAATGAGTGCTTTGCTATGGATTCTAGTCTTCAATAAGAATATTATGTTTTATGCCAGCCATGAGGATTGCAAATCTCCGATTATGGGATTACTTTTTCTACAATCAGGAGTTTCTTGTGTCAGAATATTTTTGGTTTTGTCTCATTACTTTTCCTCTGTTAATATTCCCCCACTCTGAATTTCCTTCTTACATTGGTTTTACTGCACAGAGACCTTATGAATGAGTAAGACATTCATTCATTCCATTTAGTAACATGTATTCAGGCTATGGAACTCTTCTCATTCTTTGTAAGGAGAGATTCATTTTACACTATTGTGGAAGGAGAATTAATTCTTAGATTTATGATTTTTAAGCATTTGTTGTTTGAGAGCTTAAGCACATAAAACAGTTGTGCAAGCTGAGCACATCTGGCTGCATCTCTTTCTTTGGTTTCCATAAAAGAGCTTCTTGTTTATAACGTTCTTCCTGTCTTGTTTAGAGACATTACAGAGAACTGGGCAGGATTTCATTTTCCAGCAGCACAAACTGTTGTGATTGTTAATAGTCTTACATCCTCATCCTAAGCTTAAATGACACCAAATTAATGCACTGGGGGAGGTAAATGGAAAGGGCTGATAGAGGAAAGGAATGGAAGTAGAATGTCTGATTCTATTTCAAGCTCTGCCACTGTTCTTTGGTGGTCTTTGGGTAAGTCATTACGCCATAAATGGAGCAGTTGACCCATCTGTGGAATACTTTTAGAACAGTCTCCCAAGGGTTCTTTGATTCATAAATATTTTATATTTGTATAGTTTTCCAACATCCTTTGATGAAAGGTGCAATAGAAGTACAAAGTATTATCATTCTATGAAGATTTGGTCAGGAATCTGGAGTACCTGGGATGGGAATAGTGGGTTCTGGCTTTTCAGGATATGGACTGGAGAAGGACACTGTGATAGGAATTGTTGTGTTCTGAGCGGGACATGCAGAAGTATGGAAAATGGCATTGATGAAGAGGCAGGGGCCAGAGGTTCATCATACACACGTGATCCAATTAATGGAAATCCTGGTGAAAAGGGAAAAGAAACCAAAACTGGTGATTCCTACAGATTTTTCATCTGGGGGAGGTTGGGGAAGCAGTAAAAGTCACCTTACGCCTCAGGGGCTTGAAGTCAAGAGATCCTTTTTATTTATAATTTTCTCAGTGTTGCCTATCCTTACAACTTTCGTGCTCTAACACCTGCTAACACCTGCTCTTCCCTCCTATCCTCTGCATCTGGTGTTTCTCAATTGCATTCCATTACTCCTCTGGGTCCTTTCAATGTAGTTGTGGCCATGTTGCCCCCACAAGGGGCAAGTCACAGCCTCCCAGCAGACTATTTCACAGCTCAGTGTATCTGTTTTTAGGTCACATAAGGGTTGAGCCAAAGCCCACTGAAGTCGATGAGATCTTTGAATTAAGCCCATAAGTTCTGTGTGTGTTCCAGTTTTTGCATTCTGGAAAATAAATTTATTTTTAAAAAATCTGTTATAAATTTCTCACTGTAGCAGACTTTCTGTTGAGGGCAAATCCAGCAGAGAATTAAACCTCTCCAAATTGGGTATATACTATGGGTTTTGCAGCACTGGTGATCAATATGCACTAGATGTCACACAGTCATTACCTTATTTAATGTAGGTTGGAATGAGGATAGATATTAGAAAAGACAGAAAGGGCCTAGACAATATCTAAGAAACTTTTCCTTTTCACTGTTGCTGTTTCATTTTTTCTCCTTTTCAAGTATTTCTAGTTTGTCCTTCACACTGTTTGTGGTCAGGAATTCTTATGAGATAATACTTGATTATTTCAAGAACCAAACACTCCATCTGATTTTTTTTTTTACAGTTAAATGATAGGTTGGATAAACTAAAATAGCTACCAAAGTAATCTTTGGTACTCATGAAGGCAACTCATCTTAATATGTTATTTAGTGCTGAGGCTATAAAAATAAATCTTTCCAAGTGAAATTTTCTGATGGAACCACCATAAATTAAATATTGTAAAATGTTCTCCATAGCACAAGTTTTAACTAACAGTTCCTGGACTTATGTCTTGAACTAGACACACAGATGGATTTCAAGTATCATTATTTAAACATTAATATTTTTATTGAGGAAAGTTTTTTAAATTAAATTATGATATTGAGAGACATAAGTGGCATGCAGCAGACCTGAAAGATTCAAAATTGTAATAGTGACCCCTAGTGACTACAGAACTAATTAAGTTTTTCAGATCAAAAGTTAATTTTCCTGTAAACCTCTTTCTTTATATCTGTTAGTAATGGGAATATATTCAGGAGCAGGAGCAGGTAATGACTTTTCCTCCAGCTGGAGTTCATCATAATAAAGTAACTAATACTGATTTCTCGTTAAAACATCACTTTAGTGAAATTTGATCATATTTTAACACATATATTCCACCCTAGAAAATAAATTAAACTTTATTAAAAGTTGATCTGAACTTCTTTCCTGTGTTCTCTATGACACTTAGAATAGAAGAAGAGTATATTTACTATGGATTTGCTTTCAATACCTAAAATAATATACCGTCTCATGCTTAAGAGTATGTAGAATACATGAAAAGGTTTAGCAACATGGTGTATAGTCCCCTACAATCTTATTCTTGAAGTGTTCTTTTTGAAAAGTTCTTGCTCAGTTGTATGATTAGATCATCTTGAGAAGTTTCTTTAGTGATTATAGAAAAATATCTTTAAAAGATAAAATACTTAAATTTTGGCTATGGCGTTTTTGTAAGATTCCTTTATAACTATATTATGGCCACATTCTGCTCTCCGATACACACTGATGCAAACCCACTGATTTCACTGGATGCTGATGTGAGCATAGTGGACATCAGAATGTCTAGCAGCACTATAATAAATCAGCACTTCTCGCATTCAGCGCTCAAAAGTTAGGTGCAATCTTAATTCTGCCCCCACAAAGTGTGTATGCTTTATGACACAGTCTTTAATTACATTATCATATACTATTTTCTCCATGTGCCTCCTGCCACATTCAGAGCACAGAATAGATAGTGCTGACTCAATGAGTAGCTATTTAATATTTCTTTCTAGACTCATCATTCAATACGTGGCCCAGCTCCTCATTTGCCACATGCCATTCAAACGCTGCACTGATGACAAAATTATTAATTTCTTCCTGGGAATTTCTCTGGTGCTCTTACCACAGTATCTGTATGTCACTCCTGTGAGATGAGGTGGTATTACAGTAGTGCCAAGCATAATTATTCAAAAAGCATGAATCGGTCCCCCCAGAATCACAAGATGAATGGGGAGAGACATCCACAAGACTAAGAGAGATAGCTCTTGTATGGCTAGCTCTTGCCACCCTCAGGTGATATCAGGAGGGATGGGGGAAGATGCAAGGCTGTGGCAGAATGGTATAGCCATGTGGAAAGAAGGGGCTTTAATAGGTGTGCCCTCCTGGATTGCCTCAATGTGGCTTTGTCAACTGGGGAAGAAAATTTAAAAATAATAAATACAAAACATCTCCCCCAAATGATCTAATATAGTTTTTTAAATATACTTTAAAATGTCCCTGATTTAAAGTCCAATAACTCAGGACCTCTCAGACTTGAAGTGAGTGCTGGGTCCCATCAGGAAATTAAGAATGAAATCTTGACTCCATTGAAGTCAATGGCAAAACTTTCCTTGGTTTCAGTGGGGAAAGGATTTCACCGTAACTGTCAGTTAGTCCCAATGGAATGATGTAAAGTTGCTGTTTCTAGCTCTGCAGCGTCCCAGCGTATTAGATTTTTGTGTACAAAAAGGCGGCCATTACTGCAGGACTGAATCTTTGACATCTTAGGGTATTTACATTTGAGGGTAATTCCACATTTGAGGGAAGAAGGAGAAATCCACTTCCGTGGCAATTTGATTATCTCTCTATTTATATTTAATTATAACAGATGTTTCAAGCAGCCCAAAGTTGTGGAATGTTAAGAAAAAAAATATGAATTAGATGGATTAGTTAGTGGACAGATGTGGTCATAAGATACATTTATTACATGAACAACATTTTCACATATTTGTGGGTGAGTATGTATGACCCTATCCCCTGCTGTACGTATGTATAATATGGTTTGCATCCTTGATTGGTATATTTTTTTATAGAGAAACTAGAGCAATGTTTTTCATCAGAAAATGCCGATTCATTGAAACCAAAACAGTTCAAGGAGAAGGATTCATTTTGACTATTTTAACTTTAAACATTTTTTTTTAAAGTTTCAAAATTGTCAGTTTTCTTGACATTTTTAAAACAAAAAAATGCCAGTTTTCAGATTCAAATATTACTTTTAGTTTTGAAATTTAAGCTAATTATAATATTTTTAAATGGTCCAAATATAAACAAAATTATAAAAAAACCCACAACATTTTGAGTCACACCAGCACTTTTATTAAATAATATTATTTATTTTCAGTTTGTGAAAAATGTTAAGACTTTGACTTTTCATCCCAATTTGGGATGGAAAAATGTGTTGATGTCTCAAAAATAATAGTTTCCCACCCAACTCAAATAGTACCTGATAACATTTAATTCATAATAAAACCTGCATGTTAATTTTCTTTTATCAGTCACCTTCTCTCATTCCAAAAAAGGAACCCTCAGCAATAGGGAAATAACAAAATGTATATTATAATTCAACTAATATTTTTGTTGAATTATAACACCAGTGTTTGACTTCATGAACACAAAGGTACTATAGTTTCCAGGAAGAAGTTACTATATGTTATAAATATCCATACATACTTCCATCAAAACTGCATACTGTCTTTATGCTGTGAATCTGCAAGTGTCTATCACTGGCTTTCACTCCTCAATGGCTTTTTGGATCTAAGAATCTATTTTTGAGTCTGAACTGTTTAGCTTAAAGCTCCTAAATGACAGATTGATTTTTGTGGGATGTGATAGGTCAGTTGTTAGTTATTAAATATAGAAAGCTTTATAATCAAACCTGATGAGATTTTGAGGTTTCCAGGGATACTCTGGTAGCTGCGTTTGTGCAGAGAAACAGACATTTGTGGTTTCAGAAGAAGAGATATTTTTAATTAATTAATTTTTTATTAATTTTACAAGGATCAATACAGTAATTCATATAAAAGATAAAACATATAAAACCAACTATTAAAAGCCACACAACAAATTGTGGTAATACGCACATTCTGCCTAAAAGCCATACATGACTATTGGGAATAAAAGGACTAAAGATCATTTTGACATTTTTGATTCAAAAGCATGACTAAGTGATGCTCTGTAAAGATTATTGAAAGAAAGAAAGCTTAAAGAAAAGGATGGGGGAAGAAAAGAGAACAAGACCCTCTTGTCCCACCCAGAGGTCCTGAAACATAAATCAGGTAGAAGCCGAACTAAGCTTTGTCTATGTTATCTGCAGAACAATTCAATTGCTTTTCCAAAATGTTGGAGAATATTTGGGGGCTTCTTCTTTTTTTTAATACAGTCGTACATACTTTTTTCAACAGTTACTGATTATATATGAGACAGTGGGCCAGACCAATTTACACCAGCAGAGAGCCTTGCCAAAGATTTTGTTATGTCACCTGTGTACTATTCCACTCTCCGAGAAATGATTTTCTTAAGGAGAAAATGGACTCCAATCAAATATAACTTGCTCAGATACTATGGTGATACGAGCCATATAAAGTACCTAAATCAAAGGTAAGTATGCATATAGATAGGTGCCGTTCCCAGTGTGTCCCCAGTGGCCTGGGACAGCCTTGCATCAATTTCCTGCTAAATTCTGAGAATAATCCACTTACACCCAGTCTTTAAGAGCAATATTTCCCCTCTCCTGGGGCTAGTTTATTCAGGTTCACTAGCTCTCCATTTCTATTCAGGGTTTCACACCCCTCTTTATTGGGGATATGTGATTTCTGTCCTCGTGAGTTCTCCCTTTCATTCTCTGCAGCTCCCATGAATAGGCTTGGAGCCTCATTTTGAGTCACCTTCTCAGTCAATCAGTCTCTTCATCCTCCCCAGGCGGTTTTAATAACAGCAAATGCTTGTCGGTACTGGCTGGGGGAGAGAGGAGCCTTGCTCCACCCACTCCCCAGTCTCTTGGTCCTGGGAATTTGCAGGAACAATGGCCTGGAAAGGCCCTAGCCTTTCTTCTCCCAGACCCTGCCTGGTGCCTGGGACCTTCTTCCTGTCTCCCAGTGACTGTTTCAGTTATTCCTGGCCTTCATCCACTTGCATGGAACAGGAGAGCTGGCCTCCCTAACTACCTCCTCTGACCTTAAAGGCCAGTATCTTATTAGAATGACCTTTATCTCATATGTTTTTGCCAGATGTGATCACATCTTTATCACAACTTTTAGTTGAAAACAGGTTTATTAGTAAACTAATGACCAAATCTAACATGATACAGGAGAGGATATGATGTACATTTTAAAAAAATGAATCCTTATGAGTTAAATTCACTGTAATGCCATCAGGATCCTTTAAACCCTTAACGTGCACAATATGACTCCCTATACTGATTTGATATGTGTTGCTCCTTTCACATTTGGTTTGATAGATTGAATGTTTCCTTAATTTATTGGCTAAGAGAATTGTCCTTGATGAGTTTTTCAGATAATTCTTGTACCTTGACGTTGAAAACCTAAGAGGTATTCATTCCTGATGATTTTGGTGTCTGGGAGAACAGAAATTTTGATTTATTTACAGGTATCTTTTGTAAGGTTATATCACTGCTGAATTGAATCCAGCATATTTGGTCAGCCAAGTATGAAAAGAGATGGCTACTTGATTTACTCTTTTGGTTACAGATTATTTTAGGGGCTCATGCTCTTTTGACTGCATGATAAAATGATTTATATCATGCCCTTTGAGATTATGTAAAAGAACTTACTATCATCAGCAAAGTCTATTTTTTTTGTTTTGTTTTTAAATTAAGAGTTAATTTTCCAGAGGTTAGCTCTTTCCCAGAGAGTATGCTCTGGCTATAGGAGAATCATGCCTTTCCCAAATAATGTGTATCTATTACTATTAGACCCAAAATTTCAAAAAAGGTCTGGTCCCATTTAGGCACCTTAATGAAGTGAACCGATTTTCAGATGTACTCAGCATTCCATGGCTCTCGTTGTCCTCAGGCAGTGCTGAAAATCTTCTGAAAATTGAGTTCTTAGTATAAACATCTAAGGTTCAATCCTGCAAAGTGCAGAGTATTTCTGTGAGATGCACAGTTGAAAGCTGAGAGAGTTGTATACTTGCAGGACTGAGTCCTTAAATCATTTTTTTTCTGTTTGATTTTTCCATTATCTCTTTAGCTTGCTTTGCTGAGGAGGAGTTAGTATTGTTCGTTTATGCTCCAAATTTTATCTTGGCTACCATAAAACACCAGGAGAGGATATCCCAAATGTGTGTTACCAAAAAATAAATAAAAGAGCTGAATGACTGAATAAACAAACACAGTAATTAAAGTGAGTATTCTATAATGAAATAATATTATCTGTTGAAAAATTTAAAATAAAACATTACCAAACATTTTATTGACAAAATAGATATTAGCTGACATTTAACTACCAGGTGTTATATATGCTGTAACTTTTTGCTGCTAAAAGCCATCAAAGATATAGCACAAATCATTAGAGTGTATTACGGGAATTGATTGCAATTATCTAAATTACAGAAACAAACCCAGTTTAAAGCTTCTGCCTTCTGTAATTTTTATAAAGTAGAATTCTTGCACAATATATTCCCCACACTGGCTGGCGTCAATGCTGATAATGATCTGATTTCTGTATTCCTTGCATACCACAAATCTCCTTCACTCAGAGTTGTGGGAACCTGCAACGTGTGTGGGTTCTTAGTTGTGTAAGTAAAATCATAAGTTGTAGGATACTGAAATCTCACCAGAACTCAGACTTTGAGAGGCTTGATTGGTCTGTATTTACCACTGTCTAAGAATATCTATTGCTTGTACCTTGGTGACTGAATGTCTAGGATACTATAGAGAGACAGGATTTGATGCCAAACTTTCATTGATTTGTCAGCACACTTGGAATTACTGCAATGTCTAAGGTATAGGGGTGTGCACAGTGCAACACATCCTGTTTTCTCTTTGCAGGTGTTTGGAATCCATGTGCATTTCCATTGTGTGTATGTGAAATGATCAGTTTAGGTGATTTATCTGGCAGGTGTGCACCATACCATAGAGCCTAACTTTGAGGAGAGTTGAGGTGGGCAGGGTCATAGACTGGTGGATCTACCTATGCATAAACTGCTCTGTAGCAAGAGCCATACTTCAATCATGAGTCTAGATCAGTGGCTAAAGAACAACCCCACTGATGTTTTGGAGTTAAGATTCCTTCCTCATCTGCCTTCACCCTTGGAGATATCCAGTACCCATCCAAGTTTCTTAGATTGGGCTCTGGGTGCAGGACTTGCGGTGATAGGAATATGAAATACTATGGTATTTAAATCTTGGCATCATTTCTCTCTGTTACTTGTTTGGTTTTCACTAGGTGTTAAAAGAAATCCAGATCTGAAGGTTATATTCATCCTCATGTCAAGTTGTGTGTTAACTTCTCTGCTAAGGAGCTGACATTTTTGGTCTGTGCCTGATGAAAAATGATCCAAATGTTTGACAGTACTGTTACAGCCACAGTATGTCCCTTTCACTAGCCAGGTTCAGACATGAAAGCCACGTTACATTCACTTGGTCATTGTCTGAATAAGATGATAAATACCTGAAGTTGGAAAATGTTAATAAAGTAGCTTGACATTTTACGTTTTTTGTTCAGATTGGACTGTGTTTAAATTCAGAGAAACATTCTGTAGCTCTGTGGTTCAACAGACTGATCACTGCCACTTCTGCTCCTAGACAAAAATTTGCTCTTTTAATGTTAGGTTAACCCCTTTATTTCCAAATGTTAGATTTACAAGTGATGGTTGTTTCAAGACACTGAATGCTAATCCAATTACTTTAGTATTCAGTTTCAAAAATGATCTCTGTGGTCACTTGGGGCCAGATTTTCAAAAGAATTCAACACCCAGCAGCTCCCTTTGAGGCACCAAAATAAGGGACATTTTTTTTTCATATTCATATTTGAGAGCAAAGAGTGAGGAGTACTTTTGAAAGTCTGGCCACCCCATTTAGGTATGTAAACGAGCTCTTCTGAACATTTGCCCCTCACAGTTTATACCTGAAATAGAAATTGGAGAAAATAATGTAATATTGTAATGTAAAATTGAAGAAAAGAATATAAAATAATGAAATAGATTCACTGTCTTTATACTTTAGATTGGTTTCTTTTGTCTTCATTACTGTGTAATTTTAATTTTATCTGGATGTTTTCTTTCTGTTTGGTGATTGTTCAGGTTTATGCCATTGAAAATAGTGATGCTGCTGAAATGAAATAGAATAATCCAAACAGTGAAGATATGTACTGAAATTTACAGTAAACTGCAACAACGTCCAAACTGAGAGTTTTGTTTTCCATGCATCAGGCATTAAAGGCCTGATCCAAAGACCACTAAATAAATCGGTGTCTTTCCATTGATGTCAACCGGTTTTAGGTCAGGACCCCAAAGCCAGAAGAAGATGGAATAAGAGCACTCTATAGCAAACTCCCACCAGAGTAGACTGAATGATTTTGTGTCTTCCATTCTACATTGTAAGTTTGATATTCATTTCATTAGGGAAACCAGGAGGGAAATACATATGTGCATAATGTCAGACCAAAGGATCATGACAGTCCCTTTTGGCCTTAAGTCTATGAATTTAGTATCAGAACCCAACAAGAAATTAGTGGCAAACTTTCATATAAATAAACTCAAGGTAGCTACTGTCTACAGAATCAAACTAGAGACCATTAAACCAATAGTTAGAAAAAACAGGATGTTAAAAGAACAGGTGATAGAGATCATATATATATATATATATATATAACAAAGACCTCACTGAACAATGTACCACATTCCTACAGTGCCTCACCATGTATATTTTCTGTTTTTTTCCTTTAAAAAACTATACAGATGGAATATTATAGAGTAATACGGGAAATAAAATACCCCTTTCTATGAACACTGTGTGACATGCTTTTAGGGTGTGCAAATCCTGTAATATATGCACAGAAATTGGGATTGAATGCACATGTGCTTGCAAAAGCCAAGCACTGAAAAAATATCCCCATATTTAGCTATGCACCTGGTTGAAAATTTGCACCATAATATAAAATAATTCTGTTTCCATCTCCTACATATTTTTGCCTTAATTACCTACCATGCAGATTAAACTTTAACATGAAGCACTTTCTAAAGTTCAGCAAGGGATCAGTTACCAAGTAATTTACAATGCAGTGGTGTGTCTCATTTAATCAAGTACATGTTTATTTGGATGCTTACTAGTTTTTTTTTTTCCTCAGTGTAAGTTAAGATGGAATATGAAAACATGCAAAGCTTTTTTTAGTTAAAAATAGTTTGTGTGAATAATTTAATGCATTCTTTTTTTAAAGTATCTGATTCTTTTTCCTGCTGGAACTATTGTGTTATAGCCCAGCAGAGCTTAAGTTGTACTTGCAACAAAGACCTTTATTTACTCTTTAAAATCAATTTCATTTTTTGGAGCTAAGATACCATGTATTTAAAATGTTGTGCACAGATGATGTGTATTGTCTTCATGGTGAGGGGATATACAGGAAATAAGAAAAAAAAAAAGCCTAATAGATTACCAGCCAATTTCAGTAAAGGTCAAAAGACAGTGCTAGTGGTCAGTCTGGAGACATCTATATTAAATGTAGTGAAAATGATAAATTGTGCCCAGGTATGCAGATATACAGATAGCTCTTGTGGTTTTAGAGCAGTGAATATGCCAAGCTTTATGAAACCGGAGACATAGTGAGGATTATGCACTGAACAGCAAAAAGAGCACAGGCAGCTTTGCTATAATTAAGAGAAAACTGAGAGCTGGATCTCTTTTTAGAACTGGGATTGGCTCCTCAGCCAGTTCAATGTGCATATTTAATGGATGGGGAAACCAGCAGAACTGTTTTTGCCTGAAAAGCCTTATCTGAACTAGCTGGCCTACTACCTTCTTAAAGAGGCCTGATGGGGTGTACAAGACTTTTGGTGACACTGAGGAGAACCTTCTTGACTAGGTGCAACATGCCTCAATTTTTACCATAGGCAAACACCAATCATCCCTGTAAATGAAGATTACATGTTTCAGGCCACTGGCAGCTGCCCATGAAGTCAGCTTCTGCTACCAGGCGATTATAAGGATTTGTGCTAAATCTGAATGCTGTTCTGGATGTTAGACAACTCCCTGGGAATGCTATTCCTGAAAATAGGTGGGTATCAGTTCCTCTCTGTCCTGGAGGGGGAGCAGCTGAGCTTCTTAGTGATCAGCTAGTTAGGGCAAGCAGCTCTGTTACCCTAGTCAAGTCAGGGTACAAAATCCGAATGCAAAAGAAATACAGGAACCTCTTGAAAGGTTCCTACAGCCAGATTTCAGAAGTGTTTGGGTGCCTAAGGATGCAGATAGGTACCTAATAGGATTTTCAAAAATTCCTAGGCCTTGGAGTTAGGCACCTAGGCCCTTCTGAATATACTAGTAGGCCCCATCTGCATCTTTAGGCACCCAAAGGCCTTTAAATATCATCCTTAGTTGGCTGAGATTTTGGAGAATAAGATAGTTTGAGAAACCAGTATGCCACATCACCACATTCCAGCTGAACTTGAGGCCTGCACTTGAGCAGCCCACGTGTCTTTGGGAGTGGGACAGCTTGGGCTTGGTTGGAGGGACAGATTCAGTGAGCACTATGAGATAGCAGAAAAGTACCAGGTACTTTTTTACAAAGATCAGTAGCAGTAGGGACCTTGGATTTCAATCTTTAACCAGTTGAAAAGGGAAGTTACTAGTCTACAATACTAGATAACAGTATTGTCAGTGTTGAACATGGGGGGAAATCCTCAAAACTTTGCAAACTTCTTTTTCTGTTTTTCATTGAACTTTAGTTTAGAATAACATTTCCCAACTACTTCTAATTATAACTTGCTCTGTCTATCACATGGCTTATCATGACTCGCATGTCATAAAAAGCTGCATCATGAGAAAACTCAAAGGCCAGCTGGGATCATGACATGGCAGACCTGATAGTTAAGCAAATAATAGATCTTGCTTCCTTAAAGGCATGGTCACAATTTGTAGTCCAAATCTACTTGTACAACCAGTTGTTTTACAGAAATAATGACTGTCACTGCATTAGGCTACAAAGCTCTCCAAGTGGTTCAGTTCTCCAAGAAATGAATGAAGCTGAGTCATAGTGTGTGGTAATGATTATTATAAACAGGATCTATCTTTGTAGATAACATATGCAGAGAACTGGTATCAATCCAATATTCCAAGCTGAGCTGGCTGAACTAGTTATTGCAAGCAGTGAAACTATCCGTTGCAAGTGGAATTGGCTTCCTTTCTGTTCATAAATTGCCCGCAAACAAATAATAAATTATTTGTTGTGTTTCATCAGTGATAGTTTTTATTAATATATCTGGGACTATGAATTTTTGAAAACTGTTCATAGCAAGTGCTCCTTTGAGTATCGATTAGTTGGAACTATAATGCTTTTCCATCTCTTACTTCATCTCTTTTAGCCTAATGTAGTGATAGTATTCAGAGTAGCAGCCGTGTTAGTCTGTATCCGCAAAAAGAACAGGAGTACTTGTGGCACTTTAGAGACTAACAAATTTATTTGAGCATAAGCTTTCGTGGGCTACAGCCCACTTCTTCGGATGCATAGAATGGAACATATATTGAGGAGATATATATACACATACAACTCCCACCTTTTCATGCTTTCTGTATGTGTATATATATCTCCTCAATAATTGTTGTGTTTCATCAGTGATAGTTTTTATTAATGTATCTGGGACTATGAATTTTTGAAAACTGTTCATAGCAAGTGCTCCTTTGAGTATCGATTAGTTGGAACTATAATGCTTTTCCATTTCTTACTTCATCTCTTTTAGCCTAATGTAGTGATAGTATTCAGAGTAGCAGCCGTGTTAGTCTGTATCCACAAAAAGAACGTTACCATGAGCGATATCACTATCCTGAGGATTACACAGCGAGATAAAGAATGGATGTTGCTTGAATGCCAGCAAACACCGGGACCATACGCTGCCAGGCTTTGTCATGCAATGATACCAGATTACTTGCTACTAGCATGGCATGGTAAAGTGTCCTACCATGGAGGACGGAATAAGGTTGCACTGCCCAGAAACCTTCTGCAAAGGCTTTTGGAGTACCTCCAGGAGAGCTTCATGGAGATGTCCCTGGAGGATTTCCGCTTCATCCCCAGACACGTTAACAGACTTTTCCAGTAGTTGTACTGGTCGCGAATGCATCCCAAGTCCTCAGGGCAAATTAATCATTAAACGCTTGCTTTTAAACCATGCTTTATATTTTAAAAGGTAAACTCACTTGAGGTCCCTTCCATGAGGTCATGGTCTTGGATACTGCCTTGGGAGGGTTGGGAGGGTACTTCAGTCAGGCTGAGAAAAAGATCCTGGCTGTTGGGGAGAACGGAGTGCTGTGTGCTCTCCGCAAGTTCGTTGTTGTCCTCCTCCTCCTCTTCCCCATCTGCAGAATCCTAAACTGTGGCTGAGATTACCCCCGCCTCGGAATCCATGTTCAGAGGTGGGGTAGTGGTGGCGGGCCCCCCTAGAATTGCATGCAGCTCAGCGTAGAAGCGGCATGTCTGCGGCTCTGACCCGGAGCGACCGTTTGCCTCCTTGGTTTTTTGATAGACTTGTCTGAGCTCCTTAACTTTCACGCGGCACTGATATGAGTCCCTGTTGTGGCCTCTTTCCATCATGCCCTTGGAGATTTTTTCAAAAGTTTTGACATTTCATCTTTTGGAATCTAGTTCTGCTAACACTGAATCCTCTCCCCATATAGTGATCAGATCCAGTACCGCCCGTACCATCCATGCTGGTGCTCTTTTTCGATTCTCGGACTGCATGGATGTGCTCTGTGTGGTCACCTGTGCTCTCCATGCTGGGCAAACAGGAAATGAAATTCAAAAGTTCGCGGGGCTTTTCCTGTCTACCTGGCCAGTGCATCCGAGTTCAGATTGCTGTCCAGCAATGGTGCACTGTGGGATAGCTCCCGGAGACCAATACCTTCAAATTGCGGCCACACTAACCCTAATTCAAAATGGCAATACCGATTTCAGCGCTACTCCCCTCATCGGGGAGGAGTACAGATATCGATATTAAGAGCCCTTTATATCGAAATAAAGGGCTTTTTTGTGTGGAGGGATGCAGGGTTAATTCGATTTAATGCTGCTAAATTCGAATTAAACTCATAGTGTAGACTAGGCCTAAGTCGATCTAAGTACGTCGACTTCAGCTACGTGAATAACGTAGCTGAAGTTGCGTAACTTAGATCGATTCCTCCCCCGTCCCCCCTCCCATGTAGACCAGGGCTATAAACATGACCAGTGCCTGACAATCCTTGGGGCATTGATTTATCCAGGGAAAGAATGGAATGAAGTTCCTCAGTCACATTATTAGTCATCTTCAGGTAGAAAAAGTTACAATAGTGATTGATCACATACTCATATGGTATAGTTTCTCTTTTACTCTGGTAATTAAATTACAGAAATGCCAGTGTCAAGTCCCAACCTAATTTGTTGTCCTTTCTCTCCTGGGGTTATTCAGATGGCTTCATAATCTCTCTTTTCTCTTATTAAGAGACAATAAGCAGCTCAGGGCCACCATCTCTTTTCTCGGTAGCACTTGTATGAACATATTTTCTGTATTTTTGTCCATTCATCAGCTTGTGCTTTCTATGTAGAATTATACTTATAAATATGTCTAGTTTTTGGATGAGAATCACAGCCTTAGTTTGAGAAAGTGGTTCACATATTATACAAGGTCCACAAGTTACACAGGAAAATCTGACTGCTCAAAAGTACCACAGAACTAATCAGGGACTATCTTATGGAGTAGGACCGAAGGTGTATATGTCAGGGTGTATGTGTGAGAATCTTAAGTATGAGCAATGAAGGAGCAACTCCGTTCCTGCTATAGCCTGCCTCGTGTAGATTCTCATTTGCTTTTTGAAGCATTCTTTGTTGATAACTATGTTTCCATGGGTTAATTTTGCCAATTCATTCTTATACCCACCAGTTTACTTTTTCTTTAACTCATAGGCAATAAGAGTTGGCCTGAAACTACTTTCAGCCTCTGTCTGTCCAAAACCAGGCAGACTAAATGCTATTGACAAAATCTTGAATCTGGCAGATCAGTGGGTGAAATCAAACTAGAACTGTTTCAATTATTTAGCACTAATCAGCAGTGGTAAATCAGGGGAGGGCTGGGTAAATCTAACTTGGATGCACTGTATTTTTAAAGCTCTGGAATTTGCTTCCCTTTTTGGTCTGTAACTATGTTGATATATAGGTTCATCTCTTTTCTTACATCTTTGCGTGTGTGTGTGTGTGTGTGTGTGAAATATTTCTCATCTCTTGGGGGATCATATTTAGGGCTGACAGTATGCTCTGTATTTTGTTTTTATATTATGCTAGGGCACAGTGCAACCTTGAAGTCAATTGTTGTCTCTATATCTACTTCAAAGGGTGCTGGATTGGCCCTTAATACAACAAGAGAATATTTAATGGGTGAATCCTGTAAATCTCAGAAATGTTGCATTACTCACAGCTACACTATATGATTATGATTTTTTTCATATCTTTCTTGAATAAAATCCTTATTCTAAATTAGAAGGGTTTGTTTAATGTTTGTGAGCTATCTGCTATAACTGCATCATTCAAAATAAATTGGCACCTAAACATACAGACTGTATCTTTGAATAGAGGAAAAATCTATGCATTTAAATGTAATATTGCCAATGTATTCACCCTTAAATCTTGTTCAAAAAAATAAAACAAGCCCCTTTTCTGGTGGTAGTGACTCAGCACTATGTTAGATGATGGTGCACTTGAAAAGCTGGGATTTTCACAGGGGCCTGTGGGAATTAGATGCTGAATTCTCATCAACTTTCAATGCCTAGAATGATAAAATACATACATTATAAAAGCTTGACTATTTTGGGGAGGAGGAAACATATTTTTGTTATCATTTTTCATTGTAATTATGCTTGAAAAAATACTTTTGCACTTGTTGTACCTAATATTATTTTTATAATTAATAGTTTAGAATGTGTAGGTAGCAGAATTACTTTGTTAACAGCTTTATAGCGTACCCCTGAGTTTCTACCAACTGGTCTCACATTTTTGGCTAATATCTGTACGCTGAATTTAGCATACAGTTATACTCTACAACTAAAATTTAATAGACATTGGGCGGGGGGAAACCTGTGTAGCTAGACAATCTAATTTTATAATGAATCATTTCTCTAACCCTTGGTTTCAGTAGGCTTCAGTCCCCTGTCTTTTTGCCATATTATATTCAGTTTCTCAAAACAGGCATCAAAGATATTTTTATATTCATTTTTATGGTTACCAATGATTTATCTTTAGCCCTTTGCCCTTCCTACCCCAGTCAATGAAAATCTATCAAATCCCAACTCTTAATCCCACCTCTCCTTTTATCTAACTAAGATATTTTCGTTGCCTGGATACAGCTGTAATATGTGAAAGAATGTTACTGAGCTACTGTCAAGATGGCCATTTTATTACAGTGATTTATAAATGGATTACCTGTGAAAATGGCTCAGCCTTTAATGCAAGCGCCCTGCAGAGGCAGGCAGACATTCTACATGGTTAGTCTGGACAACAGGTCTTCCTTTCCTGATATTTTACAGCAATAGGCAGTTGCTTTATTGCAGACAACAGCAATCTAATCAGAAATAATTAGTCAATTTCTATTGGCATTAACCTCAAAATATATTCATGCATTTTTCCTGTCCTTTGTTTCCGATCCCTTTGCTGAAGTATCTGGCAATTCTCAGTCCCCCATCCTGTTTTCTTCTCAATTCTCTGTAACAAAAGTCATCAGGATCAGCAAATTGCTACATCTGAAATCCACAACTGAAACCCACAGAAGAGAATCTCCTTTTCATCTTATAAAACAAGTACTGTTTTGAAGTCTAGATCTGGGAGGGTCAGTATGTACTCTGTAGTCTGTTTCACTGCTATATGTCACGTGTGAGTATTCCCATATTGTTAGCAAAACTTTTTAATTATTTCTCTCAATTCGTGCTGTTCACATATTTAGCTTTATTGGTCATACTTGGGAAATTGGAACAAAGAATATAATAATCAAGTTAGTCAGTAAATTTTAGTGTAGCTTTCCAACGATGTTCTCTGAGAAGTACATTGAACGTTGTGAAACTGGTAGCAGAATGACCAGAATATTCTTCCCAACCTTTTATTAAGAATTCAGTAGAACAGATCACCTACAAGAAATGTGATGTGCAGTTTAGTATGTCCTTTAACTGAAAGGAAACAGCAGTTTTAATTACCAGTGATTAACAGATCATTTATCTCTTTATGCTTAACAAAATCACTAGGGGTGGTGGGAAGGTTGAATAAGTGAGCATGAAATAAGTATTATCAAATTTCTGTTTAGACATATAGAAAACTCAACTGCTGGGGCTAGAGCAAATTTTGCACCACAAATGAAAATTATGTCTACCAAAAATAACAGAGGGGTACCAGGGATGGTAGGAAGCCAAAGGCATGTGATATATATATGAATCCAGGAT
The DNA here is from genome assembly GCF_013100865.1 of Trachemys scripta elegans. NCBI lineage: Eukaryota > Metazoa > Chordata > Testudines > Emydidae > Trachemys > Trachemys scripta. The sequence goes on from NC_048310.1 coordinate 17,381,836, forward strand.
TATAACACAGTTATTTTCTTGAGTAGCAGCTTGCAGAAGGTGAACATTTTAGGCATAAAATACTAGAATTAAGCAGTTCAGCAACACTGCTCCAAACAGCAAGTAGCAATTTTATCCAGTTTTTGTTCTTCACCTTTTTAAGCCTTTACAAAGACTGCATCTCCTGTTACTTTTACAGAACTCAATTTTCATAGAAAAACAGTCAGAATGTTTGATGATCCAGGTTTTTTTTAAGAATAATAAAATAACATTTCTAAAAAATAAAAGCAAATGTTATGCAGGATAATACTTTAAAAGCCACATCAGTGTAATACCAGAAAATTAGGAATTATATTGTTACTCCTTGAAATACATTGTATTTTAAATGCTTTAGACAATGGAAACCTCTCTCAAAGAATCTCATTATAGAACAGGGTGCATATAAAGTACTTTTTTTTTTTTTTTTTTTTTTTTCTCAGTAGGCTTCTTTTCCCCTAATTCTCAAAGCAAACTCACATTTACTTCACAAGTAGACTACACACTTCTAGGGTCTTCTTGTATAATTCTGCATAAAGCAAACCTAAACTTTAGGAGCTCTAATTACACAGGAGCTTTACTGAAGTATTTTAAGTAACAAATTATTGCACAACATTATATTATATTATATTATATTAAATTATATTATATTATATAAGTTACAATATTTCCATTTGATTGCTAGAAATATATTTATTAGAGAGGACAAGACAATTTAATCATAGGAAAGACCAATGAATAACAGCATAGCTACTAACCCAATTGCATTTTGAGTTTTTGGAAATGTCGATTACTAATGTTGAAGAGAAATTCTGGTACTTCTACATGAAAAGATTGTTCCACATAGGTCAGGTGTCATGCACCTTGAGAGGCATTGACTATAACTGGAATTCTACAGTGACTCGACAGCAATATATGTTTATATTTGAATTGCCAGCCACCAGTATCTTAAACTGTTATCCCTCAAAGTAACATATCTGATGTTTCATTTCTAGGAATTAGTGTGGTTCTCCATAGATTTTTATTTCTGAATTCGTTTTATTTTAGAGTAGGGAAAACAAAAAGAAAGAATAACAGAAGTTAACTCTCAACTCTAATGGAAAAGTCCTTCTGTGTTTAATAAACAATTATATACAGCCAATAGGTTCCTGTCACCCCTACCCCTCCTTTAGCCATTGTATACATCTTGGAAGAGACAAACTAATTGTTGGACCTCCTTGTAAGACATGGAAGACAAAAGAACCTTTACTTAAGCATATTGTGGGTTGATGCAGCATCCCATTTCATCTTCAAACTGCCCCACTCACAGTCCCAATAGCACTTAAGCATAGGACGCCTTAAGAATGGTCTTAAGTGCTTTGCCGAATCAGGGCTTATGTTGATATTAATTTCTGTCCATCTTTGTAACACACTTATAACGGTGATATGTGACAGGTGAAATCCTGGCCTCACTGGAGTCAAGAACAAAACTCTAATTGATTTCACTGGCAGCCAAGATTTCACCCATGTTCGGAGATTAATAGAGAGAATTTATTCTTTTGTCCTTTTGCATTGTCCATTTGAAATTTATTTTATATCTAGTAGTTTGAAATAATTAATTCATTAACATTCAATATCCAATGTTTTTTGGTGCCATGTGTAATTTTTTTCCTGTTCAGTTTGAAAGCTACATTCATATTAACATCCCAACATCTCTGTTTTACAAATAGACATATTGGGATAGAGGCACAAAGGGACGTATACTCAGTATTGTAATGTCTCATGCTTGGGCACCTTGCTGCCTTATGGAATCTGCCTCCCTGTGTTAGGTGCCCAGGCTCCCTATACAATGCATGAGGAGAGTTAGGTGCCTAAGAAAGGGATTCACAAAAGTCAGCAAACTGAGTGGAGAGCCAAATCAGCTAGCCAGTAGGAAATGCTGAGAAGAGGGTGAGGCCTTTGGGAACATAAGTATGTGTCAGAAGGAGGCACACCCTCTAATTGGGGTTCACAGCCATGAATCTCCTCCTGGAGTTAGGCTCCTAAGAGCTTCGTCACAAAAAATGAGGGGGCAAGTATCCCCACCTCCACAACCTTTAGTCCATTGGCTTCAGCATTCACCCGGGATGTAGGAGACTCAGGTGCAAATCCCTTCTCTGCCTGATGTGGAGCAGGGATTTCAGCCTAGATCTATGGGCTATGGCATATTCTGGGTTGGAGGTTTCTCAGTTTTTACTGTTGAAGCTATTGCACTTTGTATGAAATATTTACTAGTGACTGAGACAGAGTGAGGATGACTGTATAGTCCAATGGTTAGGGCACTCACCTGACAGGTGAGCATCCTGATTTAAATCCCTGATTCACATCTGGCAGAGGGGATATTTGAACTTGGATGAGTGCTTCAACCACTGGTTATGAGAGAGCCACCACCATTGTCCCTTTGTGTTAGGTTAGGCATGCTCAACATGCCTACTGGATCAGACTCAGCAGGCAAGATATGCAGGGCAATGTTGACTTTGAGGATCATTCTGGGGCTTAGTCATGAGCTAGGTCTAGGTCTTAGGAATTAGACCGCTGTGCACATGCCCAGCAGCAGAAATGTAGGCACCTAGGAGACTATAACAATGGAAACCTAGGTTTCTAGGGACTTTAGGCAGCTACAAGATTAGGTGGAAGGTGAGTAAGGGTTTTGAGAATCTCAGTTTTGGACTTAGGCATTTGAAGTGTCACTTAGATCCCTAGATACCTTTGTGGATCTAGCCCATAGTTGAAGATATGTGAAGGAGTTGTTATAAGATATTTTAATCAAAAATCTATTTATGTATGTCATTTTTAACATGACCTGACAGAGTATGCCATAATGACTCCAAGACATCCTGTTGTGTCAAAAACTTATGGATTTAACCCCCGAATTTCAAATGTACATAGGTGTTCCTATATTTAGTTTTGCAACACCTATCTGATTTAGGAGACTAAATCTCATTTTTCAAAGGAACCTAAATTCAATTGACTGTCATTGGAATTTAGGCTCCTAAGTGCCTAAATCACTTTTTAAAATGAGATTTAATTTCCTAAATTAGTTAGGCAATCCTACTATACTTTGAATTCCTTAAATGCCATGATAAGGGATTAATAACAAGAATGTTTGTTATAAGCTGGGGACGCATCAGTTGGAAGTAACAGAGGAGGAGAAAGACCTTAGAGTATTGGTTGATCACATGATGACTATGAGCTGCCAATGTGATATGACCACGAAAAAAGCTAGTGTGGTCTTGGGATGTATCAGGTGAAGTAATTCCAATAGAGATAAGAAGCTGTTAGTACCATTATACAAGGCACTGGTGAGACCTCATCTGGAATAGTGTGTGCAGTTCTGGTCTCCCATATTTAAGAAGGATGAATTCAAACTGGACCAGGTATAGAGAAGGGCTACTGATATGAGCCGAGGAATGGAAAACCTGTCTTATGAAAAAAGACTCAAAGAGCTTGGCTTGTTTAACCTAACCAAAAGAAGGCTGAGGGGAGATAGGATTGCTCTCTATAAATATATCAGAGGGATAAATATCAGGGAGGGAGAGGAATTATTTAAGCTTAGTACCAATGTGGACACAAGAACAAATTGATATAAACTGGCCACCAGGAAGTTTAGACTTGAAATTAGATGAAGGTTTCTAACCATCAGAGGAGTGAAGTTCTGGAACAGCCTTCCAAGGGGAGTAGTGGGGGCAAAAGAGATATCTGGCTTCAAGACTAAGCTTGATAAGTTTATGGAGCAGATGGTATGATGGGATAGCCTAATTTTGGCAATTATTGATCTTTGAGTATTAGGTATAAATATACCCAATGGCTTGTGATGGGATGTTAGAGGGGTGGGATCTGAATTACAACAGAGAATTCTTTCCTGGGTGCCTGGCTGGTGAGTCTTGCCCACATGCTCAGGGTTTAGCTGATCACCATATTTGGGGTTGGGAAGTAATTTTCCTTCAGGGCAGATTGGCAGAGGCCCTGGGGATTTTTCGCCTTCCTCCGCAGCATGGGGCACACGTCACTTGCTGGAGGATTCTCTGCACCTTTATACCATGATTTGAGGACTTCAATAGCTCAGACATTGGTTAGGGGTTTATTACAGGAGTGGGTGAGTGAGATTCTGTGGCCTGTGTTGTGCAGGAGGTCAGACTAGACGATCATAATGGTCCCTTCTGACCTTAAAGTCTATGACTTTAAAGTCTATAATGGACATCAAGATGCCTAGAAGAACTATTTTGGGAAAATATAGTCTTTTATGCCATTATTTGATTGTTAGTACTAAAATTCCCTTTTTAACGACCAAAGCAAAAAAATCCCCAGTTATTGCAACATATGCTCACTTCAGACAAAACACACCCTCAAAATGTTGGAACTCTAGTTTAAATTGTAGGTGGTGAAATCATGGAATAAATACACTCTTATTCCCAGTCTTACTGCTGTACATTATCTTTCTCTTACAAAGCTGTACACACCCATTTTGGAAAACTCTGAGCAAGTTGTAGATCAAAAAGCTAAAGAGGAGATGGATTTAGTACAGGGGTCGGCAATGTTTGGCACGCGGCTCGCCAGGGTAAGCACTCTAGCGGGCCGGGCCAGTTTATTTACCTGCTGACGTGGCAGGTTCGGCCGATCGTGGCCCCCACTCGCCGTGGTTCGCCGTCCTGGGCCAATGAGGGCGGCGGGAAGCGGCGCGGGTGAGGGATGTGCTAGCTGCGACTTCCCGCAGCCCCCCTTGGCCCGGGACGGCAAACTGCGGCCAGTGGGGGCCGCGATCGGCCGAACCTGCTGCGTCAGCAGGTAAATAAACTGGCCCAGCCTGCTAGGGTGCTTACTCTTGCGAGCTGTGTGCCAAATGTTGCCGACCCCTGTTTTAGCAGGAAAAACTGTGTTTTATATAAAACACTATAAATGTTTCAACCGTAGCTGTGTCCTAAAGCTGAATGAAACACCCTAATTACAAAGAAATACTCTTTTGTTAAGTGTAGGCTATTTCTGGAAGAATGTAGTCATATTACTAACTGCAGCTGTTCAGAGAAGAATATAAAATGCTGAAATAACAGTAATTTCAAAACAAAAATCTGTTTGCAATAAGAATGTTGAACTGATGCCACCTACATACATTAACTTTCTCCAAGGGAGGAACTGATAGTCATCCAACATATTTCTGGTTGCTCTTATATCTTGCAGTTACCAGAAGAACTTGGCCAGGAGGCCCCACATGTGAACACATAAACATTTTTGCCTTGTGGAATAATTTAGTTTAACGTGGTTAGAGATGTGATGATCAGCATTCCTTAACTGCTGGCTTTTTTACTTTTGTTTTCTTAACTCCACTATCTTGAAACCAATGCTGTCATTAATGAATGATATGACTTCTGAAAAATATGGGCTCATTTGTTGGTTAGTTTTCAAACTGACTGTTTTTATCACCTTCATGAATCATAATTTGTGGAGTAGACTAATTACACATAAAGATTTGAATCTCAAGTACCCAAAGGTTATACTTGAATAGCATTCATGCTTCATTTACTTCAAAACCAAAGATCTTTCTTTGAAAACCATAGTTTTAAGCTCTAAATATTGTTAATTTTGGCATTTTAGAGACTGTTTTTTTGGTACTACTGGAACAGTGTGGTGAGTTAGGGGGCTTAAATATGTTAGTTACATTAGCACCTACATTATATGTGTAGTGGGGTGGCAAGGTTCTTCTGTCGACCATTCCTGATTGCAGCTTTTAGAAACTTGCAGGCAGATGCTGAATAATTTCTACTGACTCACTGTGACAGGTGTAAACTTTGTAGGTCCACCCTGGATGAAAGGGAGATCTGGGTGGCTCTTTAATTTAAAGTTAATTACGTATTTTAGGAAAAAGTGAGAGGGGCCACCAACAAGAATTGGTGGCTGCACTCTGAGGCCACCAAAATTTGTCCTGAGAATCCCTGGTTTAAGCCACAAAAATTCTAGTGATAATAGTATTACAACAAAAGCAATGGCTGTTGCGTTTTGAGAGGTGTTCATATGGTCTTTTCTTTTCTTTTCTTTTCTTTTCTTTTCCTGCAATTATTATGTGCCATTTAAAACCATTAGATTTTCAGCAGAACTCCCATTTAATCTCAATGGGAAGTTCTCTTTTAAAATGGATAGTACAATCTGTTTTAAGAACTTTTTCTTTTACAGTAAGATAGAAGATATTAGGAAAATATGATGGAAAGAATGGAACAACATGACAAGTTAACCCAGTTTGTCCTATTTTAAAGTTCAATTTATTTCTTATCTAATTGATCTTATAACCTCATTATCTGTTACCTGATTAAATCTTACTTTTGATGAGTAACTTTTTGATCAGCATTGCCTGCCAGCATGGACCAGCCAACATGTTCACACCCCCATAGTGGAGGGTCACCATGGGGCAAGGGTTGGCATTGATTACATTCTCATTAAATTCCCATCTCCCAGAATAGGTGGGGAAACCATGCACCAGATTGTGAATCACATTCTGGGTTTTGGTTTGATGGGGAGGGATAGCTCAGTGGTTTGAGCATTGGCCTGCTAAACCCAGGGTTGTGAGTTCAATCCTTGAGGGGGCCACTTAGGGATCTGGGGAAAAAATCAGTACTTGGTCCTGCTAGTGAAGGCAGGGGGCTGGACTCAATGACCTTTCAGGGTCCCTTCCAGTTCTAGGAGATAGGATATCTCCATTAATTTATTTTTATTTTATTTATTTATTCTTGGGACAGCACAGTTATTAGCCATTTATGGACTTGTGGCAAAGTCACACCAGAACCCATAATGACGAACTGTTTCACGGATGATCACAGCATTTGAATTGCATCCCATTTTGGTGTCATAAATAGGTTGGGATCAAAGGCAGAACTTTTGGCATCCTGGGTCAATGGGGGCCGCGGGAAGCGGCGCGGGCGAGGGATGTGCTGGCTGTGGCTTCCCACCGCCCCCGTTGGCCTGGGACGCCGAACCGTGGTGAGTGGGGGCCGTGATCGGCTGAACCTGCCGCATCAGCAGGTAAATAAACTGGCCCGGCCCCTAGGGTGCTTACCCTGGCAAGCCGCGTGCCAAACGTTGCCGACCCCTGCTCTAGTCTGTCCCCATCCATACTTCAAATCAGTCTTCCTCACATTAACCTATAGAAAGAAATGCTATTTGTTTGCACTCACACTGTTGGAAATGTTTCCATTTCTTTTCCATATTGCTGGCAACGCTGTTTGTTTATCTATTTATTTATTTTTTCCAGTATCGAGAAGTAAATAGGTTAGATTTTATTTTTCTTCTTCCCAAATGGCTGAAATGGAGTTTCTCTCTACGTACCTGGCAAACGTGACAAAATATATTTCTCTTACCACCAGTAGTTACTTCAGTATCTGAGGAGTAGCTAGAATCCATTAGGATGACACCAGAAGATTTTCCTACAGATACCACAGCTAAAATCTATTTGTAAAAAATACACAGTCAGTGTCAGTTGGACTAGATTTTACAGCAGTCCTCTCAACAATCAGACTACACAGCTGGTCAGTGGCCAAGTGTGGACACTTGTTTAGGCCCATGTTGTTAGTAAATGGAACCTGTTTTGCTCTCTGACCATGGTGGATGATAGTAACATCAGATGGTGACATCATTTTCTTTGCCATCACCATTCCCCAAATTTAATTAATGTAATCCAATCTGTATACTTAGGTTCTGATACTGCCCCCATTGTCATGCTATCCAAATGCTTGAACTATAAACACTCTCAGAAGAATCACAAAGAACATCCAATCATTGCATGAGCCAGGGCCGTAGCAACAAAGAACGTGGCCCCCTCCGAACGGTGGTCCCCTCCGAACATATGTCCGGGCGGGGCCCCTTACAATGCAGAAACTGGAATGCGGTATTTATTTTGCCACTTTTAGGGGCCCCCTTCCATGCACGGGGCCCCTTACAATGCAGAAACTGGAATGCGGTATTTATTTTGCCACTTTTAGGGGTCCCCTTCCTTGCAGGGCCCCCTCCGGTCAGAGTGTACGGAGGGCGCTCGCTACGCCTCTGGCATGAGCATCAACAATTTCACTTCAATATGCAGTACATAAATTGCATCAGTTATCACAGGCACTTTTTAATTCAACAATACCTTAAATGCAGTGTTGGAAAATATCAATGATTTTTAAAAATGGATTTTTTAAATTAAAAGCAGGTTTTTTAAAATTTTTAAATGAAATACATTTTTCTTTTTAAAAATAAACATTTAAAATTAAATTTTAAATTATGAAAATATATGTTAAGGCCTAAATCTACTTACATCTATTAAAATCACTTATGTTAAACAAAAAAGTAATAATATCCAAGCAGTGCATGCTTGCTGCTGAGATTTTAAAGAAAATTAGACTACTGAACTGGTGGAAGTCACTGGCTAAGCACCTGGAAGCAGAGTTTGTTGACATGCTAAACCAGATTTAGACAGCAGTAGCCACTTCTGCAGATGCAGAGAGAATATTTGTCTTCATTTCAAATTATTCAACTCAGTTCAATTAAGTGACTAGTTCATTCAAAGCTGAGAAATGGAGTGGGAGTTGAAAAAAGAAGGAAAGCTTGTTTTCCCTTTTCCAATCTATGAATGAAAATGAGATGTGAGAGGATGATATCTACTAGTTCTATAATCTTGAAAGACAAAGTGACCCCAAACAATCAGTTCAAATCTTTAACTCCAGATGACACTTCCTTTGTTTAATAAATCAGCTAGTTTTAAATGCAAAACATGTTTTGATAATTTTACTTTTTCTAATGTATCCACTGTATTTAAGGTAGCTTTATTTAACTAATAAAAACTATTTGAAAAGTGCACTTTTTGTTGAATTCTGAGTTTTGTCCAAATAGAATTTGATACAAGTAAAGAGTAAAATACTAATCATCAGTAAATAAGAAATGTCATATAGCATTTTCAAATACAATAAAAAGTAAAAATTGAAATTCTGAATAATCTTATGTTAAGCTATATAACTGATTAAATGTGTACAAATATTGTTTATCTCCTGGTGAACAAAAAGAAGTACCACATGTACCGTAAAGGCAAATAAACATGTTTAATGAATACCAACCAATAAGAATCATCCTTTCTTTAGGAAAATAACTAAAAAGTGTATATGCAAAATAAGATTGAAATCTATTATTTAAATCAAGGTTTCCCGCTTGTTGATTTAAATCATGATTAAAATAAGTGATTTCAATTACTTTGATTTCAATCAGTCAACTTTGCTTAAATGCAAAAATGCAAAAAAAGATGTTGTTTTGAATACACTGAGACAAATTCCACCTAGGCACTGAGTATACATGCAGGCATACCTGCTAAACTGTTACTAGAAAAGGAAGGCTAGAGAAGACTTCTCTGCTTCAGTTCTGGCTCTTTTCCGAACTGAGGGAGAAGGGCACCCATCCTTAACTAAGCCAAAGAAGGGTACTCTGCGTCAGAGTTTGCAGGGGTATATATGAGTTCTCTGGAACATAGGGCCAGTCTAAGTCGATATAACTTACGTCACTCATATGAAAAAGTCCCCCCCGCAAGTGATGCAAGTTATGTACTATCCATATTGGCGCTATGTCTGCGGGAGATGCTCTCCTGCCGAAATAGCTTCCGCTTCTCACCAAGGTGGAGTAATTATGCCAATGGGAGAGCGCTATCCCATCGGTATAGCATGTCTTCACCAAACATGCTACAGCAGTACATCATGCTACAGCTGCATCAGTGCAATTGTGCTGATGTAGTGCTGTCGTGTAGACTTACTCATGGCGATGCTCTTCTCTTTGCAGATTATTTGTGCTTTTGTCAAGAATAAACTGTGTGGAAGGTGCGTACATGAGCCCAGTGTGGAGAACATTAGCTCTTTATTTAATCTAAGCCTGTATTGGGAGTAAAGTGTATAGAGAGAGATTTTGGTTCTGAGCATGGAAATGATATGATATACTTACAGTAAAAGCAGAAGGAATAGCATCTCTGACAGCCTCTGAAAGACAAAATGGGTGAAATATTGATTAGAGAAGCTTGTTTGTACTGTGCGAGATCAAAGGGGAAAAATGCAGTCCATAACATTCACTGTTTTTTAATTATGAACTCCAATTAAATGATGCAGAATAATCTGCACCATTCCATCTGGCAGCTATGAAGGGAGAGAAAACAGCAGTTAGCGACATTAATCAAGGTTTGAAGAAGACAGGTTCAAGTTTAAAATAAAAGATGAGTTGGGGACAAGATAAGTATTTAGCTTTTGAATAGCATTCCAAAAATATTGTGTGTGACAGGAGTAAGATGAGCATAGCTGTTTACAGTAGCGCTTGGATTGTTGGCATTTTCTAGATTTACAGTCAGATGATTATCATACAGGGTACACATATAGCAAATATCACTTGCTACCTTATTTTCTGCTAGTTACCCATGCCATCAATCAGAGTAACCTTTTGAGAGATGGTGCAATCCTGGCTAGTTGAAAACACCTCACTGTTGCAAGACACCAGATGGCTGGCTTGGGAGGAGCAGGAAATTAATTGTCATGCCGTTACATTTTTAAGAAGCCCAGCATAATCTTTATTCATTCAATCTACTGCAATTATACAACAGATTGTGAAAAACACTAACATTATTAATAGATAATGCTATTTACTACATAATACTGTATATACCGTGCATTAGTATATTTTGATCAAAATACCAGACTAGAGAAATATTCAGCCTTGGCAATAGGAAAGAATGCTCAACATATAATGTGCTGCATGCAGTGTAGTTGTAGCCGTGTTGGTCCCAGGATATTGGAGAGACAAGATGGGTGAGGTAATATCTTTTATTGGCTATCTTCTGTTGGTGAGAGACACAGAATTTGGTCCAATCAAAAGTATTACCTCACCCATTTTGACCATATAATATGCTTGGAATTTTTATTTAACTTGAGAATTCACATTCCACTGTGAAGAATTTGTACGTCACCATTACCAGATAAATAGGCATGACTCTCTGTAGCCTTGCACCTTGCGCAGGCATTTATACCAGAAGTATCAAGTTCTACTATTCTGATTTGGTGGCATTGTATACAACTTTGCACTGTTCTAAATGTCTGCCAAGGTACAGAGCAACAGAAAACCAATCTCCGTGTGTTACTTTTCTGGTTCACAAAGGATTACCTCAGAAGGGTTTTGACATAAGCATAAAAAAATCAGTTACTTTTAGAAAGCTTTATTTCACACCAGGTGCCAAATTACCGACTAGGTAACTCTATTGGCATTCATGGTGTTTTGACAGCACAGAACTAGGTCCCATGAACAGAGGAGTGTCAAATAATCAGTATGACAGTGCTGCAATTGTATAAGTAGTATCGGCTCTCCGTAAACTGAGGGGTGAAAACATTATCATATCTTGGAAAATGAGTGATGCTTTTGGCTAGTGTTTTAGACAACAACTGACATTCATTCTAATCCTTATAAAATGATGTCATGTTTTTAGTACAATACATACACTTACCAGGATTATTGGTAAGGGAAATCAAATATACTAATTTAAGTAGGCTGATTAACTTCTTTTCCTTGTACTGTCAGATGTATATATGTTGCTTCACTTCATCATATTTCAGTAAGGATCGTGTAAAGGTTATCAGTGCAGCACAGTATGGAGAACGTGATATAAAATGTATCTAGGCAAAACTCCCATTAAAGTCAAAGGACAGCTGTCTGGGCCCTTTACTTGGATGGTATTTTATTGTTTATTTTGTTGTTCTCTGTCTTTCTTACTCTGCTTCATATGTTTGAATACAATCAGAATACTCTGAGTTCACTGGGACTATTCTCAGTTGTAAAGTTCCACATCTGCGGAAGGACCTGTCTCCATTTCGTTGTTGGTTTGAGCTATAACTTGAGTTTTGCTCCTAACCCTAACCCTGTCCACACACAGGAAAATCTCTAGTTTGAATTCAGTGGTACTTTAAACACAAGATGGTTGGTGAGTCATGGGGAAGCTTGCGGGCTACTGACACTTGAGCTAATAATGCAGTGGGAATGCAGCAGCTCCAACCCACCACTGCTAATCCCATCACTTTGATAATCCAATCACTAATCAAATTACTTTGAGTAGCTCCAGTCTTGTATGTCAATGTGTGGTCACTATCTCTCAATTAAGGTGTGGCCTACACTTGAAAGTTTTATATTGGCATAGCTACTTCAGTCAGAGGTGTGAAAAAACACATGCCTAACTAACGCACCTATGCCAACATAAACGCCAGTGTGGATGCAGCTATGTTTACAGAACAGTGCTTCCATCGACATTGGCCTGGTCTACACTTAAAAGTTAGGTCAACATAGCTAAATCAAACAGATGTGAAAAACAAACATTCATGAGCCTATAACTCCCTCCCTCCCTCCCCACTGTTGAAATAGCTATTGTCGCTTGGACTGATGGAAAAATCCTTTTGGTCAGTGTAGGCTGCTTCTACACTATGTGGTTATGCACTGTAGCCTGTGAGGTATAGACATCCCCCTTGGCTAACTCAAGTGGAGTAACTTGAGCTAATTGTTGCAGTGAAGACGAGCCTTTAGTTTCTGCAAGATTGGGGTCTTTGTCCAAGATTTTCAAAAGTAATCCATGATTTTGTGTACCTCAGTTTTGGGTGCATGGCATAGATCTTAGCGACCTGATTTTTAGAGAGCTCTGAGTATCCACCCAATGGAAGTCAGGTTCCTTTAAGATGTCTCAAGCTGAGAACTCAAAAACTGGGCACCCAAAATCACTCTTGAAAATCTTCACTTTCTGTGTTGCTTCTCAAGGGGTTATTTATTCCTTTAATAGTCTATTCAGCTGTATATACAATATGCACCTTTTGTTTGTTTGCTTTTTGTTTTTGTTTGGTTGGTTTGGGAGTTTTGTTTTGGCTGGTGGTTGTTTTTTTTTAATGTGGCTTCACAACATGTATGACTGAGTGATCAAGAGTTTGAGGAATGCTGATATACTTTTATCAAAATCTCATTTGTCACATCTTTGAAAACCAATGATGTCCTCATGAAATAAAACAATGCAGATTATTCAAAATCTATTCCTACAGATTATCTGGGTTGATAGTAAAATATATATTTCTATTCTGCTAGAATCTTTTGAAAAGATAAGATTGTATAGTCAGTATTTAGTACTTTTTCTGCCCTGGACTGGACAAGAAATAGGCACAAATAATGATAGTAAAATGGCATATGGAAAAAAAATTATATTAGGGTGTTTTTAATCTTAATATTCTTGTTCTTTTGCTAGCCCAGCATTTTAAACAGGTAAACGTGTATTCTGTATGACCAAGAAACAATTCATTGTGGGTTTTTTTTCTGCTTCTTAATTGGGAGAGTAATTGGGTTCATTAAGCCCTGTCAGTGTAACTATATAGATTTAAATACTGCTATATATTACATTTTGTTACAGTAACCTGGAAAAAAATCACCAGGACTACAATCTGACAGCAGAGGTTGGGCATAACTGAGTTTGTACTTCTACAAGGGAAAGGTGAGAAAAAAAACATTTTGAATGATTGAAACCAACAGAGCATTTCTATTGAAACTAAAGATCGGTGTCAATGGAGCATTACCTTAAACATCTGGCTGTGTCATAGATTTATACTATAAAATAAATAATACTTAGCTCTTGAAGAAATTCACAGGCCATTAAGGTGGAGACTTGAATCTAGAAAAATATGGAAATACAGTTAAGTGTGAAACTGCTATTTCTTGCTACAAAGATTCCCATCACACTTAAACTCCTTCTCTTGCCCTCCTTAAGTTTCACCTTTTTTTCCTTAAATATTGGCGGCTGAAATCTTTTATTATTGTGAAGTTTGGGAGAGGGGAAGAGATTTAATGATCTATTTTCATATTACAAATGATAACTACCTCCTGGAACAATGGAAGTAAAATATTACACAATGTGAAAAACACAGTTCCTGACATTGAGGTAAATTCCTGAACTTGAGAGCAACATGCACAGCTGAAGGAATTGGTTTTACCTCAGGGCAGTCTTTTATTACAGCTATTGTTCCTGGAGCCAGGTGATATGTGTTTATTAAACTTGAGGTATATTTCCCCTTTCCCCCCATTCTTTCTCTTCTTCACTTCTCTCCCTCCACACTTATCCTCTGGGTAGAAAAATCTCAGGTTTTCTCCCTGCCAGTTTTTAAGAGACGGGATCCTGGATCCATTGAGCTTTGCTTTGCCTTAGGTGGTAATTTCCTATGGTATGGGAGCCTGGCTGAAGTGTCCACCACCAGAAACAGTACTGAGTAGAGGCCTCTACTCACTGTCCAATAGGAGTTTTGTGAAGCCTCATTGTTTGAAAATCTTCACATGGAAAGTCCTAGAGCTGAGTACAGTATTATTGTTATTAACACTAAGCAAATAGAAATCTTTGTGCATTAACAAATGTATTTCCATCATGAAACTTTGTCTGAAACAACAACTAGGGACAAGTCATGTGACGTGCCACCCTTGCTTAAAATTACACATATTGCTGAAAACAACAGGTGAGAACAACCTGTAGAACTATATTCAGATAAGTTGATGGTGAAGCTCTTACTGCTAATACCAATGCTACATCTTTTATGGGGATACAGAATTTCCATCTCTGGGGATGTCATACAGCACCTTTCATTAGCACCTAATTCACTTTAAAAATAGCAAAGTGTGTGTGTGGAGGGAAATTTTGGAACTGAAGCAAAAGCAAAATATGAATGGTAAGAGTAGGAAATAACATAGCAAGTCAGCAATTTGGATGGCTAATAAATGAGCATTGCTTCTGATTCAATATTACAGTAATGGAACCCTGCAACTTGTTTCACACATTTTTTTCCCATAGCAACATCTTTGAAAAACTCTTTTGCCAGTCTCCTTTCTTCTTTACTTTCACTTTCTTCCTTGCCAGGAAACACATGCCAAGTCTTTTATGAGCTCACCATTCCTATATACTAAACAGTTATTTGTTAAACAATATGGTCACCTGCTCAGGATTAGAAGCATATGGTAACAGTGTGATTTCAATAAAGAAAGTCAGCTGTCCTGTCTTAGCAACAGAATTCTTAGTTTGATGCTTACATGGAGCTTTTCATTAAATTCATTAATCTTCAATAATGTCTGTGCAAAGGAGACAGATAATCCTTAATGAAAAGGTCTTTTCTTAGGATCAGCTGGACTGAAAGTATTGAGTTTGCATTAAAAAAAGTGTCTGTTTTGAATCACTATTATCTCTTGAGAAAGCTGATTTGATTTCATTTTCTTTACTAAGCTAAACTTCACCTTTGCTTGGTCTGTTTTTTTTTTTAAATTTGCATAAACCACTAGCTATCTTCCCCTTCATATATAAAACCTGCACTATTCAGCTTGCTAAAATGTTCACATGAGCATTACTGGAATCAAATTGGTGGAGGGGAGTCCTAAAGCCAATCTGAGATGTACATGAGTTACCCAGGTGGAAAGTGTTATGCTTTTGAAATCTGCACTGGGATCTAACAAGCAGTAGATATTTCCATTGTGTTAATTCACTTGAAATAATTTACTATTATCCTATACTCCCCTGGCATAGTCTTGTACAACAGTTCTTTGCATTAGTGGTATATTAATACTTACTTCTTATCAATATATGTTGGCTAGATAGCCTGTCTAATATAAAACTCCATTAGCCTACAAGACTTGGCTAACACATACAAAGAGTGTCCATTAACATACTTGTGCTAGTACTGTACATGATCAAATGGAAACATAATCTAGTTATCTAAATAACTTGCTATTTATCAGAGCTCATATTTCCTCCTAGCAGCATGTAAGTGTGCCAGTAACAATTGCCTGATCAAATGAGAACCGGGACAATAATTCCTGACAGTAAAATTCAGCTTGACACTCACCATAATAAATCCATTAAAACTTCCCTAGAGAGTTGCCAGTGAATATAAATTGCAAAAAATTTCTTTCAATTATTTTGGATATGATCCTACTCTTATGATGGTTAATGGCAAAAATCCCATTGATTTCAACAAGCACAGAATTTAATCCTATCAGGACCACACAAGTGGTCTGATTAGTTGTAACAAGTCCAAAACATTTGATTTTATAGGATTTAAGAAAAAGTGATACAAAGTGAGCATGAGTTATATGTCCAGAAGCTGCAAGAGCTCCCACTGAATCCTGTTTAATATAGTTTTCAGTATTTATTTTGTGTTTTTTTTTTTCATCTTTATAAGCTTCTTGGCCAGCTAAACAAATATTGATTCAGCAGTTTCCAAAGGAATCTGCTTATAAATGCCATAAAATCTTACTCTCATTTTCCCCTTTATTTCATGCCAACGGATATACTATTACTTCATAGTGGGGAAAAATCAGCCTTATGTTTTAAAATATTAGTAGAACTAAGTCTAGGACCAAATAGGAATATCTACATGCAAGGCTAAATCACTATCTTGACTATGCACTATCTGAAGTTGGGAGTGCAGCTCTGAAAAAAATCAGCAGTTTTGGTAAGCAGGGCTCTGTATAAAGTTTCTTAGATTTAGATTCAAAGTGAAGTTCAGATGGGTCTATCAACACCACGAGTTTCATGGCTTAAATTTCCTTGAAAGTCAGCTTAGCTTCTATCAAAATATTTATGAATCTCAGCATATATTTTGGAAGCTCTGGTTTTGAGACTGTAATGAAACCCTAAAATAAATAATGTTTGGAAATCATGAAGAAACCACTATGCATGTAGTCTATTTTTCCAAGATGCCTCTTAGAGACTTTCAGCATTAAGTGGAAGTAATGTTTTAACCCACTCCTCTCACTCTAAGGGTACGTCTTCACTACCCGCTGTATCGGCGGGTAGCAATCAATTTATCCGGGATTGATATATCGAGTCTCGTTAAGACGCGATATATCGATCCCCGAACGCGCTCACCGCCGACTCTGGAACTCCACCAGAGTGAGCGGCGGTAGCGCAGTCGACGGGGGAACTGCGGACGTTGATCCCATGCTGTCTGGACCCCAGGTAATTCGATCCAAGATACTTCGACTTCAGCTACGCTATTTGCGTAGCTGAAGTTGCGTATCTTGGATTGATCCCCCTCCAGTGTAGACCAGCCCTAAGTTCACATGCAATGCGTGTATATATTTATTATTGAATGCCTCATCTCTCTACTATATTTCAGTGTGACCTTTAATGTTCACATTGTAATTCTGATATAGTCATCTATATAGAATTCAATAATTTTCTTACCAAGAAAAAAAACTGTATTACCTGTTCCAGGAGACAGAGAAGTTGCTGGCTAACAGCCAGTCTTTGGACCATATTCTGCCCTCAGAATCCCATTGTCTTGAAAATGGCTCCTTAAATGATGAATTACTAGGCAAACGAAAGTAGGTGAAGGGGGAAGTGTGTGACATTTGTGTTATATCCTGAAAGCATACTAATACAGCACAATCTGGTAACAAACCTACTGTGCTAACAGTATATAAATATTTTTTAAATACTGAACATTGAAATTTTATATAAAATTATGTAAATTTTTAAAGCACATATAAATAGAGGGATTAGTATCAGTAATTCTGCTGATGCTTTAAAATGAAAACAAAAAGGAATATTTTTCCAATTTCCATTTAAATACAAGTTCCTGCCTCTTGGAACAGGTTTAAAGGGCAATAAAATTCCCATTAGTTAAAAAGATTTACATATGGATTTTAAAAATTTGATCTGTGTGTGTGTGTGGGGGGGGGGCTATGTGTGGGTTAAAAAAATAATACAGTTGCCAGAACAATACAGTTGCCAGATCTTATGTTACTTAATATACAGCTGCACACAAAAACTATGTTTAAAACATTATTAAGGTTGCAAACCAAGCACACAAATATTAGCAAATGCCAACATTAAGATTGCCAGACACCCAGCATGCAAAAATTGAAGACCAAATGGTTAAAGTATGGCAAAGTTAGGAGCAACTGAGAACAAGATCTTTATAATGAGAAGTAATGAGCAATCTTAATAGATGATACTACCTGGTCTGCCTATAATTACATGCAAAAAACTATGTTAAAAGAATTTTATTAATGTTGGATAAACAAGCACTCAAAAGTTAGAAATGGAGGAATTGAAAGGGACTGTGTAACCTTTATTCTGCCCCTTCTTTGTATGAATTATGATACAATTTTAGATACATATTATTTTTTCTAAAATTCCAACCTGAGGCAGAGAAAATTTCAACTTGAATGGTTAGAGTTTGTCAGTTAAAAACAGGGGCTTATTATAGAAAGTCTTAGGTATTTTTAGTAGTAGGGGCCAGTAACAGTACCTTTTTTCCAATTTGACAATGGTTTTTTTTCCTATTTCAACCGTAAATTCTCTAGCCCGGGGTTCCCAAACTTGGTTCGCATCTTGTTCAGGGTAAGCCTGCGAGATGCTTTATTTACCCGAGTGTCCAAAGGTACAGTGGCTCACAGCTCCTAGTGGCCATGGTTTGCTGTTCCCAACCCATGGGAGCTGCAGGAAACGGGCACAGTCCACGCTGCTTCCTGCAGCTCCCATTGTCCGGGAACAGCGAACCGTGGCCACTGGGATCTGTGAGCGGCCGTACCTGCAGACGCTCAAGTAAACAAAGCATCTCGCAGCCCACTGGGGCTTACAAGCCAAGAACCAAGTTTGGGAACCCCTGCTCTAGCAAAAGATAATGGGTAGATATTCATCTCTGATGTAGAGCCATAGAGTTAAGTATAGATATATCAGGCCTAGTTTAGAAATGTATCCACTATGTTCCACACCATTCAGAAAAGGAGGAAAAATCCCTTGCAACTCCCGGAAGATGTAACTTATTGCCACAGGGAGACAAAAGAGATATTTCTGTTGTTTAAAAACATTGTATACACCAAGGAACTCTGCTTATGACTTGAGTGGTTTCAATACAGATTTTATTTTCCTGTGGAACATTGAACATTATTGTATGTCATGTAATTAATAACAGTTTATAATGGTTAGTCTTTGTGAAAAAGAAATAAATATGTGAGTGAGTAGTGAAACACAGCATGTGTATGTTAAATGTACATGTGGATATGAGGTAATTACTGAGTGGTATTTATAACAATTTCTTGTTTTCAATAGAAAAAAAAATAAAAAATTCTCATAGCAACATGTTGAATATGATCCAGATTCAATAAAAATCATATGTCTGACTTCTTTATTGAAAAACATCACTACGAATTGATTATTCTCGTAACTAGATACATTTTGTATTGAATGTGTCTATCTAAGTTAATTGAGGTTGACCAGGAGTTCAGATTTTTAGCCACTTACTTATGTGTAGAATGAAAAAATAAAATTACCTTTTTTCATCTGATCTGCCCTTTTTAGGAACTGCAAAGCATCTTCATATGCATATAACTATATTATGGCATCCTTGCTGGGAGACTATGTATTTTTCATATTGTATATGAGGCATAATACAGGGCTCGTTTTTAATGTAGACTAACATCTCAGTGAGTAATCATATTCAGAGAATCTTCTTTTCCTATTGTATGGTCACCAGAGAACACAAATATCAGCTTAATTCAATACCCTCTTTGCTTCCCAAAACAGGCCTTTGCAGTATCTCTGTAGGGTGAAGATAAGCCCAATGGCTTAGGTCTCCATATTCTCAGTGGACTGAAGAAATGAGATGAGATCATAAACCACACAGACAATCCTGAAGGTATTGGAGCAGAGCAGGATAGAATAGCACAAGATCTTCCAGACCCCAGAAAATCTCTAGGTAAATAGACAGAGGGGACAGCCTGTCCCATACTCCTTCTGAGGACTCAATGAGCCAGAATATTCTTCTCAATTCTGCCTAAGGGGTGCCATATCAGGGCAGGACATTTCACTTCCTCCCATTCTATGTGATTAAGTACCTAGTGAGTTCCTATCAACAGTACAGATGTGGTTGCCCCATCCCCCACACACACCCCCAAAAGATATATTGGAATTGGAAAAGGTTCAGAAAAAGGCAACAAAAATGGTAAGGGGTATGCAACAGCTTCCGTATGTGGAAAGATTAATAAGACTGGGACTTTTCAGCTTGGAAAAGACATGACTAAGAGGGGATATGATTGAGGTCTACAAAATCATGACTGGTGTGGAGAAAGTAAATAAGGAAGTGTTATTTACTCCTTCTCATAACACAAGAACTATGGGTCACCAACTGAAATTAATAGGCAGCTGGTTTAAAACAAACAAAAGGAAGTTTTTTTTTTTCACACAACGCACGGTCAGTAGAACTCTTTGCCAGAGGACATTGTGAAGGCCAAAACTACAGCAGGGTTAAAAAAAGATAAATTAGATAAAAAGATAACTAGATAAATTCATGGAGGATAGGTCCACCAATGTCTATTAGCCAGGATAGGTATGGATGGTGTCCCTAGCCTCTGTTTGCCAGAAGCTGGAAATGAGAATAGGGGATGGATCACTTAATGATTACCTGTTCTGTTCATTCCCTCTGGGGCACTTGGCATTGGCCACTGTTGGAAGACAGGATACTGGGCTAGATGGACCTTTGGTCTGACCCAGTATGGCACTTCTTATGTTATTTTCTTATGTTCTTATGTTTATAAGTACCCACATTGGGAAACATATCTGATACTAGGCTTTTCAGTGTAGCAAAGAAAATTATAACGTGATCAAATGGCTGAGACTTGAAGCTAGACAGAATCAGACTGGAAATAAGACATACATGTTTAACAATTAAGGTAATTAACCATGGGAATAATTTGCTGAGGACTGTAGTGGATTCCTCATCTCTGGCAGTTTTAAAATCAAAAATGGATGTTTTTCTAAAAGATATGGTCTAAGAATTATTTTGGGGGATTTCTTTGCCCTATGTTATACAGGAGGTCATCAAAGAATCACAACAATCCCTTCTAGCCTTGAAATTTATGAATCTATAGGCAATAGTTCATAATTAAAACAACTCAAAATAACTAGCAACAGAGACTTACAAGAAGGCTAAAACATTTTTCAAGAAGAAAAAGAAAATACCAACATGTTTATCTATAATGCACATTTGTTCTTTGGAGAGAAGGAGCTATCAACATTCAGTTTACTCAATAGGCAAGAGCACCTAATCCGATAGTTTTGCTTTAATGTGCATGAAACAATAATCAAAAGATAAAGCTCAATTAAAAAAAATCATACTTTCAATTAGTTCTAGAATCTCATCTCCTTCAGAAGAGCATGACAGCTATTAGTTCTGCCTTATAGAAACATTTTAGATGCACAAGTATCCACAATAATAACAGATCAATGGGGGCTGTGTGCATGAACTCAAGTCAGATATGTCCCAAAGTTTGCCATGTGCATCAAATTGTTAATTCATTGCTAGAACTGTGAAAATAAAATAATATTTAACATTAGGCCCAATTAACTGAGTTGTGGGTTGAAGGCTGAATGCCAAGAATGTGAGTTGAGTATGTCCAGAGGTTGGTACTTCTAGCTAGTGTTCCTTGCCTTCTAACAGCTGCCACCTTTCCCTAACAAACACATTTTGGGACCCCCAAAAGATATCTGAGGTAAGAAGGGGTGTCCCAAGACTTGTAAAGGAGAGGGAGAAGCTGCATAGTAAGGAAAGTAGTAAATAACCCTGTTAGCCAATAGTAGGGGCAGTTCCTACTTGGATATTCAAGTTCATCAGTCTGGAATCTCCAACTGAATTTGAATGTTGGTTCATTTCTAACCCCTATGAAACGCATTGCAGCGTTCATTTCATGAACTGCTTCATGAATTGAATTGTGCCTATCTTTTGTTCTAGATCCCAAATGCTGCTTTAGGCCTTGAGCCGGCAAACTACGTAACTATGTGCGTAACGTTAAACATGTGAGCAGACCCATTGACTTCTCAAATGCTTAGAGTTTATCACATACTTAAGTGATTTTTGGATCAGGATCTTAAATTGGAATAGAAAAATCATATTGGAAAGAAAGTTGCAAAGTGGGGTACTCTGGACTATAGCATTGGTGGTAAATAATGGCCTTATACAGCTCATCCACAGTAGTTTTCTATTAATTTTCATTTAAAAGCCTTTTAGCAGAATCAGTAAAGAAGTGAGCACATGTAGAGCTACCTTTAGGCCTTTTCAGTATTTGTCTCAGATATAAACGGAATTTAATCAAGAGATTGTTAAATCACAGAGAAAACAAGTGTTCATGTATACCCTCATCTATAGAAGATGATTGTGAGTTTCCAAACAGAACCTAGTGACTTAATTAGAAGAATGATTAGCACATTCAAGTAGCCCGAGAAAGTGTTCAGTGATGGAGGTATTTTTCACCAGTACAGTGTTGCTTGCCTCAAATGGCTTTCAATGGATGGCAGTAAAGCTGTTTTTTAAAACTGTAGATGGAAATTAATCCATTCACAGCACATGCTACAGCAGTTAAATCTGTCTGAGCACAGGCACAAAAAATAGCCCTTTTGTTAACCAATACGATTGAATTATTTCTCATTATATTATATGTGAGTTTCACAGATGTAACCAAAATCACAATTTGGCCTATATTGGCTAACAGGGTTATTTTTGTGCCCACTTTGGGAGAGACAGATTTAGTTGCTGTACCATGTGCTCTGCGAAGCTTATATTCTCTCTCTAATTTTGAAAAACAGCCCTTCTTTGAGAGCTATTCCATCTTTTACCAAGGGTAGAGAGAGGGAGTATCCTAAGGGATCACTCAGTAGCTAGTGTCTCTTTCACATCCTTTTCAACTTTCATATATAAAAACATGACCCTTTGGGCTAGGATGTGCCTTTTCTGAGGCCTAAGCAGCTAGAGTGCTTCTTTTTCTTAAAAGAAACCGTAAATACCAAGACAGACCATCTGGTTCCTAACTTCTCAAGTTCTCCTTCAATGGCTGTTTTCTCACACTGATGCAGGTATAAAATTATCCTGCTAGCTAGTGAGTGCCCTCTCCTAGGGATTTACTCCCAGCTTAGTGGGTCTCACTCTTCTCATATGAACAGACGCCTGTATTAGAGCTGGGTGGGAAATGTTTTTCCCATCCTCTGAGAATTTTTAAGATTTTGAAAATTATTCTTATCCCAAATCTGGACAAAAGGTGTATCTTCAAAAAAAATTTGTGACTAGAAACCCTGCCCCCGCCCCCCCAAAAAAAATAGATCAGCTCAATCAGAATATTTTGATTCATTTTAATTTTGACCCTTTTCATTACTATTATTGTATTGTTTTCTCTTTTAAACTAGAATTTAAAATTCAGATGAAAAGTAATTTGGGCCCTAAACCTGGAACTTTCCATTCTGAAAATGTCAAAGCAGGATGGTTTGACAATTTTGATTTTTTTTCCCCTTTTTTTTCTTAAACGTGAAATGTGTTGACTCTACCAGATAAGGCTATTTTACAATGAAAAAACTTTTATTCAAAAAACCCAACCATCTCTAACCCAACCTTCTCTAGCACTTGCTGGCCAGTGTTGCCCTCTGTTGGGAGTTACTTGAATAACTATAATGTGGCTCTTTCATGTTAAAATTTCCACAGTGAATGTCTTCTTATTTTTGCTAATGATAAAGTCTTGCACAGCAGTAGAGTAGTTAGTCTTGGTCTGTGTTTCTTGTTTCTAATGTTAATTTAGCTTGTTTAAGGGTCCCTAAAAACTCCAGATCTCAACTGGCCAGGTCTAGCTCTTTGTGAACACAATCTCTGGCTATTGCTGCTTCTTAATGCCTTGATCCAGTAAAGCATAAACTCACATGTTTAATTTTACATACATGTTTTATGCCATTCCTATCAGCAAGGCATATACACACATGCATGCATTGTGTCATTGGAGATTATGGGAGTTGTGTACATGCTTTAAGTGCTTTGCTGAATAGGGATTTGTTTACTCATGAGCTTAAGGTTAAGCATTGGGTTGTGAGGAGGGAACATCTGGGAGCCAGGGCTCTAGGAATAGAAAGAATTCTACACCTCTATAGAAGTAGGGAGGCAGAACTCGGCAGCCCTGTTTGGAGGAGAGACCAGAAGGTCTGAACTAAGCATAACCCAAAAGGATCTTTATTGCCCCTCTCTATGCCTCACATCTCCTTTGGGTGGCAGCAGGTATTAGAGTTAAAATGGATGGGTGCAGCTGATACCTCTTTGAGCTATTGTTTCAGGCTCCATGCAATGTTAGGCAGACATCAGTAAAACTCTGGTCATGCTTTCAAGTTTTAATTTGCACACCCATGTTGAAAATTTGATTTTTTAAAAATAAATTAAAGATGAAATGCTGAACTCATCATATGACTCCAGAAGCTGGGTCTTTAGGTATGGGCCTATAAGGTGTGTGCCTTAATCCAGTCCTGGAAAACAGTGGGGATGATGCAAGGTAGGGAGGTAAATGAAATGTTGTTGCTGGGATATGAACTGATAAGGCTAGTTGAGATCTCTTCTACTGCAGGATTGAGACGGATTCCTTTTTTTATGACATTGTACTGTTTTTCTTATAGTAATTAAAATAATATTGTAATTAAAATACTTTACGAAGTACAGAAAATAAGGCAGGGCTTCTCTTGAAAAGGCCAGCCAGTCCCAGAGGGAAAATACAAAGTCTATGAGACTGCTTTGCGTGAAGTTTGATAGAAGTTTCCAGATTCAGGTAAAAGAGAACATGATCTTGTTTTTCTTTTAAGCTGCTATTTTTTCAGACATATATTAATTATTCTTTATTACTCTGCTTGTTATGTGTATCATTTTCTCTGGAAAATATGCCTATGGATTTTTGTTGTTTTAAATGAGTGATTTTGCCTGTAGGTAAGACATTTGATTATGGAAATACTACAGATGGAGCTAATGTAACAGATATCCAGAAAGCACAGCTTATAGTCCATGCTGT
Source organism: Trachemys scripta elegans (assembly GCF_013100865.1). Classification (NCBI taxonomy): domain Eukaryota; kingdom Metazoa; phylum Chordata; order Testudines; family Emydidae; genus Trachemys; species Trachemys scripta. The sequence goes on from NC_048310.1 coordinate 17,406,712, forward strand.
AAACTGAAATGATTCAAATGACATCTGGGGGGACCATGAGTTTATACCCAGAACTAGAAGCATATGCATGTCAAGATGGAGAGAACAGCAGTTTGCTTAAAATAATTAAAAACCTGGGATAATACCGTTGTTTTTGTGGTTGTTTAAACAAGAATCTGTTCTCTTTAGAAGTCTGCACACATGATTTCCATCAAGATACTTGCCTTAAATAAGCCTTGACTGAGTTTGATGAGGCAATCTGAAACCCATGATCCTTACCCCTACCTTGTCCTCTTTGATAGCCTGCACTGATTAAAATCACTTGGATTAGTGCAATTTGCTGAAACACTACCAGGGTGAGGCTTCCATGCAACAAGAGACTCTTGCATGTACTATGCTGAAACCCTCTCATTATTATTAGGTCTGTGAAGTTCATGATGCAAATGATAAGCTGGATTGTCTGATGGTCTGTAGGTTTCTTAATTCTATAGCATACAACAATGGTGTGTTTTTAATCTCTTCAGATGAAAGAAAGAATAGAGCAATCATTGGGCTGATTAATTCATTCTTTTTTCAGGGACACTATGCTCTCTATCTCAAACCTTCTGACCACTAATTAATTCCTAGTGTCCATTAATGGTTTGCATCATTCATGGACCACAATACAGTGAGAAATGCTTATGATATTATTACACATTTGACCCTTTTATTTAGCTGTATTTTAGATTCTGTCAGTCTATGGCTCTGCTGTGAAAGTTTGCTCCAAGCGAGAGCATCTTAAATTACAGAGTTCTAAAACTAGAGACAGGTTTTTCCCCAAACCTTATTTGAAAATATCTGTCTTGCTACTTTTTTGTTGAGTGAAATAGAGTAACACTTAAAGATTGTGTTTATAAGCTAATGCAGCTTTGATTGCTTTAACTGGTTTGAGCTATGAGAGGAGTTATTATAGTGACCATGTTCCTTCCTGTATTTCATTTTGAATGTTTTTTTTTTCTTTTACTGTGCATGTATCAGCATTTTCATTTAACATTTCTTAATGATATTTTAGGATGCAAACTGTAAATATATTGATCTATTCAAATGCATGTACATAGATGGAGGAAGCACCTCTCTTTTGTGTGTTCCCCAGTTCCACTGACTGAAAAGACTATGGTCCCAAGTTTCCAAAGACTTGTAAGTATTTCATATGAATAAAGTTATTCATTGGCAATTTTTTTTGCTGCCTTTGCTGTATTTTGAATTGGCTTGGGCTACACAGACACAAATTTCAGTGAAAACATGAAAGACTGTCATTGCCTCTCCAGCTATAGATTAACAAGACATCCAGTAGAGATTGTAACAATTCAGATAAAACCATGTTTCATCAGAATTTGCTGATTCAGCAAAATTGAAATGTTCCACAGAGCCAGATTTATTTAATTGAAGTTCTGATGGAAACCTGCTTGATTTCTAATGGAAACTTACCTACCCAGCTTCTTGGCCCTTCCGGGGGGCGGGAGAAGAGGTGTGGAGCCTGGGCTTGCAGGAACTACAACTCTAATCAGAGCAAAACCAAATTTTGAAATAATTCCATTCATGAAAGATTTAGTTATGTCTAGATCTAGTGTCCAGTGTAAATGGTCTTGTGAACAACTTTTTACTCTACTTCTCTAGTCATTTCTGATGATAGAAAGTTAAACACACAATACTTTTGATTCTCTTCTATCCCTCTCTAATAGGGATTCTTCATATGGTTTCTTCATATGGTGGAAAGACTCTGTAATTAGCAAATGCTAATCTTAGAAAAGATTAGAGATTATATTTGTCCAGAAGCAAATAAGGTTCAGAATAGAATATTAACAGAACGGCTTCTCTATCTGTAAATTATTCTGATTTTTGGGAGGAATTATTTTTTAAAAAAGAATTTCTTGGAGCTGAAGAATGTTACATTCTAATTAATAAGTGTGTCCTTAACTTGAAGCACACAAGTAGTTTCATTGATTTTATTGGGATTACTCACATGCTTAAGTTAGTGACATGCTCATGTGCTTTTCTGGATTAGGGCAAAAAATATATAGCATTATTTTTCAAACAGGTAAAATATTTCAAGCTAGTGGAAACATTTAAATGTGACCATTGCCTCTACTTTAAATAACAGAACAAGCTATCCTTTCACATCTGTAAATCTACATTTTAGTCTTCCCCATTTTAATTTTTGGAGGTTTTACATAATACAGAGTTGCTTTCGGGCACCTGTATGTCCTAGCATATATATTTATATCTAATATGGATCACATAGACAGAATAAAGATTACAACCATTTATCAGGTACTTGGGATAGTTGGGAGTAAATTAAGAGACTTACAGAATTACTTCTCAGGCCCTTTCTTCATGCTGAAAGTCTAAGGTACAGGTTTATAACTTTATAACTATTTTTATGTTTGAGTAACTTATTTTTTCTGCTACATTGTAAATATAATAATTTCTTTCTGAGAAAAGAAAAAGTTGTGGCAAACTATAAATTTTATATATATATATATATATATATATATACACACAATATTTATTCTTCTATTTAAGACATATCAAATAATTCCCTCAATAAACTTCTCAGGTTTTACCTCAGTGTTCACTTAATAGTTAATTCAGGTTTGCATGAAATTACAACTAATATCTTGCTGATATTATTAAGCAATTTCTTTCTTTTAAGTACAGTGTCCAAGGCTGAACCTTGCTCATTAGTGATTTATTAAGCAAATGGTGATTGCTGGGCCTTATCAGATCTGCATGAACTGGCCTCTGCAGAGCGTCTTGAAGTCAATGCAGCTCCACGTGGGGGCAGGGCTCCACCTGCATGGATCTGTATTTAGGCACAGGCTTTGGTTTATAGAGTGTCAGGTAGACTAGGTTTTTAAAAGTTTGTTTTACATGGTACAGTCCTGTGTCTCCTGGTACCTACTGTAAGCACAGCAAACTACTGTAGCAGTGAAGCGTATGATCCTCCAGTCCCTACAGTCTCAAAATTCCCAAGTCATTAGAAGTTTTGAATGTGCAAAACCTGCAAATTCTTCTGTATGAAATAGAAGAGAAACTAAAATTGAAAAACAAGGCAGTTTGAAGTCATGTCACATTTTATGATTTTTTTTTTTTTTTTAGCTATTTTTACTGGTACCCTAAACTGCTTTAACTGCCTGGCCAACAGACTATACAAAAAGAAAAATCATAGAGGCCGTGCTTGGCTTTACAGTACAATGTCAAGCTTTAAAGCAGGGGTCGGCAATGTTTGGCACGCGGCTCGCCAGGGTAAGCTCCCTAGTGGGCCGGGCCAGTTTATTTACCTGCTGACGCAGCAGGTTCGGCCGATCGCGGCCCCCACTGGCTGTGGTTCACCGTCCCAGGCCAATGGGGGCGACGGGAAGCAGCGCGGGTGAGGGATGTACTGGCCGCGGCTTCCCGCCGCCCCCATTGGCCCGGGACGGCGAACTGCGGCCAGTGGGGGCCGCGATCGCCCAAACCTGTCACGTCAGCAGGTAAATAAACTGGCCCAGCCCACTAGGGTGCTTACCCTGGCGAGCCGCATGCCAAACATTGCCGACCCCTGCTTTAAAGACTATCTTCGTGGGGTATATCATAAGGCTACCAGAAAAATAAAAGAATAAAGCTGTGTGAACTTTCCACCTGGATTTATAATCCCGTGCAAACTGAGTCAGTTAGTAATGTACCAGGCTGTACTCTGTGTGTAACTTTAAAGTCCAACTGAAAACACAGTTAAGAAGAAAATCACAATTTGCAAAGACTTTTTTCTGTGGATTAGCAGATCAAATATTTTCATTACTTAATGTTACAACTCCATTAAAACAGTAAGTGGTTTTATCTGTTGGCTTCTTGACAGTAATGTATTCCTTACCTACTTAACTGTGCTGGAGACCTTGCTGTGAATGGGTCCCACATATCATGACAATTTTTTTAAATAATTGCATTTTTTGAGAAAATTGACCTATTTCTTTATTCCTGAGGGTAAACTCAAGCTCTGACTATTACAACCCAACAATAAAACCACTTTAAAGGAAATGACCTCTTCTGAACTGTATGATTAAGGAGAGTTGCTGAAATACAGAATGTGTTAACTCCTTACTTCATTTAATTCTCCTGTTCCTTTCTGTGGCTATGTTCTCGTTGTTATGGCATGTTTACACTACAGTAGTTCCTGGGGTGCAAATCAGGATTGGGGCCCCATTGTGGTAAGTACTTCACAGACTCATACCATCTAAACACATGGACCTTGCTCCAAAGAGATCATGGTAAGTAGACAGGTATCATATGAATGAATCATAAATAAAATAGTATTGGCTCCCTGGCCATGTCAATTTAAAGGTCTGTTAGGGCTAGGTTCTGATCCTAAGAACAGCCCCAAGCAAGGAGTAATGTGCAAGCCCCTCCGCCTCAGGAGCTCCTGTGGGAGATAGTGTCTCAGCTGTAGCTCTCAAGCATGATTCCTCCTTGGGCCTGGGTGTTAATAATCTACTCTTGGCCTATACCCCTATATGCTCTGGGGTTGGCTCAACTACTCTGAGCAGTGAATAAGAGGATTTGAAGCAAGGCTCTGCCCATTCCCCATTCCATGCCCTCCTGCCCTGGGGTGGCATTAAGTTGGTGAGTAGCCTAATGTACCACACATGACTCTTCTCAAGGGTAGGATATGCCAGGCAGAGCTGTAAAGAGGACACTTATTCCCCTGCATGGACCTGTAGTCCAGGCCACAAGCTGGCTCATAATGGTATTAAAATGGGAGGTGCTAGTTTGATAATTAACACATTATCTCTGTATTGCACAAATAGCTCTTGAGCTGCAAAACTAAACCAAAATAACTTCTATCTGATCCTCCGTGGATCCCGTTGTCATTGATGACACTGTCAAATTCCCACTGACTGCGAGGGGAGCCTGATCAGTCATATGTAATGATATGAAAAAGTTTTTCAAAAGGCTCAGACACATGCTACTTAACACACCCAAGCAGGTAATAAAGAAATTATATGCACGCCCTTATCTTCTGCTTAATACCCACACCAGTGGTTTGTGCATGGCAGGGAGATACCATCTCTGCGGGGGGGGGGGGGGGAGTGATTATTGGCTGGATTCAGACTCCTCAACACTACAGCTTGCCCAATTGAGCCAACACAGAGGGGGAAGGAAGCTGCATCAAGAAAGCACTGCCCCAGCATAATTTCTCCCTGGAGCAAATGGGAAGCTGAGTCTGAACTGTGGCTCTCTGAGATATAGCTTGGCCTATCCTCTGCTCCTGAAGCAGTGCACAGGAGTGGCTCTGTGGTTTTTGCCGCCCCAAGCACGGCAGTCATGCAGCTTTTGGCGGAGCGCCTGCGGGTGGTCCACTGGTAACGTGGATTCGGTGGCATGCCTACGGGAGGTCCGCCGGTCCCGCGCCATTGGCATACCTGCCGCCGAATTGCTGCCGAAGCCACGGGACTGGCGGACCTCCCGCAGGCATGCCGCTGAAGGCAGCCTGACTGCCGCCCTCACGGCGACCGGCAGGCCGCCCCCCCGCGGCTTGCGGCCCCAGGCACACGCTTGGTGCGCTGGTGCCTGGAGCCGCCCCTGGCAGTGCAGCTGAACGTTACCCCATACTCCAGCTGGATTGCAGGGGGCCAACCCAGCCTTTAATAGTTCACATTGTCCTTTCATTCATCTTGATCTCGCAGGCTTTTACTGCATGGATTTCCAACAGTGGAGTCAACAACAGAAGTAAAGTAGAATGACTAACAGCAATGCTGGTGGATTCCAGATAAAGGGCAATTGTTTTACATAGGTAGTTAGAAAACTAGGATTATCCTATTTGATAAAAGACTGTAGGTTAATAAAATGAAAGTAAGCTATCACAGAATATACCTTTGGAAAGCTTATAAAAGTGCCTCATTTTTAATTTAAAGATTCACATGGTAAAATAAGAACTTTAAAGAGTAACATAATTTAGAGTAAGTATCATGCTAAAGGGCATATTTCTGCATGACTTCCTTTAATAGCTATAGTCTACAGCCTAATTCAGACTTTCAGATTATTGCAGTGCAAGGGATTTTTATTTTTTATGGTTGTACGGTAAACTGTTTCATTCCTAGGATGGTAAACACATGATTTCTGTTGACTTTGTAAGCTATAATCACATAATTGGAAACAACTGCTAACATAAAATGAATTAATGTATTGGAGTTGGAAAATTTCCGATACCTGAAGAGTTTATGCAGTTTAAAAACAAAAAGTAGATTTGTTGTCCATTGTTTTGGACACAGTTCATCTTGAATTTGTACAACTAATCACCAGTTCATGAATCAATCAAAAGATTTTTATAGTGTAACTTTGACGTAAAATTAGTCAAGATTAAATAGGAAAAATGGATCAAGTAGGATCTGTATCCTTACTCGTGGTCATGGGGAGTAATTTCCTTTTTCTACTTCTCCCCATCTCCTTTATTAACAAAGAGATCTATTTCACTGTCTCCAATATTTTGGTATATAAGTAGAGTAAAAATAGATATAAGCCTCTACCATCTGAGTTAAATTCACTCCTCAATGCTCCCTCACAAAGATGGAGTGTGACCTGAATTAGGGAATCTTCAGAGGGTTGAATTGTATGGAATTCATCCAAACACAGAGATAACCATGGCTGGTCTGCCATATAACCTTTGGGAAATCTATGTTCATGACCATAGATTAAAATACTGACCACTGCCAGTCAGCACTGTCTAAATAGGGGGTTTTAGCTGATGGCCTGATGTAGTTTCACATGTAGCAGCTTTTCCTTTGGGCTACCTTAAAAGTCTATTATGCACCAGCCTGTTCAGAGCCACTGCAAAGATTACCTAATATTTGCAGCCCCTTTCTGCCAATCCCCACCCCACGTTCAGCAATTCTGTTAGGTTTAGGTGGCATGAAAGACAGCATTAAATGAATCCGCTGTGCCCCATGTGAATTTACCCTGGAATGAATTGCTCCCTTTATAGAAAATGAGTCAATTATTTGGAATTCTGTTTTAATCCCACATGTATAAACTTTCATGAAATTTATATTAAAAAAATCAATTGTTGAATAAACAATTCTTTATAGTCCTGAATATACACAAACCACTGGAATCCCTTATTTTTACTGCCAGTAATATATCTGCATCATAAATTCTTTCATTAGGTAATACTACACTTTAAAATTCAATTATCATTTCCAATCAGAATTCTAGAGCCAGAATGTTTATCTGAAAACTCGGGCTCAAATGCAAATGAGACCACATATGAAACACTTGTCATCCCCATAACTAGAAAGCAATTGCCCACATCAGCAAATCTCCATTTAATTTTAGTTGAATTGGAATTGTATGATTGACAGCCTTTGATTAAAAGAGGGAACAATAAAATTAAATTAGTCTCTCATCTCTTAGTGCCACAGGTCAACACTCCAGGGTAATATACTGTGTGCTGGGAAAGTGTGGAGAGAAATTCATTATATATCACCACTTTCAGCCTATAGCTGAAGCAAAATTTCTGGTTATCACTTTCTTAATTTTCATCGGTAGAAAATCTGTTACTTTTCTGCAGTACATCGACATACTTCACCTCTTTTAATATTTTATATGGTGCTGACATGAGTTAAATTGGGTTACCTTGTGACTGTGGTACCTCACAAATTAGCTCATGACATGTCACAAAGTAATTGACAAAAATGGTGTCATTTTGTGACACAGATACTTTGTGATAGCTCCTGACTTGCCTTGTGATATATCTCATGTCCTCACTACACTGCTGTGTTGCTTTAGATTAAAACATGGAAAAATGAACAAACCTAAACTGTGCATATAATAAAAACTGCTTATATGAAAATGACGAAATCCTGCCTTTCCCTACACTGGCATGGGCACATTAGTCCCCAAAAGCAGTGGAACTGGTTCCATTCTGCTAAAGAAAGGATGGTAGCCCATCCATAGAGACACTGTGCAAAGAGACTCCTGCACTCTGTGTAGTGTGCAGGATGGTTGGAAGTGGGTCTGATCAGGGACACAGTGCTAGGTCTGTCACTACACATATTGATTACCTCTTCTCTCTGTAGGCAGGCACAGTGGGTATAGACTCATAAACTCATAGACTTAAGGTCATTATGGTCATCTAGTCTGACCTCCTGCACCCAGGAAAGAATTCTCTGTAGCAACTCAGATCCCACCCCATCTAACATCCCATCACAGACCATTGGGCCTATTTACCTGCTAATAATCAAAGATCAATTAACTGCCAAAATTAGGCTATCCCATCATACCATCCCCTCCATAAACTTATCAAGCTTAGTCTTGAAGCCAGATATGTCTTTTGCCCCCACTACTCCACTTGGAAGGCTGTTCCAGAACTTCACTCCTCTGATGGTTAGAAACCTTGGTCTAATTTCAAGTCTAAACTTCCTAGTGTCCAGTTTATATCCATTTGTTCTTGTGTCCACATTGGTACTAAGCTTAAATAATTCCTCTCCCTCCCTGATATTTATCCCTCTGATATATTTATAAAGAGCAATCATATCTCCCCTCAGCCTTCTTTTGGTTAGGCTGAACAAGCCAAGCTCTTTCAGTCTCCTTTCATAAGACAGGTTTTCCATTCCTCGGATCATGCTGGTAACCCTTCTCTGTACCTGTTCCAGTTTGAATTCATCATAGACAGGACTATGTGCCATGAAATGTAGTAGCAATTGCACCCACTGCTGGGGGCTCTGTATTCTATAGCCAGGATGAGGAGAAGATGAGGTAGCCCCAATTCTGTGTTCAAAGTCTGTTAGACTGTGCTTGGAGAACCAGAATTTTGTACAAAATGAAACATATGGAATGATTTTTAGATGTGTGGATGGTGTCTAATGACTCTTCTGGTGTTGGGATAGCATAGTACTAGGGTAAACTGGCCTGGAAATAAGACATAAAAGCACTGCCACTGCTGGGGACTAGTACTAGGCCAAGAGTGGGAGAGGTTCTGAAAATCATTAGTATAGACAATGCATGCCATATGCTGGATTTTTGACTGAAAAATCTTTGGCTGCAAGCTGTGACTTATCCCAACCAAGAAGCCAAGTTGTGGTATGTTTTTCTTTAGCTGACAAACATGTTCCCTGTCGCTAAATGCAGCAGTCCTAACATGCAGACGTTGTTATAGAAATTAGTACTGTATGTGGTATTGCTGTGTGATATGTAAACAAAAGCCTATATTCAAACAAACCAGATCCAATGTTAACTTGGAGGTTGCTGACAGCCTCTCAAAGACCTAATTTTCCAAATGCTGGAAATGCTAATTAGGGCTGGTCAAAATTTTCCTGTTGAAACTGTATTCTGATGATAAATTTGGTTTTTGACAAAACTTTTATTTTTGCGAAGTATCCACTTTCCATGGCAAGTTTTGAATTTTTTCATTACCCCACCCTCCAAAAAACAAACAAACAAAAATTGAAATATTTCAGACTAACAGTATATTTCAATTCAGATGCCCCACCATAGAGCTGTTGGAAGATGTAGTTCAGCGTTCCCATGTCGCCATTCTCTTCCGTGGGCTGTGCTTCCCAGCCACACTGCATGTCCAATGATGCATCAGGACCAGGGACTCTTGCAATTGTCTCCCATTCACTATGGTGGTGGGGGGGGGGGATATTTTGGTGTATCATGGGAGATGTAGTCGGACCAGGGAAACTAGCACATAGAGAAGAATGGAAGCACAAAGCTCCCGAACTACAGCTCCCACGAGGCACCACAGTGTTCTCTGAATTCAAATAATTTGGATTTTAATGTTTCAAAATTGGGGGCGGGGGGATTTCAACAAAAATGAAAAAAAAGTATAATTTACATTTTCCACAAAGAATAAAAAGACTCTTTTCTAACCAGTTCTGGCAGTAAAAGTCTGAGAAGAGAATTTTGATCTTCGGTATCAAATAGATACATTTCAAGGAAATATCAGATAAATGTATAACTACAAAATAGTAAACATTTAATCTATATTTTCATTTCCTGTCTAGTCAACATAGCAATTGAAATTTAGATGATGTATGGACTCAATTAACATAGTATAAGATGTTCTTCAAGTCACCATAATTAATCCTGGAATATTTCCTTTCAGTTTAATCTACTTTTTGATAGAATCCAAAACTACTTAGTAAATGGATGAAAATAATTAACATTTTTATTCACACATTCTTGTTAGTTGGACTTTTCTATTTTCTAATAGTTTCTGAAATTTGTCATGTTTAAAATTTAGCATATTTTATAATCCTTCTATGCAACTGACTGTCTAATACAGGGGTCGGCAACGTTCGGCACGCGGCTCGCCAGGGTAAGCACCCTAGCTGTGAACAGCACATCCCTCACCCACGCCGCTTCTCGCCGCCCCCATTGGCCCGGGACAGCGAACCGCGGCGAGTGGGGGCCGCGATCGTCCAAACCTGCCTCGTCAGCAGGTAAATAAACTGGCCCGGCCTGCGAGCCTCGAGCGGCGAACAGCAGAGGCTAACAGCGGGAGTTTGCCTGGGAGCTGTCCGAGAGGAGGTACGCTAAGTGCTGCATTAGGGGGGCTGTGTTGGTGAGTATCTGAGTGTCTGCTGCTGGGACAGTTGGTCAGTTTGACCGTGTGCTTGATTGCTTGCTTGTTTGTTTGAAAAGTGTGAATTGGGAGTGCTTTGTTCCAGCTGGGCCTTGAGTGGGCCTGACTGGTATATAAGGGCAGTCAGCAGCGAACCAGCTGAGCGGCGAACAGCAGAGGCTAACAGCGGGAGTTTGCCTGGGAGAGCGCACTGAGGCTTTCATCTGCAGGTTTCTCCGAGTAGTTCCTGCAACAGTTGAGGAAGCTCCTAAGAGGACGGTGATATGGAAGGTGAGCGATCAGCTGTTGTAACCTGCACAGGTTGTGCCATGTTTGTCTTTCTTCCGCAGGACAGAAGCGACTTTGTCTGTACAAAGTGCAAGCTGGTCTCCATATTGGAAGAGAAGGTTCGAGGGCTGGAGAAACGAGTATCTACTCTGCGTTGCATAAGGGAAAATGAAGATTTCCTGGACAGACGTCAGGAGATGCTTCTACGGCCACAATGTTCTGAAGATTCAGAGCAGGCGCAGCAGGGACAGAAGGATTGTGAGGAGGTTTGGCAGCATGTGACCTCCAGAAGGAGAAAGAGGAGCGTCCATGCACCAGCAATGGAGATAAAGGTGAGCAATCGTTTCCATGTTCTCTCTACAGGTGCTAATGCGGAGAGTGGACTAGATGGCCCATCTGAGGGAAGGGAGCAGAAGGAGACTCCACCGATTGGAAGGCAAAAGATGCACTGTCCTAGGGATGGGGGTTCCACGACCACCACTCCCAAGAGGAGGAGGAGGGTGGTGGTGGTCGGGGACTCCCTCCTCAGGGGGACTGAGTCCTCTATCTGCCGCCCTGACCGGGAAAACCGAGAGGTCTGCTGCTTGCCAGGAGCTAGGATACACGATGTGACGGAGAGACTGCCGAGACTCATCAAGCCCTCGGATCGCTACCCCTTCCTGCTTCTCCACGTGGGCACCAATGATACTGCCAAGAATGACCTTGAGCGGATCACTGCAGACTACGTGGCTCTGGGAAGAAGGATAAAGGAGTTTGAGGCGCAAGTGGTGTTCTCGTCCATCCTCCCTGTGCAAGGAAAAGGCCGGGGTAGAGACCGTCGAATCGTGGAAGTCAACGAATGGCTACGCAGGTGGTGTCGGAGAGAAGGCTTTGGATTCTTCGACCATGGGATGGTGTTCCAAGAAGAAGGAGTGCTAGGCAGAGACGGGCTCCACCTAACGAAGAGAGGGAAGAGCATCTTCGCCAGCAGGCTGGCTAACCTAGTGAGGAGGGCTTTAAACTAGGTTCACCGGGGGAAGGAGACCAAAGCCCTGAGGTAAGTGGGGAAATGGGATCCTGGGAGGAAGCACAAGCAGGAGAGCGCAACAGGAGAGGACTCCTGTCTCATGCTGAGAAAGAGGGACGATCATTGAGTTATCTTAAGTGCCTATACACAAATGCAAGAAGCCTGGGAAACAAGCAGGGAGAACTGGAAGTCCTGGCACAGTCAGGGAACTATGATGTGATTGGAATAACAGAAACTTGGTGGGATAACTCACATGACTGGAGTACTGTCATGGATGGATATAAACTGTTCAGGAAGGACAGGCAGGGCAGAAAAGGTGGGGGAGTTGCGTTGTATGTAAGAGAGGAGTATGACTGCTCAGAGCTCCGGTTTGATACTGCAGAAAAACCTGAGAGTCTCTGGATAAAGTTGAGAAGTGTGAGCAACAAGGGTGATGTCGTGGTTGGAGTCTGCTATAGACCACCAGACCAGGGGGATGAGGTGGACGAGGCTTTCTTCTGGCAACTAGCAGAAGTTGCTAGATCACAGGCCCTGGTTCTCATGGGAGACTTTAATCACCCTGATATCTGCTGGGAGAGCAATACAGCGGTGCACAGGCAATCCAGGAAATTTTTGGAAAGCGTAGGGGACAATTTCCTGGTGCAAGTGCTGGAGGAACCAACTAGGGGCAAAGCTTTTCTTGACCTGCTGCTCACAAACAGGGAAGAACTAGTAGGGGAAGCAAAAGTGGATGGGAACCTGGGAGGCAGTGACCATGAGATGGTCGAGTTCAGGATCCTGACACAAGGAAGAAAGGAGAGCAGCAGAATATGGACCCTGGACTTCAGAAAAGCAGACTTTGACTCCCTCAGGGAACAGATGGGCAGGATCCCCTGGGAGAATAACATGAAGGGCAAAGGGGTCCAGGAGAGCTGGCTGTATTTTAAAGAATCCTTATTGAGGTTGCAGGAACAAACCATCCCGATGTGTAGAAAGAATAGTAAATATGGCAGGCGACCAGCTTGGCTAAACAGTGAAATCCTTGCTGATCTTAAATGCAAAAAAGAGGCTTATAAGAAGTGGAAGATTGGACAAATGACCAGGGAGGAGTATAAAAATATTGCTCAGGCGTGCAGGAGTGAAATCAGGAAGGCCAAATCACACTTGGAGTTGCAGTTAGCAAGAGATGTTAAGAATAACAAGAAAGGTTTCTTCAGGTATGTTAGCAACAAGAAGAAAATCAAGGAAAGTGTGGGCCCCTTACTGAATGAGGGAGGCAACCTAGTGACCGACGATGTGGAAAAAGCTAATGTACTCAATGATTTTTTTTCCTCTGTCTTCACGCACAAGGTCAGCTCCCAGATTGCTGCACTGGGCAGTACAGCATGGGGAGAAGGTGACCAACCCTCTGTGGAGAAAGAAGTGGTTCGGGACTATTTAGAAAAACTGGACGTGCACAAGTCCATGGGGCCGGATGCGCTGCATCCGAGGGTGCTAAAGGAGTTGGCGGGTGAGATTGCAGAGCCATTAGCCATTATTTTTGAAAACTCATGGCGATCGGGGGAGGTCCCAGATGACTGGAAAAAGGCTAATGTAGTGCCCATCTTTAAAAAAGGGAAGAAGGAGGATCCGGGGAACTACAGGCCAGTCAGCCTCACCTCAGTCCCTGGAAAAATTATGGAGCAGGTCCTCAAGGAATCAATTATGAAACATTAGAGGAGAGGAAAGTGATCAGGAACAGTCAGCATGGATTCACGAAGGGGAAGTCGTGCCTGACTAACCTAATTGCCTTCTATGATGAGATAACTGGCTCTGTGGATGAGGGGAAAGCAGTGGATGTGTTATTTCTTGACTTTAGCAAAGCTTTTGATACGGTCTCCCACAGTATTCTTGCCACCAAGTTAAAGAAGTATGGGCTGGATGAATGGACTGTAAGGTGGATAGAAAGCTGGCTAGATCGTCGGGCTCAACGGGTAGTGATCAATGGCTCCATGTCTAGTTGGCAGCCGGTTTCAAGTGGAGTGCCCCAAGGGTCGGTCCTGGGGCCGGTTTTGTTTAATATCTTTATTAATGATCTGGAGGATGGTGTGGACTGCACTCTCAGCAAGTTTGCAGATGACACTAAACTAGGAGGCGTGGTAGATACACTAGAGGGTAGGGATCGGATACAGAGGGACCTAGACAAATTAGAGGATTGGGCAGAAAAAAACCTGATGAGGTTCAACAAGGACAAGTGCAGAGTCCTGCACTTAGGACGGAATCCCATGCACTGCTACAGACTAGGGACCGAATGGCTAGGTAGCAGTTCTGCAGAAAAGGACCTAGGGGTCACAGTGGACGAGAAGCTGGATATGAGTCAACAGTGTGCTCTTGTTGCCAAGAAGGCTAACGGCATTTTGGGCTGTATAAGTAGGGGCATTGCCAGCAGATCGAGGAACGTGATCGTTCCCCTTTATTCGACATTGGTGAGGCCTCATCTGGAATACTGTGTCCAGTTTTGGGCCCCACACTACAAGAAGGATGTGGAAAAATTGGAAAGAGTCCAGCGGAGGGCAACAAAAATGATTAGGGGTCTGGAGCACATGACTTATGAGGAGAGGCTAAGAGAACTGGGATTGTTTAGTCTCCAGAAGAGAAGAATGAGGGGGGATTTGATAGCAGCCTTCAACTACCTGAAGGGGGGTTCCAAAGAGGATGGAGCTCGGCTGTTCTCAGTGGTGGCAGATGACAGAACAAGGAGCAATGGTCTCAAGTTGCAGTGGGGGAGGTCCAGGTTGGATATCAGGAAAAACTATTTCACTAGGAGGGTGGTGAAACACTGGAATGCGTTACCTAGGGAGGTGGTGGAGTCTCCTTCCTTGGAGGTTTTTAAGGCCCGGCTTGACAAAGCCCTGGCTGGGATGATTTAGCTGGGAATTGGTCCTGCTTTGAGCAGGGGGTTGGACTAGATGACCTCTTGAGGTCCCTTCCAACTCTGATATTCTATGATTCTATGATTCTATGACCCCTGGTCTAATATAATCTTAGAATAATCAAAATTATATTTAATGAATAAAAGTGTTAGTTAAGTAAGTAGGAATAACAGTATTAATTTTAAATCTGCAGGTAAGGTATATTTTTATAAAATATAATGGGATGAAACAGAGAAAAGCCCATCACATTAATATATTCTACTCAAAAGAGCATTTCATACATTGCTTCCAGTAGGTTATAAATAAAATGTGTTTGGTCAGTCATTTTCATCTACTCTTTTGGTATGTTATAAAATCTCTCTGTACAAGCAAACACTATTAGCACAGAGATATAGTGGAGTTCAATTGTTAGATTTACTGAGAATTATTCCAGAGACCTGTAGTACAGTATATGTTGGAAGTCACAATGAGGATCACAGAGCTGTGTGAGGAAGTTTTACATAATAGTGCACTGTAATACATATAGTTAATACTATCAATATATCTATTATATGCACATATCCAGAAAACTTAATTAGTTCATCAAATATATTTTTCTGTGTGAGAAGATGCATTGTGTGTGATTAAGAACAGCAACTCATGATATTTATGTAAAGTTGTAAGATTTCATTTTAGGACATCTCTTTATACAGCTTCCCATAAGCCACCTACTCAGAGTGCAACATGTCAGTGCAGTTTATTGAGATCCTCTTGCTTTGTGATAAATATTTATGCTCAGAAGAGAGAAAATGGTCATGTACATTTAGGAAATCTTACAAGATGTTAAGTTTATAACAGGGTGTGCTGGCCCTTACTGATTAGCCTAAATCTAGCATAGAACTTTTTCCAATTTCAGCCTAGAACAGAGGCATCTGACCCGGGACATGTAGTCCAGTGGAACACTTGAGAATTGGGGGTTGGGGCTAGAGCTATTTCAATAAATGATTGTTTGGTTTGCTGGCCATATGAAAAAAAAAATGAAAAGGCAAACAAAAAAAATATTTAGAGTCAAACAAAGCACTTAGTTCAACCCAAAATGAAACATTTCATATTCAAGTTTTTTAAAACTTTTAAATATTTTAAATAAAATGGAAGTATATTTTGAAAAAAAGGAGTAATTTTCAATTGAATGTTTTGAAAATGTTGAAATGAAATGTTTTGATTTGTTTTGTATTTTTGTTTGGTTGTTGTTTTTTTTTAATTTTCTTTTCAATGGAAGAACTTTGATGAATTCAGTATAAATTTGTGAATTTTTTTGGTTTATCTAAATCTGCATTTTTTTGGCCAAAAAACATTTTGGCCATAAATTTCACCCAGCTCCAGTTGGGACATGGAGCAATGCTGAGAAATAGGACAGCAATATAAATGAGTTTCTTTTCCCAGCATTCCTTACTGTGCCATTTTCTATCTTCCAGGAGTCCCTACAGGACACAGAATGCCTTTGTTCTGGGCTAAAATTTGGAGTTGTTCTTAGAAAGCTAGCACATCTGACAGTGACTGCACAAGGGTTCAGTGTTCCAACCCTTCCACACACAAGTGGTCCTGTTTACATGAATAAAGGATCAGGCCCATTTTTTCCAATAACAGTTTAATTGATTGTTTTGGATAGTTATCATATAGAAATATGACAAAAAGAGAGCTCCCAGTGAACAGTCATCCACTCCCATGGTAATCAACTTCAGATTCTCTCAAGCCTTTGTAGAAGCAGACCTATATTTCTGAAATTCAGAACACTCTATTGTAGGAATTCTAATAGGATATGATGTAGTTTTCATATTGTAAAGAGATGATATACTATGATTAAAAAAAAACTTTTCCAGTTAGTCCAGTTTTTTTATGACTATAGTTTTCTTCTTTATTTTTCAATAATAAACCCCTGATAAACATGGGGAAGGATCACACACAGAGTAAAGTAATAGAGAAGTTGAAATACCTCTGTAGCTGCTGTAAAGTGGAAGTCCTCTTCTGTACAAGAAATTCTCCACTAGTGCATGAACAAATGAAAAAATAATAGATTCTATCCCATAAGACTCCAAACAAAATCCATGTGTGAGCATTGAACAGTTCCTTCTGAGGTCAAGTGGGAATGTTGTTCCATGACTGTACTTGATTTTTACAAACATCTGTGAGGTAAATTATATAATGCCCAAGTAAAGCCTGATTCTATTCATTTTAAATCAGTGAGGATTTAACTACTGCCCTCAATGAAAAGAGAATTGTGTTCTTAATTTCTTGTATGTTTTTTTCTTCATTGGTTGAATAACTTGGTTGTTTCAGAAAATTACAACAAAGAGTCCTGTGGCACCTTATCGACTAGCAGATGTATTGGAGTATAAGTTTTTGTGGGAGAATACCCACTTCATCAGACTCATGCAGTGGAAATTTCCATAGGCAGGTATAAATATGCAGGCAAGAATCAGTCTAGAGATAATGAGGTTAGTTCAATCAGGGAGGATGAGGTCCTCTTCTAGCAGTTGAGGTGTGAACACCAAGGGAGGTGTACAAACTAGTTTTTGTAGTTGGCTAGCCATTCACAGTCTTTGTTTAATCCTGAGCTGATGGTGTCAAATTTGCAAATGAACTGAAGTTCAGCAGTTTCTCTTTGAAGTCTGGTCCTGAAGCATATTCTCACCAGCAACCACACACCGCACCATTCACCTGCATATCCACCAATGTAATATACACCATCATGTGCCAGCAATGCCCCTCTGCTATGCACATTGGCCAAACTGGACAATTCCTAGGTAAAAGGATAAATGGACACAAGTCAGATATTAGGAATGGCAATATACAAAAACCTGTAGGAGAGCATTTCAACCTTCCTGGACACACAATAACAGATTTAAGGTAGCTATCCTGCAGCAAAAAAACTTCAGGACCAGACTTCAAAGAGAAACTGCTGATCTTCAGTTCATTTGCAAATTTGACACCATCAGCTCAGGACTAAACAAAGACTGTGAATGGCTAGCCAACTACAAAAGCAGTTTCTCCTCCCTTGGTGTTCACACCTCAACTGCTAGAAGAGGGCCTCATCCTCCCTGATTGAACTAACCTCGTTATTTCTAGACTGATTCTTGCCTGCATATTTATACCTGCCTCTGGAAATTTCCACTGCGTGCGTCTGATGAAGTGGGTATTCACCCATGAAAGCTTATACTCCAATATGTCTGCTAGTCTATAAGGTGCCACAGGACTCTTTGTCGCTTTTTACAGATCCGGACTAACACAGCTACCCCGCTGATACTTTAGAAAATTACGTTGTCCTGACTCCATATTTAAGACTATACAAATTATCTTAAATATAGAGATCCAGAACATATTTCAGGGTACTAAATGTGTGTAATAGTTTCTTATGGATATTGTAGGATGCTGCTATTACTGCACAGTAAGCATCTCAATGAACTTAACAGTACCCTGTATTATTCTCTAAATTAGTGCTCACAAAAGGTCAGGCTGACAGCACTTGGAAATGAAGTCTTCACTTTATCTACAGAACAGGGACAGGATGAAGAATGATTGCAAGCTTCCCCAGATTATTCCCTTAGTGTCTGGACTCTAATCACAAGAGCATATTAAATCTTCATGTTGAGACAGTCGTTGACCACCCCTTGAGCCTACCATAAAAGTGCCAATCGGTGCCAGTTGTAGTGGTTTATTTAATGTGTTTGGAATATAAATACCCATGAAATAAAAACTAAACCACAAACTCATTTCACATACATCATCATCATTCGGGAATGAATCCTGCTCAGCTGGCTCAGTTGAGTATAGCCCTTGATGTCAATGGGAGTATTTACATAAGTAAAATCAGCGGGATTTGGTCCTGAGGTAACTTTCACTTGCTCCCAGCCTCAGCCTGACTCAAAACAATGAGGCAGAAAAGGCATGATATATATCCTGCACTAATTGTACTCGGTAACTTGCCCTTCTGAATCCTGCTTTACATAAATGTCAGACGTCAGCCTGTCAATGTGTTTTATTTTTGTTTTCACCTAAAAATGCCATGATGCAAGATTATGTTTGTTCCAGAGAAAATGTACAAAGGTATGGAATGGGGAGAAGTTAAGTAGCCTGACAGCTTCTGGCTTTGTGAAGGGGAAAACACAATTGCAGTCATTAGGTACTAGCACTGACCAGGGTGCCATCCTCCTCTTGCCCTGCAGCAGCCAGCAAAGCTAATCCCTGTCAGAGAATGAGTTCCTCTTTGCTCCAACGTGCACCGAGCCTGTCTGAGAGACTGTCTCCAGGAGGACATGCTAAAGTGGCATTCTTCTGCAAAGGCTTGAATTAGATTGCAGTGTATCATAGTATAATGGTAGAAGTCTCCACCAAACCAAACAGATTAATGTCATTAATGTGAGAACTTCATTTTGATGATTTTTCATTTGCAATTCCTCTGGATTGATGTCTTATTGTTATGCTGCAAGCCAGCGTCTGACTATATATGTTAGTTTGGAATACTTGAAATAAGTATATTTAGTGTGTTCCTAAACCAGCTATAATGAGCTTGATGATAACAAAGACTGCATTTTAGTGATGCAGCCTGATCTAACATAGAACAGCCATACTGGGTCAGACCAAAGGTCCATCTAGCCCAGTATCCTGTCTTCCAACAGTGGGAAATGCCAGGTGCCCCAGAGGGAATGAACAGAACAGGTAATCATCAAGTGATCCAACCCCTGGCATCCATTTCCAACTTCTAGCAAACAGAGGCTAGGGACATCATTGCTGCCCATCCTGACTAATAGCCATTGATGGACCTATCCTCCAATAAGGCAGCTAGTAAATAAGGCACTGGGCTGAGACTCAGGAGACCTGGTTCTGGCATTAACCTGTTGTATAGCCTTGGCCACCCCTTTGTCTTGCATATTTAGAGTTAAGGTCTTTGGGACAGAGAATGCCACTATGAGTTTGTAAGGTGCCTAGCAAAATGAGCCCCCAGTCTTAAACGGAGCTGGTAGGTGATACTCAAATACAGATAATTAATAACAATGGGCATGACTCTCTTTTCACTAAGGTCAGTTGACACCAGTCTGGCTGAATAAAAGTGCCTAAAAGTGTGGGCTAAAGATATAATGTAACTTTAATATAAATGAGGATTAAGCCTAATATGTGTTAGTAAATTGCTTCACTGGTCAGACTTCTAATCTTCTTTTAACTTTGATAGTATTGATTTTCTGCATTCTTTTTACTGAGTATATACTTTTTTCTGTTTTACTATAAATAACATGTAAGCAAAATTGCCACTAATGCAAATCACCACAGTATGCAGTCACCTGGGTAGGTCTTGTCAGTCCCCAAATCAAAGTGAAACGCAAGAAATCCAGGAGACCTCACACAATACAACCCTTTGTATTTGTCATTTAGAAACTTGTTAACATGAAAAGCAACAGAATGTATTAAAATACATCACATCTAGTAACATAATCTTTGCAAACGCAAAACAGTCCTATTGGTTTTAGACTAACTGCACACTTGAATATGAGTCCATTTATAAAAGATTCAAATTATAGTTATTTATGGTTCTGAATTTAGTGCTGTAGGAGCATTATAGATGGATTAAAGCAACCTAAGTTTAATTTTTATTTTTGATACTATTCTACAGCATTCAAATTGTTTAATTTTGCTGCATCCATGTGCTGAGAAACATCATGAAATGATTGCTTAATACTCTAATATTTTTAGATTACAGTCCTATAAACCTGCTTCATTGAGCTGCATATTTTTTCATCATTTTATTAGAGGAACTGGTGTACAGTTAAAAATGTACAATATATAAAATGAAGAGTTAAAATATTCAGCTAGAATTTATACAATAATTATGGGTATCTAGGTATCTAATTTAAAATGTTAGCACTATAAATAAATCATTTGAAATGCCCATACATTTCTTGTTTGTTATTCAAATTGTTCTTTACAGGGCTCTCTCCCTATTATTTATTCATCCAATAACATGAACTTCTAACTGTGTGCAAATTTTTTTGAACAATCAGAAATGCTGCCTTTGGAATGCAGAGTAGACTATGTTTCAAGCTTAATGTTCCTCAAGAGCTATTGGATCTTAATTAATAATTGTATGGAACAATTATTCAGCCATGCATGCTATTTTCCCCCTTTTTAAAAATTGCATTGTATGAATTATCACAAGGGCTTCCTACCCAGCTATTCTAGGTAAATATTCATTTAGTAAGATCAACATTTGCAGGCATCAGATAAGCATTATCAATATGTGAAGTTCTCTGTGGTGAGGCTCCTTTACTACTCTGCCTGGTGAAAAAGAAAGCTTTTACTGCACAGATATGTGCATAAATAGTCCCCTTCTCTTTCAGTCACCTGTGGGGGCTTGGAGATGGATCAGTGTCCCCATGATGATCTGGTATTAGAACTGCCTCTCTGGCTCTACAGCCCTTGAAGGAGTGCAGCACCTTCTCTGACAAGCCAGACAAAGGGTGGAGAGGTCACTTTGTTACTATCAGTCCTGTAAAACTCTCAACTTTGGCAGGGTTTGACAATTGTAGGGTTACATAGATGTGACTGAGAACACTTATTGAGGACAATGGGGTTATACGGTATAATTCAAGTCATAATTTCCCAAGCATATTTTCAATGCACATTTAGGGGATTAGGCATGCTGTAGGACTAGGACTAGGAATCCAAATGTGGTTCTGCTATAGACTTGCTGAATATCCTTGGCATGCCACTTCACTTCTTCTTGGAGCCTCCATTTTCTAGATCAGTAAACTAGGGGGTTATTATTATGTATTTACTAAGTAATGACCCCACTCTTTCATGGTGCTTAATGCCTTCACTTAGCAAGTATTGACTAGCACTTGGGACCTCCTGATTTTCAGTCCTCTACTTTATTTATGAGGCCACGTGACATTTGGTGTGCAGTACTCTGCTCCCTCACAATCACACCTCCTTCAAAGTGCCAGAGTGGCTTTTCAGTCTTTCACAAACAGCCAGAAGATGAACTATTTTGCACAAAATCATGTGAACCAAATGCAGATGATTAAGTTTTGCAAACTTAAACTGGCAAATTTCAGTTTTATTACAAATATTTTCTAATACTAGACCTGTTCATGCTAACTGCACACTGTAAAAATAACTCTAAGAAAATGAACTGTTTGTGCTGACTATTGAACCTAAAAAATAATTACAAAGATACAATTACACTATACTTCACTATGGTGTAAGTAGAGCATATATTGTACTTAACAGAGTGAAGTAGGTCCCTAATTAACCAAAACAGGGTATGTTAGGTTAAGACATTCATCACTTTACCACCAATTCAATTGACCTGACCCTGAACTTAATAAGAAAAGGACATTATACACTGTACAATTGTACACTTGTATTCACAGTAAGGGACTTTATTAAATAATGAGAACAATACTATATTTATGCACACCATATTTTTCCTAATTTGAATGAACAGAGACTTTCTATTTCTTATACTGGAAAAGTAAATAGAAACCTAGTTATTAAACTGACACTGAATTTTTGTAGTTGCAAAATCAGATATCATTATGCACCACTATAACCGCATTTGGTTTGGAGCCTCCAAACTTATCCATTAGAATAAGAAATGTGCTCAGACCAAAGCTCATGATCCAGATACCACAAAGATTTGGTGTGGAGGGAGATGATCAGCATCTGGATGAGAATTTTTCAACCCAAGCCCACCTCATTTTAATCAAATGCTCCATGAGAAAATAACTTTATGATGATACTTAAAATAGAGATATATATGAATTTAATCTCCTTCACAATTGTAACATTCCTCTGTTCTTATTATGTGGTTCAAGGTAGCTAGACCTGATATTATTGAACGATTCTTTGTTATCAGGAATTTCATAGCATAGTATTTCTTTCCATTAAGGCAAGTTTACTTTGTTCCAGTCTACAGTCGCTGATTTGTGGCATATATGATGACTTTCATCTCATTAAAATTCATTTAGTTGTTATGAGTAGAAAGCACTTTCTCTCAGCTCTGGCAGTATTATGTAGATCAGGGGTTGGCAACGTTTGGCACGCGGCTCGCCAGGGTAAGCACCCTAGCAGGCTGGGCCAGTTTATTTACCTGCTGACGTGGCAGGTTCAGCCGATCGCGGCCCCCACTGGCCGCGGTTCGCCGTCCCGGGTCAATGGGGGTGGCAGGAAGCGGCGCGGTCGAGCGATGTACTGGACTTAGTCTTCATTAGCCTTACTTCTGATTTACATCAGTGTGTTAGAAGAATTAGAGTTTGCAAGTCTGAATTTGAGTGAAAGCCAAAAATTTTGAAATACTCTGCAAAGGTAAATTCTTATTTCACTTTTTTATTTTGTATATAAAATTTAAAAATATTTTAAACTTTCAGAATAAAAAAAATGAAATTATTTTGTTTCAAAAATGTAAAAATGGGATATTTTAAGTTTGCTGAACCTTTTTCTGAAACAAAATTCTGGTGATATTGATGGAACTGCAGATTCCAACTGAATATGGTCCTATTAAAGTTTCTCCTACTAGCTCTACTCAAACTTGAGACAATATTTACACTCTGAGAGAATGAGGTCTAGAGTTGGAAAATATTTTTCATACAAAAACAATAAGGAGTCCTCGTGGCACCTTGGAAACTAACACATTTATTTGGGCATAAGCTTTTGTGAGATAAAACCCACTTC
This sequence comes from Trachemys scripta elegans, assembly GCF_013100865.1. Taxonomy (NCBI): domain Eukaryota; kingdom Metazoa; phylum Chordata; order Testudines; family Emydidae; genus Trachemys; species Trachemys scripta. The sequence goes on from NC_048310.1 coordinate 17,430,155, forward strand.
ATCAGATGCATGGAGTGACAAATACAGTAAGCATTTTCTCTCAGTTCTGGCAGTATTATGTAGATTCTATCTCCTAAGGTGTGCAAGACTCATTGTATTTGTTGTACTTATTGTATATCATAGCACATGATAAGATGAGAGTTGCCTTACCAAGTTGGAGGTCAGTGCTAACGAGGCCAATTCAATTAAGGTGGAAGTGGCCTATTCTCAATGGTTGACAAGAAGGGGTGAATATTAAGAGAGGGAAAATTACTTTGTAGTGTTAACGAGGCCAATGCATACAATTCATACAAAACTTCTCGTGAAAAATGCAGATTCTGAGACACCAAAACATTTAATGAATTACTGTAGTTTTTCCATAAAGCATGGGACATGTGCAATCTCCTCCTGATATTTAGTGTATTTTGTTTTTTAAAAAATGAAAAAAAAATCTAAACTTTTTTTCAACATTTTGAGAATGAAATGTTTTGTCTTTGCATTCAAAGAAACCTTTTGTATCAGTTTCCTGTTTTATTTAAAAAGAATCAAAAACAAAATATTTAGATTTTGTCAAAGCAAAATCTTTTGTTCTACCCAAAATGTTTTTTTTTAACTTTTTGATTTGCTGCAAAATTCTGAAAAGTTTTATTTAATTTCATCACCAAAATAATATGTATTTATTAATTTGTGAAAATTTCCAGTGACTTGAAAAATCCATTATTCACACAAGTTTACTTTAGATCAGTGGTTTTAATACTTTGTCATTTGCGGACCCCTAAAAAATTTCAAATGGAGGTGTGGACCCCTTCAGAAATTCAACTTGTAATCCACAGACCCCTACCATAGAAGTATTAGGTTGAAAACTGACTAACATAAATGTTTAAAACTGACTAAAACTGAATAAACATACATATTCAGCATGACATTTAATGCAGCATGAGAAAGGGCACTAAATTGTGGGCTTCTATGGTAACACAACAGTTCCGGGTTTTGATCTGAGGTGAGGATATCCACATACTTTTGATTGATCAGAAAAATGAAATGCCTGTTCTGGGATCTGGAACTTTTTCATAGTCACATTTCGTGGACCCCTTTGACATAGTCTGTGGACCCCAGGTTGAAAACTACTGCTTTAGATACAGGATATGGAAATGCAGGAAGAAAACAGTTTCGAAGGGACATAAAAGAATGAGAAATCGAGAAAAGATTAATGAGAAACTAAAATTACTAAAAATAGTAACTAAAAAGAGCTAAAAGCAGTAACTTAGAACAGCTAATAATTATTCATGGCACAATATTCATAACTTATCATCGTCTTGCATGAGGTCAAGGCAAAAGCAAAGCAAAACATTTATAAAGGCCCATTCATTAGAGCATTTCAAAGTCTTGTCCTCAGAATCTTGTAACGAGCTCTGTTGCTAAATCTGTCATGAACTTTGCAGCTGCTGGCCTCTAGAAATAACAGAGACTTTACTTTTCTTTCTAAAAACATATGGTACTTCAGCAGTCTTAATAGCTGTCGGGAGGAGATTCCACAGGTCCCATGCTTTATGGATGGATGATCTGGCACAGTATGTTTCAGTCAAATACTATAAGAGATTCTGTCAAGAGAGCACGCTGAAACACACAATTAAGATGAAATGTTGAGGAGGTAAAGAGTTCACCAAGATAAGAAAGGCCCAACTATATCACTTCAGGTAAATATTATTCTAGGCCTGATTGTGGCTCACTTTCTATGCTATATGAAGTGGCCACAGAAGAATGAAGAGGACAGATAACACTCTGAACAACTGAGGGCTACTGTAACAATATCTTTCAGTGGAGGGCCTTCAGGTCAGAAATTTTCTTCCTCCATTTGTCTGACAAAGCCCCAAATGTATTTTTATAGTAGAGCTGGTGAAAAAATTTCAGAGTTGGACACACTGAAGTGATGAAGTGTTCCCTTGATGTTTTGACCCCTACCCCCACCTCCCTAAACAAGGGGGGATAGAACTTTTGTTAACCTTTTCACAAAAATGTTGAGCCATTTTTGATGAGCTCTGTATTCTCCATGATAAGACCCTTCTGGCTACTCATGTTTTTGCCAGATGGGGAAAGGCAATATTTCTTATGAATGGTCTGGCGAGAGTGTCTTTTTTGCATCCAAATGTTTGCAACATAATATTAAACCTAGAAAGTGTGGGTTTTTTTACTGGATGGGTGACTTTCATAAAAACAAAATCTTAATAACAGAATGAATGAATGAGAAAACAATTAATAAACCCATTCTGGATTTCCACTATTGTGGAAATGGATGTAGGGTGCTTAAAGTATTTAGGGAGCTTAAAGTTAAGCGCATGCATAATTTTGTGCAGGATCAGGGGCTGAATCTTCTTTGCAAATGACTTTGCTATTTTTGCCTCTGCTTGTGAGTGTACTAAACATACTGTTAATCCCTTTGAGCTGAGCAGCTAGCCATAAATTTGGAGAATTTCAGGTTGTTCCAGTTAGGGGAAAGAATTGATGATGGAGTCAGGTACCTTTGTTTATTTACAGAGAATGTACAAATTCATTTCCCTGAACATAGGAGGAACCAAACAGGAGATAGTTTCCTTGCTCACAGCCCCAATCCTTTTTCAGAACCATGGACTCAGTGCTTGTTCAGGATGTGACTGTAGCTCTCTTCTCAGTATGTTCCTGTGTGCTGCTTTCTGAGTCTATTCTTGTGTGCTTCTCCATCCCCCCATCCCCAACAAATAATAATGCCCATTAAAGCCTTCCATGCTGGGCAGAGTCACATATGCCTTTGTTTTAAGTGGAGGCTACTATGAAGGAGCTTAATTGTTTCTTACAGCTATCTTAAAGAAAGGGCAGCAGTTACACCCACCAGCTTTAATGACATTTCGCCCAACATACAACAATGGATTTAGAAATGCTAGCTTGTTTCTAATTTACCCCTAATTGTATAAAGATGGTTTCAACTTTCTGCTAAAAGAAAGAGAGAGACATTCTCCTCTTTCTGACAAAGTTAATTAGAAATATCTTAACAAGTTGGTTATTTAAAGATTTCAATTTAAAAACAGAGTTTTCTAAAATGGCCAGGTTAAGAAACAAATACAGATGTTGGGGTGGGACAAACATAAAAACAAGTTTAAAAAAATTGCATGGCTACAACATTTTAAAGGCACGCTTCATTTAGCTACTACACCATTCTTGCTGAAGGGAAGCAAAGATGGAGTTTCTTATAAAAGATTACATCTATTGGCTTCTGGTAAAAAAAAAATCTGTGCTAAAGGCTAAGAGCTTTATTGAAATTCTAAAGAAATCTGCAGAAGCTTGGAGCTTCAGGCTTGTTATCAGGTACCTACATTTGGGCATCCTGACACTCTATAATTGAAATTCATTGCTCGACCTTTAGTCTATAAAAATGGTATGCTGTCATTAGCACTGACTGCTTGCTATATTCTCTTGTCACTCCTTAGGCCAGCTTAAACCATCTCAGATGAAATAGCCTATTTCATGTCAGACCCCTGAGTTTGCCACTGTTAAAGTAGAAGGTAAGAGCAATGTTTAGCAATGCACTGAAGTATAATGTAATAGGATTGCTAGAAAAGAAAGGAGATTTTTCCCCCTTCTGAAATAAATTGACTTTGCCATCGATTTTACATTCCACATTAAGAATCCCACATCATTACTAGGATGATATTTTTAATTGCATTTTAATTTAACCTTCTAATGCATCTGGCAATTTAAGGTGAAGTAGTTAAATATTATTTCCCCCCCAGCTATAGGATATGACTAGATGTGAATTATTGTGTGTAATATTTTACACCTCATGTGTTATGCATGAGACCAAAGATGCTGCATGCTTGTCATCTTCAGTGGAAGAGGGAGATTAACCCCAGGTGTGATGTGGAAATTATCATGACCACGGATGGGCAAAGAGGATCAGAAAATTGGACTAAGCCTTTTCTTGTGGCTTAGACTAAATTGACACTGTCCTCAGACCACTTTCTTCCTTCTTTTCATTTTCTCCCTGTTATGTTTTCCATACCCAAAGAACAAAACATACTTTCAATATACAATTACTTTTTGAGATTTAAGAAAATAGCAAGTAAAAACAAAAGTACCTTCTCCGTGAGAGAGCACAGTTGGGGGGTATCTACTGCAGCAAGCTATAATAACTCTGAGGACAAAATGGCTGATGTCTCTGCAGACATGTAGAGATTCTAGGAATTTAAAGTGTAGTACAGACAAAATCAAGACTACTTAGTTACACTCACCTACATCCTTTGATTTGAACCTGCATCTATAGTTCTGGCTCTGATTCCAAACCTCTTTTATTTGGGTAAGGGTGAAATCTCATAAGATGGCAGAGATCTCATAAGAATGGCTGATTTTTAAAATATCTCTAACATTCAAGTTGGCTGAAATATAAATGATGGGTAATTTAAAAATTCCTTGGAGAAAAGCATCTTGCAAAATTATTGCACTGTTGAATCCAGAAATCAAATCATGGTTCAGCCTTGAACCTTATCCCTAGCTTAAGCTGCCCTGGATCCTATCAACAGATCCCCATTCCATCTCCAATCTATAGTGAGAGGGAAATTATATAAAATGTATGTGCATACAACAATTTATACATTATGCCTATTGACAAACTGAGATAAGAGAAATTAAATCTTCCTCATAATAAAAGAGGAACCAAACCTTCCCCTAAACATGCTCAATAATTATTGTAAAAAAAAAAAAAGATTACTGCCTGAGGCGGCAAAATATCCATCCTTTGCTATGATGACCCCAGCGCTATACCTAGTTTTTCAGATGAAGTCTAACAAAGGGCTTATATGGGAAGCATCACCTCTGGTTTTGTACTTTATCCCTCTTCTGAGTCTTCTAATACAATCCAGCATCCTTTTTGCCTTTTGAACTGCTGCTGTGCTTTGAGATAATTGATTGAGTTGATGGTTTCAATGATTTTTCCACAGTAAATTTCAAGTCCTCTTTTGTTCATGTTCTAGTGATTTTGTTCCATTTAACACACAGTCCTTAGTGACTGATGAACCTTATTACATTTGGGGTTTCAGTTCAAAAGATTACCCAGAAGTTCAGGGAGCAAATTAATCCCTGATTTTCAGACATTAGACTCAGTGGTATATATGAATTTGTCTCATATGTTTATCTAAAATTTATTTGAACTATCCAAACCTTGTTGAGGGCACCTTCCTCCTACCTTTCTCTCTCTCCTAAACACATTTTTCTTACAGCAACACTCTTCTGCAGAGGCTGTAACAAGAGGAAATTCCATATCCTCCCTTCAGTAATGGGTAACAGTGTGAAACCTGGTGTTTGTTTGTTTATATATTTTTTAATTAATTAGGGACTCTCTGTGTGATACCTAATCTTCACACAGTGAGGATCAAATAAAAAAAGTGATCATTAAACATTGGCCAATCATCAAGAATTGCTCATCTCATTGCTGCACTTCTAGATGTGTACACAATAAATATTGAGATATGTACACAGTTAATTGTTTTCCTGCCCAGAGATTTTCAATGATAGTGGGAATGGGGAATGGTGACGGGCTCCAGTAGTTTTCTCTAATGATGGGACACAACAATTGGTGAAATTGATTAACTGATTGTCATTGTCATCTGTTACTGTGTCCTGATAAAACTATCAAGTTCCTTTCTCCCAAGGCCTGTACCTATGTGGAACAGAACAGTTGTGCTATAAATAAGAAAGAAGAAATGGTACTAACTAGGTATGTACCCATCATCATCCAGATTGATTTGCCTGCATGCTTCCCCTCCTTTGTTTGTTTTCTTTTTCTCTTTAGTTTGTGAGCTCTCCAAGGAAGTGTGTGCCTTCTTACATGTTTGCACAGCATCTTGCACAGTGGGGCCCAAACATGATTGAAGTCTTTGAGAACTGTCCCAGTATAACGTTTATTCAATGCCATTGCCATTTTAATACAACTTTCTGGCAATTCTTCAGTTTAAAATTTAAAATATAATTGTTCTGTCAGGCAAAATATGACATAATTTTTAAGTCAGATTTGATTCCGGCTCCACCCCCTCTCCTAAAATGAGTACAGTAAAATCAGGTTTCTTATGCAGTCTAGATCTTGCATTCACCTCATAACTAGTACATAATAGTTTCCAGACTGCTAATAATCTCAATCATTTTGGGTGTATTTTTCTTCTGTTGTTCTCTTTATCGTTCTGGGTTCCTTGAGGTTTACTGCCTCAGTTATTTTCCATTACTGCAGCCACAATTTCTGCAGCTGTCATCATCTTAGTAGTTGGTATGTTATCATCAGCATGGATTCACATCCGTACAGTCTCTATGGGTTTTCTGCCATGTCCAGGAGAGTTACTATTTCTTCAATATTCTTTTCCATTTCTGTTTGTGGCTCAGATCTGTATGAGGGTCCCTTTGTTTCATTCTTATAGAAAACTCCAGGGAGCACACTCACCCAGCTTTTTTCTGTGTTTCACCAATATTCTGGGTCATTGCAGATCTGAAGACAACATTCCTTAATGTATAGCTCACCCAGGAGACACGAGGCAATATCCAGATTCTGATTTACCCCAAGTTCAGAGATTTGTGGTTTTGGTTATTTATTATTAGTATGGTTAACCAGCCCACAAGAAGTATTTTCCAAAAGATTCTCAATCTGGGGAAACTGGTGATCTTGTTATTGTAAAGGATTTCATATACGATAGCAACAGACACTGATCTGTCCTCTCAAACAATAATACAATTCTGTGACTGTCTGTACCCCTATCTTCACCCCTTCTACATTGACTATGTTAAATTTTATACAAAGAATATTGTGTAAGGTATCATTGAAAACTCATGATTTCCTGATCATTATTGTCCTGGTAAAATACGTGTGGCAACATTGTATGTAAGATTCCACTGTGTGATATTACTGGGACATGTTCCAACATGTTTTGGAGACAGTCACAAACAAATTCCCCTGAGACTAAAAGCTAGTCAGTGCCTCAGTCAGATGTTAATGGGATCAAAGGGACCATCGCCTGATTAAGTGGTCACTCTTCCACAGGAGACAGGTTGTGGGCAAAAGATCTACATTTTGACAAAGGAACAGCTTAAGGTTGTTGGCCACACCACCTTTGTGTCCTGAATATCAGCTGGAGATAATTCTTGTACAAAAAGAAGGGGTATAAAAGGAGATGGCAGATGCCCCAAATCATCTCTCCTTTGCTTTCTACTCACAGAATCATCAGCACCTAAAGAACAAAGGAAGCAGCATTGGAGTGTGGGGGGGCGGGAGATCCAGACTGAAAGCGGTTCAGCCAGTCAGACTACTGTAACATGTGGTGAGAGATACCTTTGCTTTATATTCACTTAACAAGCTAAGTTAGGTGTTAGTTGTGTTTTATGTATTATTTCTTTGTAACCAATTCTGACTCAGATGCCTCATTATGTGCAGTCATTTAAAATCTATCTTCTTGTAGTTAATACATTTGTTTTGTTGTTTTATGTAGACCAGTGCGTTTGGACTGAAGTGTTTGGGGAAACTCCATTGGGGATAACAAGATCTGTGGATATCATTTTCTATTAATAAATGACAGACTTTATTGAGCTTGTATTGTCCAGCAGGATGTCCAAGATGCACATTTCTGGGGGAAAGTCTGGGACTCAGAGTTTGCAGGTGTTGCTCTGTAGTGTAATTCATGAGTGGCTGGCTATATCACTCATACAATACAGCTGGAAGTGATTTACATACTGAAGGCTGTGTGTGAGCAGACAAGGTGTGGTTGCTCTCACAGCAAAGCAGTGTAAAAGCACCCGAGGTTGGGGAATTGAGGGGACACAGCTGTCCATTAGGCCAGATTGCACCCTGGGTCATAGGCGCCAACTTTCTCCGGCGCTGGTGGGTGCCCCCCCCTTTCCCTGCCCTGACCCCGCCCCGACTCCACCCTTTCCCTTTCCCTGCCCCTGGCCCCACCCTCATTCCAACCCATCCCCAAAGTCTGTGCCCTAACTCCGCCCCCTCCCTTCCCCTATTGGATCCCTTCCCCAAATCCCTGCCAAGGCCTCGCCTCTTCCCCCAGCATGCCGTATTGCCCCTCCTCCTCCCTCCCTCCCTGCCCTGCATATCAGCTGTTTCGAGGCCCAAGTGCTGGGAGGGAGGAGAAGCAGGACGCAACGGCGCGCTCGCAGAGGAGGCGGAGATAAGCTGGAGTGGGGCCGGGAGCTGCCGGTGGGTGCTGAGCACCTACCAATTTTTTTCCCGTGGGTGCTCCATGGAGTTGGTGCCTATGCCCTGGGTTATGTCACAGTGTAAGGGAACTCTCTTTATTTTTCAATTTTTACAGTTATCGCCACAAAGCCATCTTGGATTTCTCTTAGTTGTTGTTGGGAATCCATGTTTGGTGCCCTTTTCCCCCACCCTTTGGTGCCCTTTTTGCTAAAGGCAGGAAAAGAGGCAGGCCATGTGATTGGTAATCTGCATAGTAACAGGGCAGTATTAAAGTCCAGCCCTCCAGTCATACAGGGCTGCCCATCTGAGAGGCAGACAGGTAACACACTAAGGGTAGCTGGGGTAGAGTACATACCTGCATGTGAGGATAGTTGTCCATCTGCCGTCCTGTGGTTTCAGTTCACACATGATGGCACAGGGAGAAAGGCCTGTGAAGAGAACAACAAAGTTGTCAGCTTACCTGTTTGGAGGTCCCATCCACAGGAGCCTGCTGTCACCGTCTGCGTCTCGTGCTTCATCCTGTCGTGTCAGTGGGCATCTATAATCAAGCTGCAAGATATGTTAAAGAGCCATCTATGCTCTGATCACCTGTCCTGTCTGGGTCAGGGCTTTAAGCCCCTGGTTTTTACAGCCGTAGCTGAGTTTGTATTTGGTCCTCTATATTTATAGTTCAGAAGTCCTTAGTGTTTATCCCTGTATTACTGTTTTAACTGTTGTGTTATAAATAAAGCTGTTATTTTAAATTTACCTTATCTTAGTAAGTTTTCTTGGGGGCTAACAACCTGATGACAGATGTGGGATAGGAATGTGAATCTAGGATGATTTCCTGGCCAGATTAAAAATCAATCGACAACAGAGTCACCGCTGCTTTTATCTTTATTAGAGATGGTCAGAAAATGGTAAAAACATTTTTGGCTAAAATATTTTTGGGTGGTTTTTTTTTTTTTTTTTTGGTCAAAATCTCCTTCTGGTGGAAATGTGTTAACAAACTCTACTCTCTGGCTGTTTTGTTTTTTTTCTTTTTCTTCCGCCCGCTCCCCCTCCAGCTAATGCCACTAGTTTAATGCTTCTGGTACAATCATTCACCTGTTTCCTTGGCATGTTAAAATCACTTCAACTGTTCGCACTAAATGCAGTAGGAATTGATTGGGCTTTAGTTCAGCAAGGTCCTCTCTTCATCATTGTTATTTGTTTGTTTATACTCTGGTAGTGCTCACATGCCCCAGTTCTATGTGGGCCCCACGCTGTTAGGTGACTTACAAGCTCTGTGGGAAGACACAGTCCTTTCCCCAAAGAGTTTACAATCTAAAAAAGGCAAAAGACTCTTCATTCATTCCTTTGTATTTATTACGGTCCGGTAGAGATGAGAAGGGAGAGATTGGAAGGTGAGGAGAGAGAAAATGTTGCAGAGGAGCATGGAAATACAGCAGTGGAGGTGCTGTGAGTAAAAAGAGCAGGAGGAGGGTGAGGCAAACAGCCAGTAAGTAAACTGAAAATAATGTTCAGGGTGTAAAAAACACTGACAGCCAGGGTCTGAGTAGTTATAACAGTTGGTGTCAGTGGAGGTGGAGATGAGTAAGATTTCTCACACAGCCCTATTCCTCAGGCTTTTGGTAGAATCTTTACCTAAAGGAGAGATACTACTTTCTTCTGGCTGAGCATCTCCATTAGGAACCCTGATTATGGAGGAAAAGAATATGGAGAATTAATGATACATATTTTTACTGGTAATTTAGCAAATAGACAATCTGCAAGAAGTAAACTTTTCCCTTCCTTTTAGTACATGGCAATCAGACACCTGATCTAAAGATCTAAAAGATCTGAAAATGATTTTTTTAAGTGCAAAATATGTTTCATGCAGTAATCCCATTATGGAATAGAGGCTTTTTTACGTTAATTAGATTGCTAGTCTAACCTCGATATTAAATTTTATTGCTTGCAATCAAGAAAGAATGTTGAGGGAAAGGGTCATATTCAAAATAACTGATGAATTCCTACACTTTGTATATAGACTTCTATAGGCATAGAAATTCCAATGCAAGTCAAAAAAGATTGTATCAACAGAATGTTTCAAGCACCATAGTAATAATTCAGTATTTCTTTATATTATGTCAAAACTCTTTTTGTTTATTTTATTCTGCTAATACTAAAACTACTCAGAAATAATTATATTTGCTTATATACATGCAGTTTTGTAATCCCTATCTAGAGTAAGACCTGGAGATGAAGGGAATGATCAATAAAGATATGCTATAGTGATTAGCTATTTCTCATAGACTTTAAGGTCAGAAGAGACCATCCTGGTCATCTAGTCTGACCTCTGGCACATTGTAGGACACAGAACATCCCTCGGCCCACGCCACTTCTCGCTGCCCTCATTGGCCCGGGACAGCGAACCGCGGTGAGTGGGGGCCGCGATTGGCCGAACCTGCCGCGTCAGCAGGTAAATAAACTGGCCTGGCCCGCCAGGGTGCTTTCCCTGACGAGCCGCGTGCCGAACGTTGCCGACCCCTGTAGTACTGCATTAGCCTTTTTCACAGCTGCATATATGTTTCAAGGGCTGATCAATCAGCATTATTGAAGAGTCACAGATCTACAAATATAGAGGAGTTCGAAATCCCCTGGGGAAGGCAGGTGTTCAGAGACTCCATGCAAGTATTATTAGCAAAGGATCATATCCTAAGGACCTTACTTTGACAACATCCCAGTTTAGTCAATGGACATTAACCAACTAAGGCCTGAGCATTGAGAGCTCAATAGCAATTGAATAAAATGGGTGAATTATGTTAGTGTATACACAGTGCTAAACTACCACTTTTGTTCAAGCTGTAACTAAAGATCCTGAGAATATTAGTTAATACATTTTTGCATTTCCAAAAGATATTGTTCGGAATTGGACCCAAAAGTTGGGTGTGTGAAATTTTCTGCCAGACAGAGATTTTCAAAAATTTCCATTAAAAAAAAAAGAAAATTCTGGGCCCCCCTCTCCCATTTCCCAAACTCAACAAGCTGTCAAGGACTTGTGGAGACTGGGATCTTAGGATTCCCAATTCCCCATCATCCTGCCAGGCAAGCTGCCAAAGATTCAGGAGCATAGAATTCTGGGCTTCCCACAAGCCTGCTAGGTGGGCTGCTGAGAATCAGGGAGGAGGGTGAGCTATTTTATCAAAACTGACATGTTAGCATGGAACATACTGAGTTCAGCAAATCAGAAAAGCGTTCCACTGGAAAATTTCTGACTAGTTCTATTAATCAGTTGAGCTAGGTTATATATATAGATGAATGAAAAGCTTTTTCATCATGAAACGATTCTTTTATTTCTAAACTGCAATTTAAAAAAAAACTATCAATATTTTTCGTTTTTGGTGAAATTGTGAATTTTTAAATTAAAAATTTGTATGAAAATAGTCATGAAAATCATTATGGAAATGGTTCTAATTAAATATGAAAATTTCATGAAAAACAATTAATGGTTTCAAGCTGAATACTAAAAAAACAAACAACTGTATTGCATGTTTTGTTTTGTTTTTCATTTTTTTGACCAGGTATAGAAATTGTCCATCTGATGTTCTAATTTACATCTATGTCTAATTTATTGGATGACAAGGTGTAACAAGGCACACTCACTTCTCGTGAACTTGGCTGAGTGCATGTGCCTGCACTCTCTCTGTTTGTCCCTGTTCCAGGATAGGGCAGTTCTCCAGGACTCCTCCCTGGTGACAATTTCTTTGTTCTCTTGGGCTTCCTTGCTATAGCCTCCAGCTGGGCCACTATAGTTCAGTTCCCTCCCTTGTGTGCCTCAATGTCCAGGCCACTTCCCCGCAGTGGCTAATGGGGGGTAGGGGAGACCCAGCCCAGGGACCCTGTAGATAGCAGCCATCAGCTGTGTCCCTTTAATTATGCCACACGGCTTCTCTAATCCCCTGGGCCACTTCCCCGTAGCCCCACACTGTCTTCACCCTTACCTCAGGGCTTTGTCCTAATGGAGTCCCAGCAACCTGCTCAGGGCTGCTTCAGGCAATGCTGCCCTGTCTGCGGCTCTGCAGCTCCAACCAAGGCCAGATTAATCTTTTCTGGGCCTGGCGCCAACATATTTGTGGGCCCTGTAGCAGGGCAATCACCTGCATTAAAAGCCAGCCCTTGGAGAGGGCTGAGAGCCAATCAGGAAAGGCTAAGAGGCAACCAATCAGGGCCAGGCTGGGCCCTATAAAAGAGCTTCAGGGCTAGAAGGCAAAGAGTCTCTCTCTAGCTGTGGAGAAAGAAGGACCTGGCTGCTTAGGGTACCAGGAGTAGAGCAGTGCTGAGGAAAGGCAAGAGGAGCTGGGGAGCTCCAGCCTGGCAAATCCCCAGGCTATGGGCCTTGCTAAAGGCCAAAGCAGTTACTGGGGTTAGGCAGAGGTAGCTCGTCCGATGCCAATGATGAGTGGCCTTTACAGACTGCAGTTTGCCCCAGTGAGCAGGGGCTAGATGATGACTGGCAGTAGCCAGTGAGGCAAGGTGGGTTTAGAGGGTTGGGGGTTCCCCTGAAGGGGAGACCCAGAGAGTGGCGGGTATTACTGGGGCCAGGAGGGACATGGGGCCTGAGGCAAGCGAGACATCGGCTAGCAGAAGGCACTCTGGAGGCTGAAGAGCTAATTCCCAAGATGAACAGCAGGAGGTGCCATGCTAGTGAGTCATCGACCTCGCTACAGGCCCCCCATGAGGGCAAAGGAGCATGGCGTGGGGAGGTCGGCTCCCAGAGCAGGGGGCAAGGGTGCATAGCATGGTGGGGCCAATACCACTCCACCCAGCCCAGTGCAAGGGCACTGAATACAAACCGGCAGTTGCCAGATGCACACTGGTCTGACCAGCCCTGTGCTGACAGCATGCCCCTTCCCCTCAGGGGTGGGCTCATGCTGTGCCACACAGCCCCCAACTCCCTATGCCCGGTGTCCTCCGGAACTGCTATGCCCAGCAGCCCCCCACACACATACCCTCCACCACAAATGCACAGCACCTCCCCACACACACAGCCACACCACTACTGCCCAATGCACTTCCCCACAGCCCACCACCACAACGACACAGCACCCCACTCAGACCCCCCAACTGGCCAGCAACCCCCCACACCTCCAGAGACCCACTCCCTCACATCCTGCCCCCTGGCCACACTCACCGGCCCTGCTGGAAGGTGACAGTGTCTGCCAGGCTGAGCTGGCATCGCGACGAGGGCCGGTCCAGTGCCAGGGTGGGGAATCACTCTGGCCTTTCAGGAGTGGCATGATTAGACAGGTCAGGGTCTGCCCCAGCCCTGGCCAGACTCCCTCAGGACCCACTTGCCTGGAGATAGGATGACCATACGTTCCCATTTGGCTGGGACAATTCCCTTTTTAAGCTCTGTCCCAGCCATCCTGACTTTTCTGTCAAAAATGGGCATTTATCCTCTTTGCTCTTGCCAACAAATGCTCAGTTTACCCAAAAAGTCCAGTGTGCCCCCCTAGCGGGGCATAGAGAAACGTGTGTGGGGGAGGGTGGCGACGCGAGGTGTCAGGGAGCCCTAGGTAGAATGGAGTCAGGCCCTAGCCCCAGGTAGAATAGAGTTGGAGGCAGGAGTTAGGGGCCAGCCCCAGTCCCTGGCAACTGTGTGGGGAGGGTGTCAGCCCCATCTCCTGGTAGTGGTGCAGGGAACTGGGGTGAGGGAGGGGTCAGCCCCTGTCCTGGCAGCAGCATGCAGAGCTCTGGGGGCGGGTGTCAGTCCCTGGCTGTGGCGTGTGGAGCTGTGGGGGAGGGGTCAGCCCCAGTGGTGGATTTAGAGTTAGTGGAGCCCCTCCTTGGGACCCAACCAAGAAAAAGAAATTCTCTTATCCTCCCTCCACCTGTGTGGGTTTTTTTTTTTTTTTCATTTTTTCCTTCCTCCTCCTCCTATAAGTAATAGCAAGTAAATGAAAATAAAGTGAGGTACCTTGATTGTTTTTTGTAGTCTAAATTATTTTTCCAAAGACCACTTGAAAATCACTCAGGGTCTTGGCGGACTACTTAATGATATTTCCAAATATTGTTTGTACCGTTAGCTAACTATTGTAAAGTGCTTTGGATAAGAGCGCTTTATTTAATTAAAAAAAAAGTTAGGGTGTGGGATCTGGCCAGGACTTAGGGTTTGGGAGGAGGCTCAGAGCTGGGGGTGTAGAGTCTGGGAGGGAGTTAGGGTGCAGGAGCAGGCTGGGGGTTAGGGTGCAGGATCTCACCAGGAGTTAGGGTGAGGGAGGGGACTCAGGGTTGGGGCAGGAGGCTGGGATGTGGAGTGCTTACCTGGGGCAGCTCATGTTTGGTGCGAGGGATGCAGGTGGGAATAGGGGTGGGGGGGAGGTGCAGGAGCTCCTGTTTGGTGCTGGGGGGAGGATGTGTGGGGGTGCAGGAATCAGGGCTGGGGTTGTGCGGGTGTGTGAAGGGAGTGCAGGAATCAGGGCAGGGGGATGGGGGTGTGGACTAGGGTTGTGGGGGTGCTCCCCTGCCCTGAGAGCGGGCCCCTTTGGAGCCTGGGCCGGGCGCCAATGTAAACCCAGTACTAGCTCCATCAGCCAGCCACACACCATCTATGCTTCTACAGCTCCAGCAAGGAACTGAATTCTCTCTGGCCCTACAGCTCTTCTTATATTAGGCTGCTGGGCCCTGATTGTCCATGTCCCACACAGCCACTCTAGGCAGCTTGGAGGACCATCTCCACTGCCTTTTTTTGGCGCGGGGGGGGAAGAGGTGTGGCGGGCCCACAAGCCCAACAGCAGGGGGCCTTGGTGGGTCTGGCATACTCCATCTCACAAGGTTAGGATAAGAAAGGGTATTGACTGTGTGTTCAGGCTTCTACGTTAAACTAAGATTTTTTTTTCTCACTCTTTGAAATTAAACGAGTTAAGCATTTTGCTTCAGATATCCAATTGTATGTATGTTGAATTTCAAACACAATATTTAGTTACTTGTACTACTACCTATCTCCTTAGACACTACCAGATTTTATAAGTAGTGGTGGAATAACAATGCATCATCAAACACTCTGACTAGTAATAATAATACTGAATAATGCATAAAAGCAAATTATTGAGAAGTAGAACTGGTAGAAATTTTTCATTTAAAACTTTTTTGGGAGGAGGATGAGGGAGGAATAGAAGATTCTAATGGGCAATGTTGATTCCAACAAAAAGTTCAGGTTTTTCTCTAAAAATTCAAAAACTAAAATTTCTCCAGTTGTTTACTTGATGAAAACTTTAAAACTTTTCTATTTTTTTTCCATAGGAACAAAAAGACCTTTCCCATCTAGCTCAGTTTGAGGCAGAATTTCAGGGAACACTGCCACTGCATGTTGTTTTAGGTTGTCAGAAGATATGCAGCTACTTTATTGGTACTATAGGTAATATGATATTTGTTGGTCAGGTTAGCTTCAGAATCTTATTTGAAGTACTTTAGCATTGCTTGATGATAAATGTTATAAGATAAAAAAACAGCAGAGAGCTGGTATTTTTTATTGATAAATAGTCTCTTGTGCTATATATTTACTTGCTTGCTTTTTACTCTAATGTTGACTGAAATTATAAGCCTATGGCATTCAACCTCCATGATGTTTATGCATGAAAAAGATACTGGGAAGCATAAAATCTATAGGCATTTGGTGATAAGAATGCATTTTGCAAATCTAACAGTTTGAAGGTGCAGAATGTGTAATCATAGTCTACTGTTATAGTTTAATCTTATCCTTCAAAGCAACAAAGAAAAAAAAGTTTGTGTCCAATGCCACTCCTTTATATAAAGTATAAAGAAAGATTCATTATTAAAATCCTAGGGTTTTTTTGCTTTAAGATATCAGATTCTTATTTCCTTCTTCTTGCTGAGGTCTCTGATCGATAGTCTTTGAAGGCTCTGGGATATGTGACATCACAGCTCAAGGCTGAAACTTGATTTGCAGGCCTTTGGGACCCTAAATGAAGTGGGAGGGATGTTTTTCCCTGTGGTCCTTGGGCTGAAGACTCTCAGCTCTACTAGCTGGATCTTAGTCAGTCCGATGCAACATCCCTATTACCCTTTGGCTGAGTTGTGGGACAACTACAGTTCATTTTACAGCCTGAACTACGATGTCAGCATCCAGGTCCTCTAAAGATTGTCCAAGTCCTTTAATCAAAAGAGAGAAACTGAGGTGGAGAAATGTAATGATAAAGCAAGCAGAAAAACACTAAGGCCACTTTTACATATAAAGGATCAGTAAAGCACAAAACCAATTTTCCTTTAAGAGGATGGGTTGAGTAGATGGATGGATATATAGGTCACAATAAGGGGTCATCATCTCTGGTGAATTGCATCAGACTCTACTGGCTATTTCTGGACAGCTTTAATGTGATTAATAAGTGAGGGATTGTATCAAATGGTAGCCTATACTAAGCATGGGAAGAGTTTGGGGAATTAGACCAGATGGGCAAGAGTGATGGGCAAATTACTTTTAGTATTATACCTTTTTATTAATTATTATTTAAAATACCATAGTACATAGTCATGGACATCATTGGGCACTAGGCACTGTAAAAATATAGAACAATGGTCTCTGCCCCAAGGAGCAATTTAAATTTAAAACAAGTGACAACATATGGATACAGATACGTACACATGGGAGTAGAAGAAAACAATGAGACAACCTTCATTAGCATGGTAGGCAGTGGTATCTCCTTCCATTCAGTATTCTCCATTAATACTTTTGATTTAACACTTCCTAACTTTTGAAACTGTCCCCTCCCCGCTTTCCCTCCCTCCCCCCAAAAGAGTCCAGGTTACAGACCTATTGGAAATGTTTGGAATTCTTTGTTCTGATATGCCACAGCTTCAGCATTTCATCTTACAGCAATAGAGCAAGCTCACCTGAAGAGGAAGAGTTGTCTAGTGGTTCAGGCACTAACCTAGGATTTAGGAGACTTGAGTTCAAGTTTCTGTATGACTTTTGGCAAGTCATTTAGCTACTCTGTGCCTCAGTTCCCCATCTTCCCTACCTGATGATGTGAGCATAAATACATTAAAGCTTGTGAGGTGCTCAGGTTCTACAGTAAGTGGGATCACATAAGAACCTGCCCTGGAAGTTAATTATTCTGATATTACATACACTGGGGTAACTCCATTGACCTCAGTAGAATTATTCATGATTTACAAGTAAATGAGATCAGAATCAGGCCCAATATGCCTAAAGATGTGTAAACATTTGGGGGAAGTTTTCAGAATATATCATCCTGCTGTAAAAGAGGGGAAAATCTGCTGTTAAATACAAAGGTTTAAAAAGAAGCAACATATTTTTAAACAGTAACCACTCCTCTGTTATCTCAGGCATCCATTTACTTCTACTGGCAGTTAAAATCCTGAGGGTAAGCTTTTAATTTAATGCTTTACATTAAAGAACTATTTTTGTATAGTGCATTTGCCTTCTAGCCTCTTCAAATAAATAACAAGTGTGCCATACATCACAGTCAAGTGAGTTCCATTGCCAAATGGATACAACTGCCTCAGCCATTTTTTGTACTACAGGAATACGGAAACATTTATTACATCCATTATAGACAGCAAAGTGATTTAAGAGCCAAACTGGTGGTGTGGTTTATATAATACTGTAATGCTTCCAATTTTGAGAAGTAAAATAAGATAGGCCCAAAACAAAAGGCAAGATCCAAATATCAACTTGCAGCCCCACCAAAGTGAACATTGCTGTGAACCCAGTGCAAATCCACAGCTGAATGTCACAGCGGTCAGTAGGCTGAACCCAACCCCCTAATTCAAATATTCTCAAACTTTAGACTGTCTGGAATCCATATCCAGATTTCAATTTCATTTCTCATGCTTTTCTCTAGAAATTGGAGGCAAGTTGACAGCTGCAGCAACAGGGCAAAATGTTAGTCTCAGAGGTGGTAAGTACTGATAATTGACCTTGCTTCAGGGAGCATATGTTGTTGTATTAGACATTTTGTTGCATCCATGCTGCTTTCACTGAAATTGGATTTTTTTATTTTATTTTTTAACTCTAAAGTGCAAGCAAAGATTGAAGGCAGGTTTTTAAGATACATTTCTAATTCTCAGCTGGGTTAGTATTTGTGACACTTTGGGGATTTTGTGGAGACAGCTGCAATATGAGGCCTACACATACAGGCACTCTAGAACTAACCTTATTAACAACAAACTAGGAAAACAGTAGACAAGAATGCCCAGAAGAAGCACAATGAGGGAGCTGTAATACTTAATCCTGTGCATTAAGCCCCACAAATCAGTGGTGTGAAGGGTTCTGCCCTATATAGGGTGACCAGGTTTTCGACTGGAACACATGCTCGAAAAGGGATCCTGGCGGCTCCGGTCAGCACTGCTGACCGGGCCTTTGACTGCGCAGTTGGCGGTGCCACGCAGCAGGGCTGGCAGGCTCCATGCTAGCCTCCGTGCTGCTCCACCTGCAGACGCAGCTCCCATTGGCTTGGTCAGGGCTGGGGACAAACTAGAGCGACTCGCGAGCACTCAGCAGGTGGCTGTTGAGGGGTCGTGGTGCACATCTCTCCCACTGCTTCCAGCCCTCTTCTCCTCACCCTCCTCCTGTGACTGGGCTCCAGCTGCGGCACGTGCTATGTGGTGAATCACGGTCAGCCGACCCATCGCCGGCACCCAGGAGTTTGAGAGGGTGTGAATCCCCATCTCCGAGTGCTGGGAATGGGGCTGCTGGAGGGGAGGGAAGGAAAACCAGATCGGCCCGGCCCAGCCACTTCAGGGAGTTGGGGGTGGGCCCAAATCAGCAGCACTGCCGCAGCATGACCTCCGCCCCGGTAGCACCACACACCCCGGCCTGGGACAGTCCTCCTGAGTCCGCCATTGGCCACAGCAGCCCTGGACTCTAAGCAACTCCTTCCTGCACCCCCATGACTGCATCCTGCCCCTGTCTCATCCCGCCCTGCCCCCCACACCTACCCATCCTAGCCCTATTCCCCTTACAGTGCTCTCTCACCCATCCTCTCCACCTCCCAGAGCCGCCACCCCCATGTCCCTCACCCCCCCAGAGTCCTGCACCCCATTCACTACTGCACTCCCGTAATGTCCCTATGCACCCCTGTGCCCCTGACATCTTCATGCACCTGTAGCTTTCTGCCTCCCCCTGCGTCCCCATCCACCCCACATACCCCCCATGCGCCTTCCTCTCTCCTTCACTGCCCCCTCTTACCCCCCACCCTGCTCTGGTCCTTGGCCTCTTTCAGTCCCCATCCTCTCTCCTCCATCCTTCACATTTTTTCCCCTCCAGCCCACCCTCCTCCCTTCCCAGCTGGGTGATTTCAGCAGCCCCTGGAAGAATGGAGTCCTCCCGTGCACCATCCTAATCAGAGAGAAAATAAAAAGGCAATAAAACTCACCTAGCAGCCCAGGGCCCAGACAGAGCAGAGCCCTCTCAGTGCCAGGCGGCCAGCTTCCAGCCCCTTCACTCTGGGGCCCAACCTTCACGCTGGGTACTGCAGCCCCCGGCAAGGGGCCCGCGGTCACAGTAAGTCTCCTGCAGCTAGGGTGACCAAGCAATGGGGGATGGAGTGGGGGGGAGGGGCCTTGGGAAGGAGTGGGACAGAGCAAGGGTGTTCAGTTTTCTGGAATTAGAAAGTTGGCAACCCTAGCCCTACAGCAGCCCTGCTGAGGGTGGAAAGAGAGAACAATTAGCCCACACAGAGTCCTGGTTGGCTACAGAGCTGACAGGAAATCCAACTCCTATTTCATGCAGACAGCTTTCCTCCCATTGCAGCACAGAGATGCCATTTCAGAAAAGGCTGCCCAGGGGGAACCGGGCTAGACCACAAGACCCAGGAAGCAGGGTAAGTGCATGTCCATTCTGAGCAGGCACTTCTGTGCATGCAAGAATCAGCCAGAGCCCAATAGGAAGGATATGTCCTGCTCAGAGACTGATGGACCAACACTGAAGAGGCACTTGGATTGTTTGTCTGCTGATAAAGGTGATTGTTTCTTTGCTGATCAAGGTGTTGGCATGAACTCTTGCCTCCCCAAAGCCTATAGGAGAGTTTTGCACACCAAGACAAGGGTGAAATTTTGGAACAAACTACCAGAGAGGCAAGCTCCCATCACAAATATCTTGTAGGCATTTGGTGAATGATGCATGTTGTTGCATCTGAAAAGTATATCCATGGCTAAGGATGTTCCGCATAGGCCCATTTTCACTTGGTTTCTCAAAGGAATTTATTGAGATATATGCTTATCTGTGTACCCTGTTTAACTTTTGTTAAAACCACTGTTCTTAACAGGAACTACATTGTTACTATTTGATATTTTCCCTCACTTTATATGTGACTTGAGTTTTAAAAGGTAAATCAAGTCCTTTTGTTTCTGTGCTCTTCCTACAGAGTCCTGTTATGTTTCCATAAGCCAGAAGTCTGGTAGGTTCCACCATCAATAGTATTCTTACCTCCTAGAATTCTTTGAGTTGTTGCATCCTGGGAACTGTGTGTGTGTGTGTTAAAGCCTTTTTGAGATTTTGGAGCCTCACTTGTTAATTTTAGATCTGTAATGGGACAGGTTTCTTCTGTATTAAGCTCACTGGGATAAGGCCTGACTTTCAGATCTCAACATTACTAAGAACACTCACAACACTGCGTGTGCTCATACTTGTGCCTGCACTTCAGTGTGCCAAATTCCTGAACACTGGCTCTTAATAAAGCCTAGGGTAAAATTTGTATATCTGCCTCCTCATTAAAATATGGAAGTGGAATACCCCAAATCCATCAGTTCCTTCCTTTAAAATATCTCAGCTACACACATTAATCATCATCATCAATTAACCCTTCCCACAATACTTTAGCAGGATTTTCAGGACCTGTTGCCTTGGGCTGAAAAGGATGCTTGTCATAGCACCTACCCTCCTGTGAGCACACTCCCAGTCAGGGAGAAGGTTATTACTTGCTACTGCCAAAATGGAGGTCTCGGTCTTCCAGCTGCTTCTCTACAACCTGTACCACCCCTCCCTTATAATGTTATATAGTGTATATATAGCTGGGGGTAAGCTGAGTTTAATCTTCATTGCCAAGGACATATTGGACCAGATCCACAGTTGCAGCCAAGGAACATACAAGACACTGAAGGACATACAATATAGAGGACAGTGCATAGAGGGCAATCTCTTATGGTTGACTGTCGTGGCTTTAGAGATGCTTTAAACACAAAGCAGCCCTTATGAAAGAGAAAATCTGGGCCAGTGAGGATTTTGTTTGGTTTAAAATCAGTGCTATGGTGCAAATCAGATTATTAAGATTGACTACAGTGAGAGATTTGAGGGAGCAAAGAATGCATGATCATGTCCTAAATGAATAATTTATATGTTTGTTTACATTCAGTCAGTATTATTTCTAATACAACTTCAGGAGGTAGATAATTACATTCAATATGTTTTTTGTTTTGTTTTGTCTCCATATTACAGATAGGAAATGTATCTGTTTTGTCACACAAGAAGTCTATTTGTAATATTGATTTGGAAAACAGATAAATAATAAAGCAGTCAGTATGGATTTCTTTCAGTCTCTGTGCATTATGCATCTCTAGAATATTCTTTTCTACACTAATAGCTCTCCCTAGCTTCCAGCCTTAGGAATCTAATAACACATTTGTAGGCCTAACATTCTAAGGCCTGGTCTACACTAGGCGTTTATGTCGAAGTTAGCGCCGTTACATCGAATTAACCCTGCACCCGTCCACACCGCGAAGGTATTTAGTTCGACATAGAGGTCTCTTTAATTCGACTTCTGTACTCCTCCCCGACGAGGGGAGTAGCGCTAAATTCGACATGGCCATGTCGAATTAGGCTAGGTGTGGATGGAAATCGACGCTAATAGCTCCGGGAGCTATCCCACAGTGCACCACTCTGTTGACGCTCTGGACAGCAGTACGAGCTCGGATGCTCTGACCAGCCACACAGGAAAAGCCCCGGGAAAATTTGAATTTGAATTCCTTTTCCTGTCTGGCCAGTTTGAATCTCATTTCCTGTCTGGACATCGTGGCGAGCTCAGCAGCACTGGCAACGATGCAGAGCTCTCCAGCACTGATGGCAGTGCAAGCTCAGAATAGAAAGAGGGCCCCAGCATGGACTGATCGGGAAGTCTTGGATCTCATCGCTGTGTGGGGCGATGAGTCCGTGCTTTCCGAGCTGCGATCCAAAAGACGGAATGCAAAGATCTATGAGAAGATCTCTAAAGACATGGCAGAGAGAGGATACAGCCGGGATGTAACGCAGTGCCGCGTGAAAATCAAGGAGCTGAGGCAAGGCTACCAGAAGACCAAAGAGGCAAACGGACGCTCCGGATCCCATCCCCAGACATCCCGTTTCTACGAGGCACTGCATTCCATCCTCGGTGCGGCCGCCACCACTACCCCACCACTGACTGTGGACTCTGAGGATGGGATAGTGTCCACGGCCGGATCCTCGGACATGTTAGCGGACGGGGAAGATGAGGAAGGAGATGAGGAGGACGAGGCAGTCGACAGCGCTCACAACGCTGATTTCCCCGACAGCCAGGATCTCTTCATCACCCTTACAGAGATCCCCTACCAACCCTCCCCAGCCGTTACCCCGGACACAGAATCTGGTGAAGGATCATCCAGTAAGTGTTGTAAACATCTAAACATTTATTTGTAACAGAACATGATTATTAACAATGTAAAAAATGGGTTTCTCATGATTACTTTGAATAACTTAACGGTTCAGTCATGGGCAGTGCAAGTATTTCAAAAAAATCTAGCAATGTCCGGTTTTGCATGATTGTCCTGCCCAAGCCGCTCTACTGTGTAGTCCCTGCTACTGCAGCTACAGTAAGATGCGGTCTATATGTCCGGGGATGGAGCAGAAATCCTCCTGGGACATCTCAAGGAAGCTCTCCTGCAGGTAATTTGAAATCCGCTGCATTAGGTTCTTGGGGAGAGCGGCCTTATTGGGTCCTCCGTAGTAGGACACGTTGCCGCGCCACGAGACTAGCAAGTACTCCGGAATCATTGCTTGGCACAGCATGGCGGCATACGGCCCTGGTCTTTGGAGGCTTTCCCGGAGCATTCTCTGTCTGTCGCTCTCAGAGATCCTCATGAGGGTGATGTCGCTCATGAAGACCTGCTTTGAATGAGGTAGGGGAATGTTATTAGTGTTGGCTGGTTTGCAGCCACGCGGTGGAGGCGGGAAAGGGTCAGCCGAAAGGGATCGTTCCCGGGGACAGCCGCGAGGGTGTGGGACAGGAGCAAACTTCCTGCTTGCCGGATTGCTGGCAGCAGGGACCGACATTGATTTCAATGTGAAATGAGGCCATTGCTAATATTAAAGTTTTAAGCTGCCACGAATCTACGGCTTACCATGTCTGCCTGCAACAGAAATTCCGTTGTCCTGACAGGGTTCTCAAAAGTGCTCTGCAAAACCACAGACAGTGAATGCGAAGGCCGAGAATTCGACCTTGTGCTGAGTGCGCATGTGATAGGTGCTGTGCATGGTCCTGTTCACAGAGAAAGACTATGTTCTTTGTTCACAACTACATTTATGTTTCTGAGGAATTCACTCCCTTTTTCCCATTCCCACAGCCCCATCTGCGACTGTCTCACAACCTAGCCTGTCATCACACTCCCAGAGGCTAGGGAGGATTAGGCATAAGAAGAAGAGGACACGGGAGGACATGTTCTCCGAGCTTATAGCCTGCTCCAGAGCACAGGCAGCACAGCAGACCCAGTGGCGGGAGAACTTGTCCCAAATGCACCAAGCCAACATGGATCGGGAGGAGAGGTGGCGTCAGGAAGACCAGCAGGCGACTCAAACCCTGCTTGGACTACTGAGGGAGCAAACGGACACGCTCCGGCGCCTTGTGGATGTTCTGCAGGAACGGAGGCAGGAGGACAGAGCCCCGCTGCAGTCCATCTCTAACCGCCCTCCCCCGCCACCAAGTCCCATACTCCCTTCACCCAAAGTGCACAGAAGGAGAGGCGGCAGAGTCCCTGCTAACTCTCACTGCACCCCTGCAGAGAGCTCGAGCAGCAGAAGGCTCTCAGTCCCCAAAGTTTGACAAGTTCTTTCCTTCCCGCCTGACACAAGCCCCCGTCCAAGTTTCACTTCCCAGTCCCCTGTGTAGTTGTTAATAAAAAATATGTTTCTGTTAACTACTGTTTCCATCATGTTCTTTTGGAGGAGGGGGGGAAAGGGGGTTGGTAATTGGACAGGACAGTCACCTTTGGCAGGGTACATAGTCGGGGGCAGGCACAGCAGCAGGGCACATACATAGTGCAGTGATGCAGTGACTACTTACCCTGGTTAGTCTGGGAGGTTCTTTTCATGTTATGTGGTGGGAGGTGGGTTGCTCTGTGACTTTGTGGCACGGGAGGGCAGTTAGAGATCTGAAGCGGCGGTCCTTAGGCAGGATCACAGAGCCACACAGCAGGGGATCTGTAAGCGTCCCCCCCCGCCACAAAGTCACATAGTACCCCCATACACACAGTCCCTATCAGGAGGGGTGACAGGCTCCGTTGAAAGAACCATCCCACCGCACCGGAGCCTGTCAGTCCTTCAGTTTAGAAGCTGCATTCGCGCGACTACACTACACCCGCTCCGCACCACAGTCTGCGTCCCAGTTTTAAAAAATTCCCGCGAAAACAGTATTACAGAAAACGGTGTGCTTTAACAAAGTAGAACTATTTTTATTTTGAAACGTGTGTTGGAAGTGGGGTGAAGGCTTCTCTGTACACAAAATTAGAAAGTCACAGGTTACCCTGCTCACTCAGGAACTTTGCTTTCAAAGCCTCCCGGATGCACAGCGCTTCCCGCTGGTCTCTTCTAATCGCCCGGCTGTCTGGCTGTGAGTAATCAGCAGCCAGGCTAATTTCCTCAACCTCCCACCCCGCCATAAAGGTCTCCCCCTTGCTCTCACAGAGATTGTGGAGCACACAGCAAGCTGCTATAACAATGGGGATATTGGTTTCGCTGAGATCACAGCGAGTCAGCAAGCTTCTCCATCTCCCCTTGAGACGTCCAAAAGCACACTCCACCACCATTCTGCACTTGCTCAGCCGGTAGTTGAAGAGTTCTTTTTCAGTGTCCAGGGCGCCAGTATAGGGCTTCATGAGCCAGGGCATTAGCGGGTAGGCTGGGTCCCCGAGGATGACTATAGGCATCTCCACATCCCCAACAGTTATTTTGTGGTCCGGGAAGTAAATACCTTGCTGCAGCCGTCTAAACAGACCAGAGTTCCTGAAAACACGAGCGTCATGAACCTTGCCCGGCCATCCCACGTAGATGTTGGTAAAACGTCCCCTGTGGTCCACCAGTGCTTGCAGCACCATGGAAAAGTAGCCCTTTCTGTTAATGTACTGGCTGGCCTGGTGGTCCGGTGCCAGGATAGGGATGTGAGTTCCATCTATGGCCCCACCGCAGTTTGGGAATCCCATCGCTGCGAAGCCATCTATGATCGCCTCCAAGTTTCCCAGGGTCACTACCTTTGGCAGCAGTACATCAACGATTGCCTTGGCTACTTGCATCACAACAACCCCCACGGTAGATTTGCCCACCCCAAACTGGCTCGCGACTGACCGGTAGCTGTCAGGCGTTGCAAGCTTCCAGAGGGCTATGGCCACTCGCTTATGGACAGTCAGGGCTGGTCGCATCCGGGTGTCATTGCGCTTCAGGGCAGGGGACAGCAACTCACAAAGTTCAAGGAAAGTTCCCTTCCGCATGCGGAAGTTTCGCAGCCACTGTGATTCATCCCAGACCTGCAGCACTATGCGGTCCCACCACTCAGTGCTTGTTTCCCGTGCCCAGAATCGCCGTTCCACGGCATCAACATGACCCATTGCCACCGTGATGTCCTCGGCGCTGGGTCCCCTGCTTTCTGAGAGGTCTGTGCTACTCTCACACTTCAGGCCATCACCGCGTTGACGTAGCCTCCTCGCCTGACTTTTCTGCATCTGCCTCAGGGCAACCTGTATGATAAGCTGCGAGGCGTTGAGAGCGGCCACAACTGCAGCGATGGTTGCAGCGGGCTCCATGCTCACAGTGCTGTGGCGTCCGCGCTGTCAATGACTTGAAAAGTGCGCGAAATGATTTCCCGCCGGCGCTTTCAGGGAGGGAGGGAGGGCGGGAGTGAGTGATGGATGGATGACGACAGTTACCCAAAAGCACCCTCGACACATTTTTTTACCCAGAAGGCATTGGTGGCTCGACCCAGAATTCCAATGGGCAGCGGGGACTGCGGGAACTGTGGGATAGCTGCCCACAGTGCACCGCTTCCAATGTCGACGCTTTCCCCGTTAGTGTGGACTCACAAAGTCGAATTACTGTCCTTAGTGTGGACACACACGTTCGACTTTGCAATATCGATTCCAAATATTCGATTTAAGTAAAATCGAACTACTCTCGTAGTGTAGACAAGGCCTAAGTCCTAGACTTGCAGAAAGTCTTTGTGAATAGACTTACATTCCTCCCTTCAAAGCACACCACTCAGGACAATGAAAATGACAGCTAAGAGGATTCTTGGCCCTTGCCACAGAACTTTGTCAATGAATTACTCTTAAGGGCCAAGTGTCCTTACCCCATTCCCTATCAATCTATTCCCTTCCAGCAACTTGAGGAACTCACTTCTGCAAATGAATTTTTAATTGGTCTTTAACCATAGTGCAGCTACCAAAAATATTATGAGTAACTAATCAAATGGTTCCAATATAGCATTGTAGCCTTGATCCTGCAAAAACATATGCATATGCTTAACTTCACACCTATGACTAGCCCTATTTGCTTCATTCATGGGTGTAAGATTAAGCAAATGCATGCTTGTTGCAACATTAGGTCCATAGTCTGCTAGGGTTGTATGATCTAGAAATGGAAAAGACACATTAGGTCATCTAGTCTGCCCTCGGACCCCTACAGTATTTTCCTCTATTCTACATTTATTACTCTTTCATTCAGTATACTTTAAAATGTTCCAAACAATTCTTTTGAGAGTTTATTTCATAGCTTAACTTTCTGCCATCTGTAACTTTTTTTCTAATATTTATGCTAACTTTTCACTGTCTTAATTTCATTCCATTCCTTCTAGTTATGTATTTTCTCTTACTGTGCTCTATAATTCCTCTTCCTCCTCTGTGGTTACAACCTTGAAATAGTTGTAGATTGTTATCTCATCACTCTTTAGTCATTTTATAGCTAACTTGCACATATAATTCTTCTAATCTCGCCTCATAAATAGTTCTCTCCCACTTCTTAATCATGTTTGTAGCTTTTTTTAACTAAGTAGCATATAGATGTTTGCTGTTTTAAAGAGGCACCTACTTCCCAAGAATATTACTTATTTACTTTGGCACTTGTCACTTAATGAATGTTCTTGACCATCCTTAGGCAATGTCATTGAAGACCTGTTATTGCATAGTTATCAAAGATTATGTGTTGTGTTATAGTAGAATATTATCAGTCTCTTCAGTAGTTCCAATAATGTAAGTGATAATGAACCCACAGGTTCTCAGGAAGGTCTACTTTTACCAAGTGCATCATTGAGAATAGTATGCAGTAGAGGTTGATGAAAATGTGTCTTTGCTTTTCTGAGGTGTAATGAAACAGACATATCAAAGTATTAAGAGGTTGGGTTGTCATTTAGCATCCAGTGCAAGGTTTTTCTGACCATGTTTCATGTCAAGTTGAGTCATTGACCATGATGGAAAAACTGAATTACATGCTGGTCATCAAGGACGGTCATGAAGCTGTACATGCAACTGCTAGCAGTGAATATAGTAGACTTTTTTTCATACTGAATTGGACCCATAGTTGGGTTTCTGTGAAAATTACCCATAAGCTTACAATGGCAATGATATAATACTTTAACTGAGCAGCAAAACAAGTTGTGAAAAGTCCTGATTAATCAGAGCAACTGGATCTCCTCTCTCTGCTCACTTTTGGTGTGTTTCACTCTGAAAACATATTCTTGCCCCCTGAACAACACGGAATTGGCCATAGTTACATTAAAGATCTATCCTTGTTCAGAAAGGGAGACGATAAATTTCAGATACGGAAATTATTTAATTTGATAAAAGTCACAAAAGAGTTTGAACATAGAAGTTGAGTTGGACACAGCATTATTTGTCCTTCTGAAAAATTTAAGATACTGAAAATACTTAAATATCACATACATTTATTGCAAGTTTCATGGCTGTACATGGGACAAAGAATCATTATCACTACTCTTTCCAATATACTTTTGTCCAGGTGGTATCTCTCTGGCTTGCTAATGAATCTTGTCAGTGTTCTTGATTACAGCACATAAAGCTCCTTGGCCCATTTCTCTGTTCTTTGGGTGAGTTTTTTCTCTAACACTGAACATTAATTCTCTGTGCTCTGATAATTGCAACATTGAAATATGCAATACACAAAATCAACAGGTAAGCAATAAAGTGCCACTGTACATAGCATGAAGGAGGTGATTTTAAGATAGTCACAATGCCCAGTGTCCTTATAAAAATATGGTGTCATCCTTTCTGCAAACACTAAGCCAACGTTTCCCCAACTTTTGAAAGCTGAGCAACTCCCCTCAACCCCCTCCCAAAAAGGAAACCAGTTATGCTCCTCCCTGGAATGCCATCATGTCTCTTTAAAGCTCTACTCGTTTTAATTTATAACATTCTGCATCCCTCAGGTTAGTCCTGCATGGCATCCCACACAAGTATAGTGGAGTGCTGGTGCAGAACTCCTTTTATATTACTTCCATTATTTTCTTACAGTCTTTGAACAGTGAAAAAAGTTAACAATGCTCGCATTTAAAATACCATAGTTGGCGTCTTAAGTTAGCATCTGTTGAAATGGATATACGTAGTTCATATCTTGGAGCAGTGGCTTCAGTCTCTCTGCAACATATATCTGCATGGATTAAACTCTTCATTTTTTAAGGGTTTCTTTGCTACTTTAATATCTAGAGTGTTACCTTAAAAACAAAACACAAAGAAGGGCACATTGAAATAGGGTGACCAGACAGCAACTGTGAAAAATTGGAATGGGGGTGGGGGGTAATAGGAGCCTATATAAGAAAAAGACCCAAAAATTGGGACTGTGCTTATAAAATTGGGACATCTGGTCACCGTACATTGAAACTGGAGAATAATGAGGTGTCTGTCCAAACCACCTCTTACTAGTCCTTCATATCTCCCAGAGAGGTCATGATCCAGGCTTTTGAAGACATTGAACTCAGCAATCTCACAGGATTAATAAAAAGAGAATTGTTGTGGAATGCTGAATATTGTGCATTTGTAAAGAACAGCCCACTACAATAGTTTAGAGCAGAAATATCTGTATTTGTGCTATAATGGAGAATTCATGGAGGCCTATCCTCATTTCCTTATGCCCACATGACTCCCAAGACATCAGTGGGATTTACATCAATCTAGGGAGAGGTAAATAAAACTCATATTTTGTAATAGCAGTCAATCCCATCCTTTCACTTCATTTGTGAGGTGATCATATGAAAAGTGACTTTTTAGTAATGCAGTTTTACAAGCTCCTGCTTATATGTGAAAAGCAAGGATGGGTGGAGTAGAAAGCTGTTAGCAGGGAAAGTGCTCTCCGCATTGTGAAAGCATATCTTGGACACGGTGGTGGATTCATGAGCTGAAGGTCAAAGGGTAAATCCCACTGTGACACATTTTTGCAAGCTGAATCAATACCTGCCTGATTAACAGCACTCACATTCATTACTGGTCGACTGTAGAGAGGGTGAAAGTTCTCACGGGTATACAAGATACCTGAGAGAATGATAATGTTAAAAAGTGCTATCATGATAAAAAGCACTATCTGCATTTTTGCTGCTTTAAGACCAGAGTTTTATTCATAAATCTAAGTAGGGTCATAATTGGTCATAAATCTAAATAGGGTCATGATCTAATTGGAAAGGCCCCACGGCTTACTTGAATCTAGTAATCACACTAGTTTAAAGAAACCAGGCTAAATTATCAAAAGCAGTGCCTCAGATTTGTATATATGCACTGACCTATGAAGAACAGGCACAAATATCAGCAGTTTTTCCTTTAATTTTGCAAGGGAATAAAGCCCCTCCAGAATTCCTCTGTTTACCTCATGTACAAGTGGTGCCAATGCAAGCTTCTGGGCAACCCTCTGACAGCGTGCTTAAGGAGCAACTTCCAGGGCTCAGAGTGTATTTAACACTACTTGTTAATGCAGGCATTGGCCTCTCTTCTGAGAATGCCGACAAAGGTGCCAATAAGTGGATGTGAAAACTTCTCAAGTGAGAACTAGCCTGAGATCCTCATCTCATGTTAAGATTTTTAAAACAATTATTTATTGTCTTTGTATTTTTCCAACTACAAATTTAAGGTACTTTTTTATTCAAAGCAATTTTCTTCACTGTATTTTTTTTTCACGCACTCCACTGGCTCAGCTCTAATAATTTTTCTTCCACCTCCATCATTCTTTTCCTGCAGGAAGGAATAATGCCTTTCAATTCTTCAATGTAGTCCTCAAAATAATCACCTCCAGTACAGCTCCTCTTTTTAATACCTTAATTGTTTTCTGCAATTTTAGCTGTTTACACATTGGCTTACAGAGAATTGAATAGCTAGAAGATGGTGTGACTTTTTCAAGCAAACCAAAGGAGAAAAATCAATATTTAGCATAGTCCATTTCACACTGAGAAAGGATTGAGAAAGGATGTTATGTAGCATGAAATCATGTAGAATGACCTTGAAAGATTTTAAAAAGTAATCATGAAGATTCTATCTGAGCCTTCAGATTTATCACAGCCCAAAGATGCTATGAGTTCACCCATTTATACTAGTAAGCAAATAGAGGATTCATAATGGACATGTGTAATAGGACAAAGTTCAATTCCTGGAGGATAGTGAACACCTCATCATATACGCGTGGCAAGGTATGACTGAGATGTTAAAGATTTCTCTCATGTTTGGAATTAATTCCATATTAGAGATGAGAAGAATGCATTCTCCTACTCGTGCCACAGAGAGGGAATTGGTTAAATCCACATTTATTCTGTTGTATGTTTTGATTTTTACTTTCAGCTGCATCGAAGTGTTGGGAAGCTTTAGGGGGCAGAAGAGATTCTGTAAGGAACCCTGGCATTTCAGACTGGTGTGCAGTTGTATCTGTTAAGCATGTTACTAAGGGGAATATGAAATAGACTATTTTCCATCCAAAACTATATTTAAAAATACACAAAACTTAGAGGATGTTTGTGTCTATCAAAGCTCACAATCAGTCACTGAAATATAGTGTACTGTAAGAGTACTGGATCAGGCCCTGAGTTAAGTGGTGGTTGTGATCTGAGTTGGTCTCGGTCTAGATTTCAGTGGACAGGTGTTCACCGCACAGTTGGCATTAAAAGACTATAAAGGAAGAAATCTTAAAATGGGACTATAATGTTTGTAGGACCCAATCAACCATCTCAAACTGCATTCAAAGTACAGTATGCATGGAAAGAAAACCTTTATGCAGCTGGGAAATTCTGGAACTTTTCCCCTATCCACAGCTTTCCATATCCAAATCATCATCAGACTCCCCACATCGCTACTTACTATTGGTGCATTCAGGAGAGAGAGACTTTTACTCTGAAAACTCATGCTGTATCATCTAGTAAATTTTTGGTGGTTGCAGGATTCTCCAAGATCCAATGCAAAGGCAATGCTTAGATTACTAAATAACTGATCTTGGTAAAGGACATGTACATAGCATGAAGATGGGATTCATTTTAAAAGTCAGCTAGTTTTCTTCTTAATAAAATAGTCATCCAGCTATGCACATGTTAGTATCATGTAGCAGCACAGACCCACCCATATTTTCTGGTATATCAAACTGCTTTGGAAAAGTTTGACACTCGTTGATTACAATGCATTTTAATATAATACAAAACCCTACCATATTTGAAAGGACTCAGAGTTGATGATGAAAGGGGGAGCAGGTTTCCTACACAATTTGATCTGAACTCTAGAACTAGTTCTAATAATAAAGGTCTTCGTATTACTTTAGTTCCCTTACTTTGCTTTAGCTGTTTTACTAGTCACTCCTAGGTGTCAGTTTCATGATATTCATCAGTTCCCAAATTCTGACTTGTTTTCATAGCCTACACTATAAAACTTAACTGCATGTTAATTTTTGCTGAAGTTTTAATGTTTTATTGCATTTCAAGAAGTGTGACAGCTGTTCCTGTGATTTCCAACAGTCTGATAGTTCTCATTGGTGCTATCTCAGTCACAATCATCTATAGCAATACTAACACTTTCATTTAGCATTTTCTCTCTCTCTCTCTCTCTCTCTCTCTCTCTCTCTCTCTCTCTCTCTATATATATATATATATATATTCATAACCTGAAAACTACTACAAAATTCAATTCTTTTTTGGTATCGCTCAGTGTTGTCTGTCAAGTGCTATAAACCATCATATGGCATATGAAGAGGAACAGCTCTGAAGTAGATGTATGTTTCATACAGGTTGATGTTAACTTTCCAAAGACATTCGAACCATTCCATGTATTTAGAGATGTTGTGATCTCTTTCAAGACTAATATCAGAAAAGAAAATGTATTTCTAGCTGAAAGAAATTTAAGAAGAAAGTCCAAGAAGTATATCTAATATTAAGGTGAATCTTGATTGTACTGTGTGCTTCATTATTGTTTTTTCCTATGATGCGTGGCTTGTACTCCTTTGTTATGGTTAGAAAGCTGTATTCTTTTGAATTCCCTGACCCTCAGGACTGGCTCCAGCCTTAATGCCACTTAAAGCTGGGCAGCATTATATTTTAACGCTGATGGCATAGCAGAAAGGAGCTCCATCACACCCCCAACACAACTACTCTCTCTCCCGCCATGAGCTATATGCTGGAGGGAGGGGTAGCACAAAGAATAGATCCTGTTGTGCCCAAAAGAAAGTTTTCTCTATCGCAGGGGAATTTTCTGCTTGAAATTTGCAGCCTGATTATAACTCCTTTATTCTGCCTGAGCAAAGGGGCCATAGTGCACTACAGAATCTGGCCCATTGCCTAAAATATTTGGAATCACTGAAAATCTAGAATGTCAGCACACCCACTGCAAACAAAAAGAACAAAGGAAAAAAATCCCAGTCCCATTAAAATTTGTGGCAAAACTTCCATTCACTTCACGGGGGCCAGGATTTCACCACTTGCGTATATTTGATCAAGGAAATCCATTCTTTCTTGGGTCTCTTGTTTTCCAATAGGGAAGTACCATCCTCAGTCTTGTAATAAATCAAAATTTTGTTCTTAAAAGTTCGCAGTAATCAATCCAGAATTTTAAGACAAATTGGCTTTCAGATATTATAGTAATATTTTCTTAAAATTAAAGGGATAGACTGCATACATTACCTGGACTAATGAGCATTTCAGTGAAAAACAATAATAGTGCTTTATAAAGAGACCTCAGTGTCAAGGGCCTTTGTCAAGTTCTTTTGTAGATTATAATTATTTATTATTTTAAGGTTTTACTTTTTCACACTAGAGTTTTAGAAACGTAAAACTAACATTTCTGTCACAGTAATCAATTTTCCTTTTCCATTTTCTAAAAGTTGTGCCATTTTCAGAAAAGCAAGCACAAAAAATTGTAAATTACCCCCCCCTTGTACCTCTCCTAGAATACCATCATCCTGGTAGAGGGCGGGCAATGGAACTGCCTCCTCCGTCCCATAGGATTTGCCATACGGAGAGAGAAAATTTAGACTTTCATTTTCAGAAGGATGACCACTAATTTGGGAGGCATCAGCTTTTGGATGCTCCACTTGAAACACTCAGGGCCAGATTTTCATACCCACCTGCAGTTCTAACTCAGGCTCAGTGCCTCTGAAAACTAGGCCGTAGGACAGAGATGGCAATCTTTTGCATGCGGCCCATCCGGGTAATCTGCTGGCGGGCCGCAAGACATTTTGTTTACATTGACTGTCCGCAGGCACGGCCCCCTGCAGCTCCCAGTGCTTGCGGTTCACTGTTCCCAGCCAATGGGAGCTGCGGGAAGCAGCGGCCAGCACGTCCCTGCAGCCTGCGCTGCTTCCCACAACTCCCATTGGCTGGGAATGGTGAACCACGGCCACTGGGAGCTGCGGGCAGTCATGCAAATGTAAACAAACTGTCTAGTGGCCTGCCAGCAGATTACCCTGATGGGCCCATGAGCCACAGGATGCCCACCATTGGTTTAACAGACACATTTAAATTAATGTTACTGATTTCTGAACATAGAAGTTTTTTTAAAGAATACATAGAACTCATAAGCGATAGCCAGCAGGTAATTCTACTACAGCTCCATTATATTTTAAAAAATAACTTGCCCTCTATTTTGACAGAACTCCCACAGAGTAGCTGAATAACAGAAAAAAGACATATAAATATCTTCTATACTTTCTGTCGATGAATATTGTTTTCTGTCATCACAATTGCACTATGAAATACGAAAGTTCAATTTCCTCTTCATTTCCTTTTAATAAAACTTCTGTTCATTTCATTTTTGAAAAGAGATTGGATCTAAATTACTTTGACTTCTTCTGGCCTAACTTTGGTGAATGTTCTAAAAAGAATCGAAACGCTTTTAAAATCCACCATGGAGATTAAACCAGCTATATGCTGGTTTTTTTGAATTTACCTTCTCATATCTCTTTCAGTCCAGATCGTTTATATTTAGAGATGACAGTATTGACGGTACCATGTTATTGCGAAAAAGCATAATGTTATGCTGGTGCAGTAGTTGCCATTTAAAAATTAACGTTTACAAACAGATACCATGCAATTATTTCTTATTCTAAATGGGGGGAAAGGGATACTGTGGTGGTAAATCATCCAATATCTTGACCAATGTTAACTTTTAAATGCCATCGGCTGTACTTTCTGGTATTTATTTGGTTCACTTTATATACAACATGATGTAATACACATATTGCTTTTTACCATGTTCAGATACCAATAGGCCATCAACATTATGGAAGTCAATAGAATTAAACCAGGGATAAATGTAGCTCACTCAGTATGCAAATGCAAATTTCACATGCTGGATCATCACTGATGTGTATTTGTAAAGCTATGTGGGCTGTTTTCACTTGAAAAGGAAGATGCTCTGAGGTATGTAAAGCAATAGACTTTTCAGACTTCTTTGTCAACAGCATGGAGGCTGTGATCAGAATTATAGCAGTGACTTTTAGCATGTCCAGTAATATTTTGAATACTTCACACTCACATATAGTGGGGGAGCCTTACATAATTAAAAAGAAAGGTCTTTCCTCCTCCCCACCCCCACACACAATTGGCACAAATTAATATATTCAGTAGTAAAGGCAATTTTGGTAGCCTCTACAGTGAAGGCAAGGATTGATTGGGCCAGGACAGTGGATTTCCCTGTCACTTCCAGAAGTGGTCTCTCATAGGTTAGGATAGTGTGGGAGAAGTTTACACTGATGCTCACATTATGCCTGATCTGTGGATAAATGTGAAGACTTTAGGCTCCAGGTCTGTCATAGATAAATCCAGGAGGAAGGAGCTTGGCCATGGGGTGACACTTCATAACTACAAGGATGTATTCCTTGCCCATATCCTACAGGGAGTTTTATTGGGTGGCATCCACAGACACCCTTAATCTTTTCAGAATGTGAATTTAAGACTGGTGTTCTTTGGATGAACTGACCTGCATAATATCTATGAGATTCCATCCCAGAGTAGTAACTTTTTTCTTTACTGTACGAGATTGCAATCAATACATCTCTCTTTAGGCAGGTGTACTGCATGTACAAAAACATGTTTTGTATTAATATTACACTATAAAGCTTTAAACACAAGTATTCAATAAAGAATGTCACCCACTTACTCTATTACATTATTTATATCAGTTCAGATTTAGCAAAATATCATGTAATATGATATATCCTCTCTGCAAGGATGTAATTATGCTGATGTTATGCCATTCCAGCAACTCTCATGTGCACATGGAATCAAACAAATTTGGAACAATATTCCATATCTAATTTCCAGTGTGTAATTAAGAAATGTACTCTTAATTTTCTTTGTTCCTTGTTGGCAAAATATTATAGAAACATTCATCTGAAGCACCTGCGTTTTTTTTTTTTTTTAAAGGACAGAAAGAAAAGCAATCAGATCTCAATTTCACTTATTATAATAAATCAATTTCATACTCATTTGTGCTTAATCACTATTGGAAATTTCCATTATCCAATCAGAACTGAACAAGTCCCTAAGGGGAGATCAAGTGTCACATAAAAATTCAACAGGAAATTCATGCAATAAATCAGTGAAAGTTGGACTGCATGTATGGAGATTTTTAAGCCCATCTAAATTCTATTAAAAGCCTCTAAATCCTGTTTTAGACAGACCAAGAAGGAAGCCTGGGAACAGTAACATCCCTAAGAGGCCCTCCAGAGTGCACCTAATATTTAATCATTGAAAAATCTTTATACATCCAAAATTAAGTAATTTAACTTTGGTGTGCATCACACATTAATTTTATATATTTTCTTGTTCTGACAAGGGGCAGTTTACATAACATCGATGAAGTTATGTCTGCCACGTTCTTCAAATATTAGCCCTTCACTAAAAATTAATTCTGAATATCATAGCTGATCATGAGATAACTTCAGATGTCTCCAGAATGGTCAGCATAAAAAGAAATGCATCAGAAATATACATTTTTAATGCCTTGAGTAATCTGGTATGTCTAACAACAAAGCTGTTATGATGTGCACTGGGTTTGTATTAGATGCCAGGAGTACTCTGTGAAAAAATGGATATGCCTTAAAGTTAATAGGCCTTGTACAAAAGATAAAAAGCAAGTTTTAAAAAAATAGGAACACACCTGCTGCGTGGCATACATTCCGTTTTACTTCTGTGAGCAGTCACAGCTGCTTTTCAAAGCAGCCTAAGGGATTTAGGCACCCGCCTTTCAATTTCAATGGGAATAGGATGCCCAGCTTCCACAGGTGCCTGTGAAAATCACAGACACTAATTACTATTTTAATTTAATCTTCATCTTTGAGGTAAGAGTTAAGAACATAGTTCAGTAATATTATAAAATCTTCCTTCCCAAAAGATCCCCATAGCATTTTTAAAAAGACAGTAAATAAACTCCATGAAACACTAGAATGTTGCCATCTCTGAGATGAAATTTGCGACATTGCTATGTTAAAAATTATATATGATATATTATGCCATATTTATTTGTCCTATTGAAAATACCTAAAATTAGATATAGTATTCTTTCATCTTTAATAATCTGTTTTCCACCACATGTGTAGTTTGGTTTCTTTTTGCAGTTTGTTCAGCTCAGTCATTAACTAGACTAGTCCATTTTATGTTCTGGGTCTTATGCAGCAGCACAATCCTGCAGTCCAGGAGAATGGTTAAAAGCAAACAAAAATAAAATGAAAAAGGTGTCAATCAATAGTAGGCTGAATACCATTTTTGAATATATCTTGTAACGTTATCTGATTAAAATATGACCATAGATAGATCATTGTTGCAACCACTGTTATATATTTGCAACAAATCTTGTACAAAGGTTGTCAAGTAAGGTGTCTATGGAAAGGGCATGATTTGCTAAATATGATTATACTATTTGTATTCATGTATCATTTTTTTATTTGAAGCTATGAGTATTGGCTCTATACCTGGATTTCAATTGTTTGTTCCTGGGGTAACACGCAGAAGGTATTTAGCCTGCATATCTTGAAGGGACTATTCAAATTAAGTGGCTCATCAAGGGACATTTAACTCACAATTGACCATCTACACTGAATGGACTTTCCTGTGGATATTCCTGAAGTTTAGGTAATGGCTTCCTGCTATGACTAAGCGAATTCAGGCATGGACATGTGACTTGCCCATGTGACTCCAAACACTATCTTGTCACCTGTGATTTGCCAGTAGCTGTGCTGAGGGCTTTGTTTGGAACAATGGGTTTCCCACCACATGATAGAAGCTATAAAAGGCCATGGAAACACTTTCATTTTGCCTCTTTCCTGCTCCAGTCTCTTTCTTTCCTGCTCAAGCCTTTGGACTTTTACTAATGGGAGCATTCTAACCAAGGAACTGAGGACCTTCCAATGATTTGGTAGCAACCAGAGACTGACTTAAGCCAGCAGTTTATTCGATCACTGCTACAAGCCTGAACCAAGAACTTTGCAACTGTTGTATGTGTTTGATTCCTTTAACCAATTTTAACTCTTACCTTTCTTTCTTTCTTTTTTTATAAATAAACCTTTAGATTTTAGATACTAAAGGATTGGCATCAGTGTGTTTTTGGTTAAGATCTGTTATATATTGACCTGGGTGTGTGGCTGGTCCTTTGGGATCAGAAGAACCTTTTGTTTGATGAGACTGGTTTTAAAGAACACTGTAAGTAGTTGAATTTCCATTAATGCCTGTGTAGTCATCTTGTCCAACATAAGGTAATATGTGATCACTG
The DNA here is from genome assembly GCF_013100865.1 of Trachemys scripta elegans. Lineage (NCBI taxonomy): Eukaryota > Metazoa > Chordata > Testudines > Emydidae > Trachemys > Trachemys scripta. The sequence goes on from NC_048310.1 coordinate 17,468,796, forward strand.
GCCAATGCAATTCCCACTCCAGTCAATGACAAAACTCCCATTGAATTCAATGACACCAGGATTAGAGTACATCTTTCATCAGTCTACTTTTAATTTAGATACAAAGTGAATTTATTTTCTATACTAGCTAAATCCACCCTCCTTACATACTGTATTACTTCCTTTTCTATACTAGCTAAATCCACCCTCCTTACATACTGTATTACTTCCTAGCAAAGACACAGATGTAAATAACCTCAATTAAAAATGCATTTATCATACAGAAAAAGATGTCAAATGAGTTCCTAAAGGCTCTAATATAAAACTTTGTACAATATATACAATGCAATATGTGCTGAAAATAAAATACTGATATGAACAAAACAACATATTTTATAATATGACTGCCAAAATTCAGATATAGTAAATAATTAACTTAATACAAATATTAAAATCTGAGGAGAAAGGTTTGTATAAAACCTTATAAATAATGTGTTTGTTATAAGCCATCTTGTACCATGCAACAAGCTGAGCCTCAATGTCTGTAGCAAGGATCCTAGTAGACAATATTCTGCGACACATCAAATAAATTAAAAATGAAGGATTTTAGTTAATTATATATGAAAATGAATAATTCACTTAATATCCTATGTTGAAAATAAATACAATGTAATTTAGGATGCCCAATTCTACATCTTGTCCTGACCTGCCACCATGATATATGACCTTCCTCAGGCATCAGTATGTTGGTGACACTTGAGGAGTAATACTCCTCCAACCCAATACCTGCCCAAATCAGCCCATATCTGCCCTTTCTCAGGAACAACATCTACCACGTGCAGGTAGGGTAATTGTGAGTATTAATTTGTATTTCTATAGTGCCTTCCATTTGAGAATCTCAAAGAGCTCTCAGTGCTGTTTCATATGTTGTTACTATATTTTGAAACTGTCTGGGTTAAACACATGAATACAAAAGATTTGTAAAGTTCTATAACATGGAGGGTTCCTGTTCATATGGAATCATGTCTTTAGCAGATGGAGAAAGGAACTTTGTTTTGTTTTCTTTGAGACCATTCTGCTTGGATTCTGGATAAAAAGGATAGTCTTATGGTTAAAGCCCGGGTCTAGTTGACTCTGTAGCAGACTGCCTGTGCAGCCTTGACCAAACTGCATGCAGGCAAATGTTCAAAAGTGGCCACTGAAACTTCTCCAGATCACGAAAGTTAATGAGAGTTAGGTGGCTAATTCTCTTAGGTGCTTGTCTAAATCCCACTAGGCTCCTATCAGCATCTGTAGACACCTAAATATGTTTGAAAATCTACCATAAGCACTAATGAAAATCTAGGCCTCAAGCTCTTTTTCTTGTCTTAGTTGCCTCAATTGCAAAATTAGGTTAATACCTACCAACCTCACAGGACTGTTGTAAGTCTATCACTTCATTAATGTACATAATTAATTTTGAAATTCTTGGAAGGAAAGCACTGTACAAATGAAATATGTTATGTTGTTATTCTTTTTGGTTAATGAGAGGTCAGGGGTCAGTCACTACTCACTAATTGCTATGCAACTACTGAGTGGCTGGGTTTATAGGATTGGTCTCCCGGAGATCCTGTCTGTGATCATAAGTCCCAGTATAGCTGGAACTGTTGACTGTCCAAAGATGTAATATTGTGAAGGTGAGAGGGGAACATGTCATCTTTTGTCAAGGTCATGAGAGAAGACGGTGACTGAAATTCAATTATTTGGTTTCCTTTTCATACTTATGAACCAGTTCCTTTGTTTGGAGGATGGTTTTTTTTTTCAGACTTCTCTTTCTTTGTGTACAAAATGTATAGGGTCATGTGGCCTTTTTTATTGAGCTTTGGTTATAGTTGTATTTTGTTAGGCGCCTAGATGCCTTCAGGACAGGTATGGATACCTTATAAACAAACAGTTTAGATTTACATTAGCAAAATATGATGCAGAGATGGAGAGAAAATTTTACAGGAGAAGAGTTAATATCTTCTGGCGAGGTATGCAATTTTATTGTTAGTGGGGGTCTCATGCATGCTTAAGGGGGTGCTTTTTTATAGATAATCTCTTTGTAAAAAGCTCTGTTGTGTTTTCCCCACACACACACACTCTTAAAATAAAAAGTGATCCCTTTGTTTGATTTAGGCCCTGATCCAACAATGTTTTGCGCCTCATTTCAATGGGGCTCAGTGCGGGGTCAGGAGTCATCTTTAGTGCAATGTGTCACAAAAGCAAGGCGTCAGGGATTCGCCTAAGTCTGAAAAGTGGATCTTTAAGTGCCCCACTTTTTAGAAATAGCTGTATAAATTTCTTCAGCACTTTAAATCACTTAGTATTATATTTTGATTATGCTGTTTCATGAGTTACAGGGGAGTCAGAGATGGGGTTGCCCTCCTGCAATGAGCTTCATGCAGACAGATGCCTACAACCATTCAGAGTTCATTGCAAGATTGTGCCTGAGTTTGTGTTGAGCTGACCTCTGGGTTTCTAAGTAGTTTCTCACCTGTCACCCTGCTTGGCAAGAAAAGTCAGAATGAGACCATAGAAAAACTGTGGCATATTTCTTTTAATATAAAAAAGTGATGCTGGCAAATATCTCTGCATCCGTACATTTAGAAACATCTTTGGATGATTGATACAGCCTTGACTCTGTCTAATAAGACTTCTGATTTATAGCCTTGGATTTAAGGTCAAGCCACGGTCTTTTTATTTCTCATCCAAAGCCTCCTTAGTTATTAGGTACATTCTTTGAAGACATCCCTGCAAAGCAGAAAACAGATACAACATAAAATCAGTAAGCCACCATAGCTAAAGGACTCTATACATGTGCACTATTTGGCTTTTATGGTGAGTGTGGTAAAGGACACAGTAGACTCATAATTTTAGCAAAGAATGATAGTTTAACTATGAACATATCATAGAAGAAAAAAGGCATAATTTAAAACACATTACTTGGACTAATTTGCATAGATTCAGTCTGAAGGACAAGACTGCAATACAATTAACCTCCTGGTCTCTGAATATTTACATCATTTAGTAATAAAAACAACCTGTAAATTAGTTTCATTTTCACTGTAGAGGAAGTTATTACAGTGAAGGCTCACGGTAATTGACACATGTGTGCTGCCACCATTTGTTCATTATTTCCTGAAAGGTAAGTCACATGTAGTCAAATAGTAAGTTTGTTTGATGAGACCAGGGGTGAACTAGAATATGTTAAAAAGAAAGCAGGAGATGCTATCAGTTGAGCTACTCAGACAGGGAATGGAGGCAATTGTAAATGTTAACATTTCACTGGAGACATACAATCTTCGGGGGTAGATCTTATGTTGCTGTGTGAGGGTTTTGGACCATAACGCTAATTTGATTAATGGGATCTATGGCCCTGATTCCAAGAAAGTACTTATGGATGTTTTTAACTTTAAGCCCATGTTTAAGTCCCATTGAAATTAATATGTTTTAAGCACATGCTTAAGCATGTATTTAGAGGTTTTCTTGAATCAGTGCCTATGCAAATAAGCCCCTATATATTTAGCACCAGATGAGAATACTGTATACCTTGGTCACTTAGAACACTGTATTTGCTTAGTGAAAGAATATTTACTCAGCTTTCCGAGGTTCCCCCACAGGAAATCCAATCTTTATAACTCTTCCATCTCATTTATACACTTACCATCTCTCTTACTCTCTCCCATCCTTCTTATTTCCCCTCAGAATTCTTGCATTGCTCACAAAAGGAATTCTTGCATTGCTATTTCTGCTGGTTAGAATGAGAGAAACAGTACTGAATGGAATGTGCTTGTTTTGAGAAATCTGTTCTTGTCTGCTGATACAAAGCACCCACTGGAACTATGTCTGTTATATTGTACGTAGTGTGTACTGTGTAGAAAATTTGATCTAAATTGCTATTTTATTTTAATGCAAATGAACTGAATCTCCAAAGAACAAAATCAACAAGCAACACAAATTAATATTTCATTTTTGTTGTTCCAGCTTCATTTAAAAAAAAACATAATAAGCTTGACAGATAGCAGAATCACATTATTCTGATTTATTTACAGTGCACCCATTTTGTTAACTTGGCAATAAGTGATGATAAAGGGAAGTGAGTTACAGTAGACTGTAATCTGAGACAGTTATAATACAACCCCTTTTCTTTTTATCTCATGCTGTGAGTGAAAGTCTGCCAGGAGTGATAACAAAGTTATGTTCATTTGAATCTTTTGACATGGTATTTTGAAATATATAGCAGCAGAATACTTGTGACAGAGATTTTTGATTTGGTGCAGATATTTCATATAAAATAATTATCTGTAATAGGGTTTAAACATTAGTAAAATAGTCATTAAGTTAATAAAATACTCTCTTTTTTTATCTAGTAAAACCACTTCTATTGACAAGTAGAAATAGATTTGTGCCAAGAGAAAAGTTGACTATGAAAGAATGATGTATACAATGCCTTTTTAACAACCTGAGGATTTATAATCCTTCAGTAGGCAAATTCTAAACTGCCTGTAATAGAACTCTCTAATCTATCACTTGTATGTAGGATTTAAAATTCAGACTACCTCAGGCTTAAAACACACTAATATTACACTTGGCAGAGGCCAATGAAGCCGGATACTAGCAACAGATAAGTGGCCAAGTGGCTGGAGGGTACTAATAAATAAATAATGGACGTTTACACCAATTGTACATTTTAAGAGAGGCTGGGAAATTTAATTTTTCTCTGGCACTAAGCAAAACCAAACATTAACTTTTTCCCCCCAACTGGCTCAACCAAATTAATTGCATCTTGGAATTTTATTTTAAGATGAAAATGTTCAAATGAGTACAAAGAAGTTCTCTGCTAGTTTTTGTTTTATTTGTGTTTTTTTTAATTGACAATTTAACAAGAAAATAATTAGCTAACTCTTCTAAGACTGTGTTTCAAGATAATTTTATACTTATAGGAGAATACATCCATTAAAGGACGCAGAGGACAAACTTATTAGTAAAAAACTTGTCATCTTCAGGATTGTAGATGAATAGATTTTAATTTGCCCAATGTTTTTATTCTGTATATTCAATAACTGTGAAATACTTGCTCGGGTTTACATCTTTTTTTTCTGTATATCCGCTTTTTTCTCCATTGTGAGTGTATTCCTAGTATGCCATTATGTCATGCCTGGTGATTTTTTTTTCTTTCCAGTCTGCTACATTGTACCACATACATTTTTGGAAAATAGAAAATATAGAGTCCCAAGATCCTCCATCTACAATAGAGCATTACATTACTGCCTTTGTGCACAGAAATTGGGGAGTTCTATGTGCAATATTAGGCAAACAACATACAAATTTCTATGCACGAACATCAGGCTTTCCTTTCTGAAAACACATCCATATCTGTCAATATATGTGCAGAATAGTATAAAAAGGTCAACATTCCATACTGTTACATGAGTGAAGTTCTACCAGTTTGATCTCACTGAGGTTGCATGCATGTCAAAGAGTTCATCTTTATTTACCATATGTCTGTTTGCACCTCCTGAAAATGAGATATGCTATGAAACTATTCCAGTGAGCAAATCATTAAGTAATTATGCTTGGTTGTGCTAGAGGTCCTCTAAAAATGCCTGTCTTGAGTATCTCTTAATGCTGAGACTTTTCATTCCCTTGAAATTAAAGCCAAAGTTTTCAGGGACTTGAAGTGGAAGATTTGAAAAAGAAAATGATTTGCGGTGAAAGATTAACTTTAATATTTGCCATTTTACTCATCCAAGAGAGTAGAGCATTATTCCAACTTTCCAGGTGTTTTAAAATTGTTTCATCACAGGAACATACTTTAATTTAAAAATGTGGTCAATATTTGCTGGGTTATTAAATCCCAGATATTCTAGAGTTCTGGAAAATGCCCATCTAAAACTAAAATTAGACTGCACTTCTATTTGCTCCATCTGTTCTACTTTTATTACTGCCACAATGAAAAAAAAAAGAAGTATTAGGTTAGCTGTAAAAATCCTTATAAAAAGCACTAATTATTAGCTTTGGTAGTATGTCAGCGGGATAGTAGGCTGCTATGCAAAAAGAATCTTCTGTTTAGAAAGGAATTTAATTCCGACTATTGTCAAATAGATTCTGTACATCTGATAGCCTGTCTGACTGATCCAGGTTGTGGTGCTCAGACCCCAATCATGAAAGGTGCCCTATAAGAACCCAGATAGAATTAGCATTTCTTTGCACTTATTTAATTTTGTTTTCCAAATATAGGAATTCCTCCTGTAGACCTTCTGCAGGCAAAACGCTCACAGAAATGATCTCCCATAAGAATACAGAATTGGCCACGCATCTTAGTCTGTGCCTCTTGTAAATGGTCTGTTGGCCATCCATGCTTTATAAACTATGCCCGTCAGTCCAGTGAACAAGTGTGTGTGCTGACTGGTGCATACTTTATATAGCATGCAGGATTGTATCCATGGATCAATAGGTGGTTCCTCATTCACTGTGTGACTTGTGTCATCATGATTTTCATGGACACTGTTTTACCCATATAGTTGCGGGGCATGTTATTAGAGCTAGTCAAAAATGTTCTGTCAAAAGATTTATTTATGAATGGAAAATGGCTTTTTGAAAAATTGGAACTTCTCACAAAAATAGTCAAACTGCACTTCACCCTTTTTGGGATTGTCCTCTCTCCTTTACATTCCCAGGCACTTAAAATGAAACATGCATTTTCTCTGTAGGACACCTCATAGATTAATGAATCCCAGTTTGTGCCAATTCCTATTTTACATACTCTGCCACTTTAAACTTCATCTTCTTTAAAAATGTGCAAGATAATTAGTATCTGATGGCAGTTCAAAGGCTCTGTGTGACATGTGTTGGTGGTTATAAGCTATTCCTGCTGGAAGTGTATTGTTCGCATCGTAAAACATACAGCCAAACCTGGCACTAAGTGGCACTGTTGTTGACAGTCTCACTAGATAGACCAAAGAGTCAGTAAGTGTAGAATATAATGTATCCCCTCATCTCACGCTCTGAAGATTAGTATCTAAAAATCACAGGAAAGGGGTTAACTTGTACTCTCAATGCCTCTTTGGTAAGTAGAGGATTTGAGTCTCCAGAGCTGTCAAACTAGCACTTTCCCTGAGAATTCCATTATTTCATTTGTTTTTAAATGAAGTAAAATAATAAAGTTTAAGTGGTGCCTTCATCTGGTTCCTTCCTTGGCATCTGTTCTGTTGCTTAACTGTTCTGTGCTATGCTAATAGCCCGGTAGCCATATCATGGGAAATTTCACCCCCTGACTCCTTTGCCCTCATCTTGTTTGTCCCTGCAATGTTGCTGCCAACCTCCTATTCTTTGTAACCCTATGGGCTATTCCATCAAGGCTCTCAATTAAGTTCATTTGACTGTTCACTCAACAAGCTGTGTATATGCTCTCCCCCCTTGTACTTGGAAATCTAAAAATACCCAAAGACATTCAATTGCCTTTAAAAAAAAACAAAAAACCTTATTTTAAACTTCCTTGACTGGTGTGGCAAAGACACAGACTTAAAAGCTGTGAAGAAAATGTACTCTAATTTGTATTAAGTATATGGCCCCTTACCATAGTTAAGCTTTTCTCTGCTGTTCACTACCATTGAGCTGAGATACTGCTATTTTGCATTTAAAAAAAAAATCATTCGTAGTTATAGATCAGTCGTTCTCAAACTAGGGCTGCCGCTTGTTCGGGGAAAGCCCCTGACGGGCTGGGCCAGTTTGTTTACCTGCCGTGTCTGCAGGTTCGGCCGATCGCAGCTCCCAGTGGCCGTGGTTCATGGCAGGTAAACAAACCGGCCAGGCCCGCCAGCGGCTTTCCCTGAACACATGGTGGCCCAAGTTTGAGAACCACTGTTATAGATTATTTTTGTTGTCGATCAGGTTAGATTTGTTAGAGTTGAAATCTGTCATAGTTCAGGTCGCTACAATTCATGGGTTAGCAAAGGATCTGGGTAATCAATATGTTAATGCTCTGTACTGTTAAATCGTATACATTTCTGACACAATCATTACTATTGGTTATCACAAAGTGTGGATTTAAGAATTTCAACAGTGACTTTCACCTTGAAAAAATATTTATAATAAGATGTCAAATGTTCAACATAGACAGTAGTGAAAAGACAACTGTTTTCAATTGGGGGAGTGGGAGAGAAGAAGGAAAAAAGCATACTGCTTAGTCTTACTTGGCTTGAGACTACAAAAATGCTGTAAAAACTAATTTGGGGACTGCTCATTTGTTCCAATTCACATTAACTGGTATAACTGTAGAAAAACTAGTTAAAGATAAATTTAGTATTCTAAAGAAAAATGGATATGGCTGAGTCTTCCGCAAGTTTATAAAGGAAAAAAAGTCTTTCTGAAATATTACTTTGTTGCAGTTATATGTCATTCTGGATGAAACCAAGATCATTTTAAACATATTATTCATAGGCATTTCTGGTATCCTATTAATAGCTATTAGAATGGAAGTTCTTTTTCTCCACTGGATTGCACACTGTTTCATTTTTCTACAGGAAGAGACACTGCTATAAAGATATAGTGAACTTCTAATGTTGATAATTTCAGTTATTATGATAATCCATTGCATTATAGCATGCACAAATTTCCCTGAGTTTTGATGTCTATTAAACGTCAGTTTGGATGACCAAAGAGAGAATCTCACATCATTATCAAGACACAGGCCTACTATTCCATTAAAAAATGTAAATGCAACATGTCAATTGTGGAAAATATGCCATACAAAGTCTTGAAATAATAGTATGCCAAAAAGCGCCTTCCTACTATTTCAGATATTTTTTAAAAAAATCATTACAGGTGCAAGACCAACATGCAAAGATTTGTGAAAAAGTTTTATGGATGGTAGCATTTTATTATCACTTATATCTGAAGCTCCATATTATAACACCAACCCTACACATTTTTTATTACAGTATCTTATGTCTGATAGTTCCAAAGAATTGCAATTACTTACCAAATGCAATACAAATGGTATCACATGTTCCATGCTTTTTCCATTGTCCGGCTATTTTGAAACAAGGACAGGAGACAATATATTAGGCCACAACTTTACTCTTAAATATCGGGGAGTGTCCGGTATATAAGATTGTACAGTGCAGGTAATTCCATCATCATTTCCATAAACTCAGGGGCTTAATCAGCCCTCCCCATTTTTTCCTTCAGGTCCCAGCCAACCCACTGCTGGGACCCTGCTATTCCTTCCCCTTGTATGATGGTTAAGGGAGGGACTATAAAGGAAGGGGAGTCCTGAACCAGTCAGAGGAGCCCTGAACCTCCTTTCTTCATTCCTTTACAGAATGCCTATTTTAAATCCTTTATCAATCCATTTTAATCTGATCACTGTACCCATTCCCTACAGAGTACCTGCACTGGATATCTGCCCCAAGCTTACATAATGTGTTGTGACCTCATAGCCTAACCCCCCTTTGCCTAGCCCTCTAGCACCCCCGCCCCAACTTGCTGTGAAAATCCCCACCTTGCCTTGGCCAATCTAGCTGTGAGGGAAAAGTTCCTTCACAGCCCCCGGAGAAAGGAGCGACTGCCTACAGCGGACTATGACAAAACTGGTATTTAACCATGGTGGGGGGTGCTGCTTGCCTAATCTGGGTAAAGGGGCTTCTGCTGGCACAGCTTTGGGTATAAGTAGCCACCTACTTTTCCAGTCACCTCTGAGGGAGTGGGGCAAGTCCTCCCATCAACCTGGTGTGGCTAAAGTGTTTCTGCATCTTCCGCAGATCAGGTACCCTCTTGGGGGAGAAAAGGGCCATGAAGGGGCAATGATCCCTTTCCTTACAGACTGCTGGCCCTATCTTTCCAATTGAGGAGGCAATTCCCTTTTTCCATTAAGCCGGACAAAGGTCCCCCCCAAATACTTCATAGAGGTGAGAACATTTTAATGTACAAATACCTGTAACAGAAGATTTTGCAGGTTTAGATTCTTAGAATTATATGTAGCCCACTGAAACATGCTAAAACTATACAGTACTAGAGTCCATTGTAGGACGACTTTATATCAAAGATTAATTATGTCTTAATTCTTTAATTGTTTGGGTGGAATTAAAATACTTGGTGATTTTGCTGCTGCTTTTTTCCCTCTATATAGTTCAGTGCAGGGTGACAATGAGCTATTGTAACTGGAGACAGTTGATTGGAGGAGGGGCCATACATGTAGGAAGGAAGTGGCTTAGAGAAAGAGGGATTACCTGACATATGAGAGAGAGCAATGTAAAAACTAGAGGAAAACAACAGGATTATTTACTGATGCACCTATGTGAGTGAGTCCATTTTATCCTTGCAGCCTTGACTTTATTTTTTTACATAGCTCTTGCGACATCTGATACTCATCACTGTAATTTCATTTCACAAACTGTTCTACTCTAGTCATTTTTCTTAACAGTTGCTTAGCATGGCTGGTCTGTTGTCTCACTGGTAATGCATCATATCCCTGGCCCAGGGAAGTCCACATGCCCTGGAGTAACAGACACAGGAAGCCCTGGATTCCCCAACCCCAGTGAAGCCTCCCTGGAGGGGCTTCCCAGGAGAGACAGACGCTGGAAACCTGTTCCCAAATCTCCAGGCTCCCAGTTTTGCAGCTGGAAGGACGGCGCACCCCCAACAGGAATTCCAACTGGAGAGCCAAGACACAAGCCCTAGCGGTAGGCATAGCAGCCCTGTTCAATCCTCTTGCATTGCCCCTCAGCCAAAGGGTGTGCCTGGGCAGGGGCGGGGATGGTCAGCCACCACTATGGTCCAGTTTTGGGCTTGTGGGGCAGCCAATAGGTAGCTTTTAAAGGCTGCTGCAACTTGGATCAACCTTTTGGCTCCTGTGAATTATACTAGGGTCCACACAGGCTCCAGCAAAACCAGCATTCAGAGGAAGCAAAGTTGGCTTAAAGAACACGTGTGTCAAATAATTCAATTACCATAGTCCCTGATGGAGGCATCCTCACGGAAGAATATCCACAAGTTACGATGAAGTTTTTTAATATAGCTTCTCTGACCAATTCAGCCCATCTTCTGGTTATGTTTTGTCCAATCTGATTTTTAAATGTACCTCATTTGATAGAGTCCTTGAGTAAATCCAGCCTCTTAGTCTCAAAGGCAGCACAGATGGTTTCATAGATCAAGCACTAGCCTGGGCTATAGAGAAACTAGCTTCAATTCCTGACTCAGCCACAAGCTTCCTTTGTGACGTTGGGCAAGTTATACACATCAAATGGAGATAAAAGCCAATTAACGATTTTGAGGTGGTAGTGTAAGTACCTATGTAGAATAGAAATCTACTGCATAAAAACCTCATATTTTCAAATGTATGCAGGTTTAAACATATGGACTTTGGTAACACTCCATATTTAGGACATTCAATAAAAGTGGCCCTGTTTCCAGATGTGCTGAGCTTATGCATCTCCTGTTGATTCAGTTTCAGATGAATATGGATGAAAGTGCCTAATTTTACATATGCAGTTGTGAAAATGTGGGTTATGTTTTTCACAATTTATCTTGTCATGTATACCAGTTAACACAGCAATTTATGTTTTAACAAAGATATGATCCTCCACAGCCCATAATTTCCTCAATAGCTGGTTTGAAAAAAAAGGGGGGGGAGTGAAAAAAATATTTGTTTCTGTTTTTCACCCAAATGTCGTTTTCACAGACTTGTTTTTTTTTCACTCAGCTCTCATTTCCTTCTGTTTAATCCTGCAGTGAGGCCCCAATTCAATAACTTGTAACACATGAGCAGACCCCTGCCTTCACTCCAGTGGGGCACAGAGGTTTGCCCGTAGGCAACAAGTTACAGCTTTGGGACCTAAAATCCCACTGATGTTGAATTTGTAATACCCCAGCCATTCACTTGCATAGCAACAGACTCAGTTCAAAAACTTCATTATGGATTATGACTTCATTGCAGGAATAAAGTAGAACCTGGCCTATGTAGAAGAAAGCCCTCCTTAAAATACAAATAAGTGCATAGGGCACACAGAACACTTACTGTCCAAGTATATTTGTATTTTTGCAAACAGCTTTTCTTCAAGCTGACTCCATAGTGTTTGCATTTTTTAAAGTATATCTTATTGGTGGAATAAATATAAAAGTAATAAAGTGCATACTAGTAAGGTGCTACCACCCATTTTATTATTTTATGTTTGTTAAAAAAAATCCCTGATATTTAACCTGAAGAACATTATTATTAATAGTTTGTATTACAGTAGCACCTAAATGTTTTAATGGAGATCATGGCCCCATTGTGCTAGGCACTGTACAAACATTTAGTGATTCCCTGATCCTAAGAGTTTACAATCTAAATAGTCAAGACAGACAGTGAGTGTGAGGGGAGAGTCACCGGGAGGTGAAATGCCTTGCCCAAGGTCAAGCAGCAAGACAGTGGCAGTGCCAGGAATAGAACCCTCATCTCCTGAGTCCTCTGTGCCACACTGCCTCTTTAATAGTCATGACTTCTTTTTAATCACAATTTAAAGGTAAGAGAGAGCTTTTCACTTGTGTAAGGAAATAAAATGTAAAAGGGATTATGAGGCAAATCTGACAGGTTTTATAACTGCAGATTAGTGAAGCTAAAAATGTCAGAAGAATTTCACAGGAAGTGAATGAAAATAATAAAAGAAGGGATCAAGAGGGGAAGCTATTGGACAAGTAAGATATAGTGGTAGGAAATTAACACAGGCTTGGAAAATAGCTGAAAAGTCAAACCAGTTTTTAGTGCTCATGAGGGAGTTGAGATAAGATGCCTAAAACAGAAACATTTTTTTTTAGAGGATGATGCTGTAAAACCACAGGCAGGTGCAATCAGACCTGAACATGTCTTTTGTAAGTTGAAATCACTAGAGAACAGACACAGCTTCAGAGTCTTCCCGGATACTCTGTAGAGTCCTACAACAGCAAGAGATTTTTAGTAGCTCCTCGGATAGAAATTGATATACTGAAGGATTGGAGGAAAACAACTTCAAGAGAACCCGGAAATTAGAAAACAATAAGCTTAAACTCAGTTGTAGGCAAGATCCTACAGACTATTAATAAGGGATGAGATCACAAATTATCTAGAGCTATCGAGTATATGCGAATAAAAACTAGCTTGCTTAGTTTCAGAATCAGATCCATCTTTTAAGCCATTTTTAGTCACATTTTGTTGACAAGATAATGTAAAGATCAGACAGTGATAAAATGGTAGGTCTGATGGCCCAAATTTTCTTAAAAGTGCACATGCAAAAATGAACATGCATAATTTGCATGTTCAGTTCACCGGTAAGAATATTATTTGTGAACACAGATAACACACACTTCTATGCTCACAATTACTCATGCAAAATTATGGAAGCCTGATGTGATATACTAAGATTTTAAAAAAAAAAAGAATATGTCAAATAGTAGAACTGCATAGCACAAACTAATACACAAGGCCACAATTTTCAGATGAGAGGGGAATGATTTGGGTGCCTCAGTGTTTGAGTGTCCAAACTGAGTCCAGCTTTCAGCACTTTCTGAAAGCCAAGGCTATTTAAGGTATCTCAAATTGGATACCTCCAAACAGAGGCACCTAAATTCCCTAGTAACTTTTAACTGTTGGCCAGTGTCAGCATGTGCACCATAGAAGGGACCCATTATTTTCTTTTGTCAAAAACTGTGGAGGTGAATTTATTGTTCAAGAAAGTAAGGGGTAATCTGATTAGTTAGCCCTACCCACAGTGCTGGTAGCTGCCATTCAAACACTCCCAAACACATCAGTCCTGCTCATTGCAATTCTAGTCTCCTCTCTATCTTGAGAAAACACCGATGTTTCTGATCCATAATGTGGATGTTTTATGATCTAGACAAATGCCCACTGGGGGATCAGGATGAGGTCACCAAACACATTTTTCTGTCTTGCCCTAACCAAAGTTTGTTTGAACCATGGTCTTCAGAGATACAACTAATGCTCTTATGTACTGAGTCCCTAAGGACACTCTTCCCGGAAATGGAGATTGTAGTTGTTAGGCAAATCATTCTGAAGAATCAGCAAAGTGATTTAAGCTAACGAAGGCAGGGCTGAACATTCATGTGTATTTTACTTTCAAGGCTACTGTGCTCTGCACTGAGTTAATTTCTAAAAAGTTTCTACATGCTGTCATACTTAATCTTGCAAGTCGATTTCTGTTGCTTCCTTTAAAACTGTGAAATATGTTTAATTCAACAGAGTCATAAGTATGGTGCAACTTGGGGACTTGTATTCATTTATTCATTTAATGCATATAAAATAAACCTCAATTCTACAAAGTGCTTGCAAATTTTTATTAATTTACTCCATGTCATTAGTTGTAGCCAGAACTTCTATTTTAAATGATTAAGCATAATGTTTGATATTTACTCTTGGACTGCACAAAAGCCAAAGAGAACAATTTGTCAGCTAGTTCATATTTTGCTTCTGAAGTCAGTTAACTAATCAGTCTAACAGAAAAAGAACTAAGATAAATTGAGGCCATTTTATTATGTAGAAAACTGTACATGAAGATAAATTTTGCACATTTTGCTTCATTTCCTTTGCAGTTATCATTGCCATAATTGTTTCTGAATACTCAAGGTGCTCTTCATATATTTGGTATATTATAAACATTTTAAGCTGTCTTGGTAGACCAGTAGGCTGTAACGATGAATTTTTCTTGACTCTGTTGTGCACATAATACCCTAATCCAATAAGAAAATCTATCATTGAAATGAAAGTTAATTTGGCAGCTATAAAATACAGAGACCATTGGCTAGGGCTATGCAACAATAGGCTTCACGCATTTATGCATTCAAGAAATCTAGAGATTTTTTGCAAGTTTTTACAAAACTTGTTGCAATTTCCAACAGCATGTTCTATTTTTCATAGTGAAAAATGATGACAATTCAACCTCAAACAGATCCCACTATTTTTTTTTTTTTGCCAAACTATTGACTTTAATAGGGTCGGGATTTCAACCTTTGCCTTATCTAAATCAAACTGGCTAAAACCATTTGGAGTTAGACAGTTGTTAAGGGTTTATCACAACAATATAGTGTTAATCAATGGTAGAAAAAGACCTGAGAACTGCAGAAGAGGAAGCTCTGAAAAGCCAAAATGCATTCAGAAAGGACTGTGTATAGGAAAAAAGAATAGGGTGAGATTTTCAAAGTTAAAGTCCTTGGGTTGCATGGGGTGCACAAATCACTACCAAAGAGGACCCTGACTATTGTAAAGTGCATTTCTAAATCCGCTGTTGTCCTACCTTGATTCTTTCAGCTTGACCAGAACTGAGAATTCCCTTTTAAAGCCTAACAGACGGGCTATAAAAGATATTTGTAATTTATCCAATTATGTCATGGTTTTGTGAATATTATACTTGAATATATGGAAAAATACCCATCAGTCTTTGTATTATGGCTGAGATCTGTGTGATCCTGTGATTGATAAAAATTCATATGAAGAAATAGGCCTAATGTGCCTGAATTAAAGTTGCTTTACGGGTTTATTAGTTTTTTTCAGTAAGCCAGATTTCTTCTGATATAAATCTGTGAAATTCTTAAATAGACCTATTCATCTTGGCACCCTGCATATATATATATATATATATATATATATAAATCTCGTTCTAACAAAACCCAATTGTGTGCCAGAAAAATCACAAGAGTGGGGCTGGATTTCTTTTTCTCTTGTTTGTCAGAAATTTAATGTAGTTTTAGAACATTTTAATTTTCAGCTACTCCAGCTGTTGTAGGAAATATGTAGCTAAACAATAACTTCAGAAAGGTAAATGCACACGTGATGGTCTTAAATACTAAAGCCAACTGGGCTTAGTTCAGAATTTCTGATCCTACATCATTTGGGATGATTTAGGCACTGCAGGACTTTGTTTAAAAAGTTGCCATGAATTTAAATCAATATATTCCACTGGTAGTAGAGTTCATGCTATTAACCAAAAATGTATGAGTCATCAAATACTTTTATAGCCACATAATGAAATTAATTAATCAATTATTATACATATTTTTAAGATTAATTTAATTATCAGTAATTTAGTTCCACTTTTACTTCTTCTTTCACTTAGTAACTATTATATTTTTCAGGTGCCTCTTTTTTCTGAAAAAAAAATCACAATTTGGATTCAAGTTTCTATTTAATTATTTTTGTCCAATTTTAAGTAATCTAATTTATAATATTGAATCAAAATTAAAAAAAGTGAAATTACAGTCCTGGAAAATTACAGTCAAGAATAGGAGGTCCCATGGAAAAAAAAATATAATTATAACATTCCAACTTACATACATGCCTAATGTTAAGCATTTGAGTTGTTCTGCTAAAGTCTAATGGAAGTCCAATGGGGCTATTCAGATGCTTAAAGCTAGACATATGCTTAAGCATCCTGTTGAATCAGAGCCCTTGATGCTGGTATGATGATTTCTTCATTGGCTCCTGTTCCGCATCCGACCACTGAAAGTGTCATGTTCATATTTGGTGTTAATTATGTGAAGAGTAAGTACCAATAGTAGTCAGAAGAGTGAAGAATCAACTGCCTTATTTTAAGTTGTATTATTACTGATAGATCTATTCATCATTTATCATATTTATGACTAATTTAGCCCCCTTTTGGTTAGTAAATTGTTCACAAACCGAGCTTGGTTTTTCCTTAAAATATTCACTGAATAGTTGGGACAAATAATTTTCAAACTATGGATTGCTCGCAAACTCTTAGCTTCAATAGAAGTTAGTGCAATGAAAGATATTATCTAAGCCCCTGTCTCTGTCTAATATCCTGGCACCAACGTATCTACAACAGCACCGCATCTAGCTTCAACTATTGGCAGTTCATGTTATGTGATTAGTTAGCTCTGTTGCACAATTTTATTTCTGTTCTTGGATTGGATAGCAAACAAAGCTTTTCCTATATGAAATTTCAGCTGGCTATGAATAATCATTTGTGCTGAAATTCATGTGTGGATATGTTAATATGTAGTGGTTACCTGAATCCCTATGACTAATAAGACCCCTATATATGATGATAAACTGAACTTGTCCATTTTATGTATTTATGGAGGTGTAAACAAGTCCAATCACTGTAAGGTGCCCCCTCATGGGCAGTCATGGTGCAGCAGCACTCTTACTTCTCTAGTGCCCACCTACCAATGGTTACTCCAGCTCTGGTGGCTTCACTTCCAGTGTCTCAGCCCTCCGGCTAGGTCACCACCTTCAGTCCATCCTTCTGGGGTCACAGTTGTCCAAATTAAAAGTCCCAACATGTCTTTACAAACAATATCTTTTCACACTCTCTGGGGCTAATACTCAGCTTGTCTTCAGGGCTTAGCCTGCAGCACTGCTGCTGGGTTTGATAACACTTGCAATGGGCTTGTCCACCCACTTCATTGGGGGCCACCCTTTGCTCTGGGTTCTGGCCCAGGACCCTGTACTGAAAAACTAGGTCTGCTCCTTCCCTTACACTGTGTCTTCTATGCTTTAATCAGGGCCTGTTCAGGTATATTTAAACTGTAATAAAAGACCCATGGCATGGGTCAGCCCAGGTCAGCTGACTCAGCCTCGGAGGTCTCAGATTGGGGGCTAAAAATTACAGTGTAAATGTTTGGGCTCAGGCTGTAGCCCCAGGTCTGAGACACTGCAAGGGGGAAGGTCTCAAAGACAAGGCTCCAGCTCAAGCCAGTACTTCTACACTGTAAGTTTTATCCCCACAGCACAAGCCCTGTGAGCCTGAGTTGACTGACCTGGGGTCTGAGACTTGGTGCCATGGGTTTTTTAATTGAATTGTAGACAGAACCTCCCAGGCCTCTCTTACTGGAGAGCTTTCCTTCCTGCTCTGAGCTTCCGACCTGGCTCTCAGTCCAGCTCTTTCTCCAAATAGTCTTTGTCACAACTTTAGCCTGGCGCTTCCAATTTACTGCAGCTGCCTTCCACTCTTTATAGGGAATTGTCCGATTTCCCTATAATAGGCTCATTCTGGAATCAGTTTGGCTTAGCTCCAGGCTTTCCAGCCTACGGGACAGGCCACCCTGTTACAAGAGAATTTATTTTATATGTCAGTCTTTAGTGGCTTAGCCTGTAGTGGAACTGACCCCTTAGTCCTGCAAAGCATAATGTTTTCATATACATAGGCTCATGCTTTCTAATATATGGCTATCTCTAGACCCAGAATTTTCAGCAATCTGTATGGCAAGCTGCCACTTTCCCAGTGGGCTAGCCAAACATAATAGCTTATGAATGCATGGAAACTGAGCTAGTTCTGCACAGTTTTGTCCATGCATGGCACTGTTACAATTAATTACACTAGACACATATGTAATACTTCTAGGAAAACTCAGAAAAGTTATTTTTTAAAGAAGGGAATTTGTTCTTTTGGATACAGGCAAGTATGGGCTGCTTTTTCTTTTCCCAAGAAATATGGTCCCTTTCAAGTAAGTTACATTTCTCTTTTATGTCCTTTAGCCTACCCCAAGTGGCTTGCAATGTTTATCAAGTTTAATCAACATGACTGACAGGAAACCTGATAATAGAGAATAGCTGTCTTCGCTGGTGGGACAAAAATCTTTTGAAATGTCAGCAGTGAATACATTGTATTTACATTTCTTTGGGACTCCAGGTCTTAAAAGATTTTCATCTTTTACACTGGTGGGATGAAAGGAAAGGTTATTTAACTATCCATTAGAAACTGTATCTTATGACAGCATGACAAAATATTCTTGCTTTCAAATGTATAGAATGCCTGTCTCTCACCTCCAGTGGCCCTCTCATTGGTGTAGCAAGTTCGTGGCCACTTTTTGTTCTCTGATAAAGGAAGCTGTTCATCATCCCATTACTGCCAGGCCTGAACTTTCCTTTTAAAACCCATTTTGTTTTTGTACATGATCAACATTTTAATTCTTACATAGACAGTTATGGTAAAAGAAGCAAAGCAAGTAAGACATATCAAAGGGCACTGTGAACATTTCCAGATTAGAACAAGACGCAGCATCTGTGAAATGAGGTTTTTAAAGAGAAATCTTGGGAAATTTATGATTATTTATCTCTGGAGTTAAGTTAAAGCAACTAAACTCTCCAGGGCTTTCCCCCACCCCAAGCTTAGAGAAGCTGCAGATCTCCTAATCCATAAATGTTCTTGGTCTCAGTCGATCCTAGAGCTGGCCAGGGTCCCTGACCAGCTTTTATTAGTCGCCAAATGCCATAGCCTTAAGTATATCTCAGATTTTATACTGTACCTTAGTTCCTGTTCCATAGTCTGAAGTAAGCCTCGCTTTGGGTTTCAATCCACATCAGGCCCACAGTTCTACCTTACATAACCTCAGAAGCTCCTGAACAGTATGGGATTGTGTGCATGGATCAAGATATGCAACCTGAAGGAGTACTGGGAGCTGCAATGATGTTGTAAGTAGCTGATTTCTAAATGAGAGCACATTTCCTAATCTCCATAGAATTGCTGTTGTGTGCTTCCTCATGGTCCTCATTATCCTATAAAGCTGCTCAATTACTGGGTCTCCCGGTCCTGCCAATGCCAAGCAGAGTTGAGAAGCTCAACAGCAGAGCCGGCCAAACAGGGGAAACAATCAGCTAACACATTGCAAAATTTGAAAGCTATTTTCCATTCACATGGTTCAAAATGGATCCATTTTCTGTTCTGCTGTGAATTTCCTTCCAGATTTTGTTTACTGAAACTTTTACCAAAATCTGTTTTGAAATTTTTCTTTTACTGAAAAATCAGGTTTTCTGCACAGCAAAAATGTTTAAATGTGATTTTGATAAAAAAATTACATAAAATTTTGTAAAAACCTGAAAAATTCAGTAATGTTGAAAATTGTTCATACTTTTTTCAGTGAAAAAAACTTCAAAGTGTGAAAAATTTCTGCTTGAGATTCTTATCCAGGGCAAAATTGCTTTCACAACTGAAGAGCCCTTAGAAACTCCAGTTTACCAGTTATTCACAATCATGTATGCTTTTTTCTTTTTGATGCCTGAGGTGATATACAGTCAGTTTCAGCCTGCTATATCTACTCATTCCCAAGGAGTGGAGTCATAAAGGTTGCCACACACATCTGCTATATATGCCAATCACCATCTGGAGAATGAATTCCCAAAAGCCACTGAACATCCTTCAATTACTTCTTGAGCAATTCCACTGACAGCTTAGGTGCAGGAGGAGGAATTTTGCTAACTGTCTAATAGACAGCTGTTGAAGTCTTAAAGGGCCAAGGAGTCAGTAACTGATCTCTTTTGGCAACTGACAACTGTTGATAAGAGCTCAGCCTGGCAGAGGAAATGAAAGCTGGGCACATTGGACTGCAGAACTCTCCAGAAAGCACAAATCTCAAGTTCCCCACCAACCGGTGCCAAACACTCCCCACACTTCGGAAGTGTTTCTATCACATCCTTATCCACCAGAATATCTTCCCTTTATTCCAGACAAGTTGTGTCTACCCAGAAAACATCACTGATCATCAGAAATAATATGTTTTCAAGCCATGTCCTGCCTTTTGAATGCATACCTCTACCGGATAGAAAACAGGCACTTGGACAAGAAGAAGTGAAGAGAGATAATCTATTAAAGGAAAAAAAGGACTGTGGATGTGCATTCTGACATGGAAAAATTGGACCCTCTCAACCACTCTACATAAACTAATGTGGAGTCTTTAGTGAAGATGAATCATCGCTCTGTTTACGTATGCTACCCATAGGAAGATTTAGGATGCCAGAGTTGTTTCACAAATTCAGCCTTATTCCATTTAATCTTCATCAGTGCTTCTGTCTTCCATCTTCACTTCAAAATGTTTAATGAAAAAGAAAATGTATAACCAGATAATTTTCAAGAATTATTTTTGCTATTAAGCAGGCTTTCTGTTGACAACCATGTTAACTATACCGTGGCATATATGCTGGGATTAAATGTGCAGTGCTTGGCAAATCAGGTACAGTGAGGGGTTTTTTTAATAAATGGAGCCATCCTCATTTTCTCATTTAACAGTCAAAATTGTTCTTATGTTCAGCTATGTTTTTTTATCCTGAAGGCTTTCTAACTGCATACTAGTGTGGATTTATATGTGACCATTTTTTGAACCACTTTCAATATGTCTGTAGTACTTTCCACAAAGAAAACAAGAGACCTAGAGTTATGTGCAAGATAAAGATTAAATAGCAAAAAAAGTCATTAATGTGGAGTTAAATTTGCCCGGTGATAGTTTATGCCCTTCCAGGACAAAACTTGAAACAGATTTAAGGTATATATAGAGTTAGCGTAAGCAACCTTAACTCTGCTCCCCTTGAGCTAGCAAGAGCCACTGGGAATCATCTGCATGCATTCCAGCTGCAAATTATTTTTAGGTGTAGCTATGTTGAATGGTGGAGAAATAATAATAATAGAGAAAAGGCTGAGTAAAGCATGTTTGTTGTGGAGTATTGCTTAAAGAGGGCAGAGTTAAGGTTGTGTTTATTTTAACCCTCCCTCTTGGTGCATCTCAGAGTATGGGCTCCAGTCTGAGTGGGATATCTACACTGTCATTTTTCACCCCATACACAAATTCCATAAGCCTGAGTCAGTTGACCGAGGTCCTGAGACTTGCTACTATGTCCCCCCCACACACACACTGTGAAGACATATGCAAAATTTCCTGGTTTTCAAAAGTTTGAGTTTTGCTGACCTTCAAATTGGAAAGGCACAAGCTATCACTGGGCTACCAGTGTGTTGATGAATGTTTTGCCATTTAAATCCCTAGCTTTTAAAACATAAAGAGAAATCTTTATTGCTAGGAGTTAGTGGTCATTCAGGCAGTTGTAGTCCTCACAGAGGTTTGCAGTTGACCTGTTACTGTGGCTAGGTAATAGGCAAAAGACTTGTCTGTGTCTACACATCAGAGATCACTTGGCTTTGCTATGCAGGCATAACCTGTGGTGTAGAAGCCTACGCCAATTGAAGGGATTTTTCTGTCAGTGTAGGAACATTACCTCCTCGAACAAATTTAGTGGTGTCGACAGAAGCCTTCTTCCATCCATATAGCTGCATCTACGCTGGGGATTAGATCGGCATAGCTATGCGAGGGATATGTTTTTTCACACCTCACACTGAAGTGCCTATCTTGACCTAACTTTTAAGTGTTGCCTTTTTAAGCCCTAGCTTTTATGTAGTAATTTTTGTCATTAGATATCAAATAACTTTACGTTATTATCCTCATTTTACAGATGGGAAACTGAGGCACAGAGAGCTGACATGACTTGCCCAATGTCACAAAGCAGGCCAGTGGCAGAAGTAGGAATAGTCCCAGTCCAGTGGTCTTTCCACTAGGCCACACGGTAGCTATGTGATTCCTAAGTGCTGCTCCCTCTCCTGTACATTTTGTTGTAACAGAATAGGGAGAATGGTAATGCTTTGAATTGTTTGGGATGTATAGTTGCTAACAGAGCTGATGAGTGAAATCTCATCTAGGATCTATATCCCCTTGACAGTTTTTTTAGAGTAGATGTTTCCTACATCTATGGATTTTTTTCCCCATTGTTGAAGTTAATCTACCCCCTGAGAGGCAGTACCTAGACTGATGGAAGAACTCTTTTGTTACCTACCCATGTCTACACAGGGAGTTAGACCTAACTGCCACACACAGGGTGTGAAATTTTTCACTGACCTGAGTGACTTAGCGAGGTTGATCCAATTTTTAAGTGTAGACCTGGCCTTTAATTGTGTGACGCGTGTGTCTCTCCTCATCCACCCGTTTATCCCATCATTCCGCACAACATGTAGGCCCCTGCCAACATTGCCAGCTCCCCCAGCCCATCCTGTCCCATTAAGCCATTAGTTGGCACTGTAGAAGCCAGTAACATATAATAAATTGTTCCTTGCTGACTCCTGCCTTATGCTGCTGTGTACACATTTTGCAGGCAGCAGGCACAGGCCTTCATTATGTAATCCAAGCTATATTCCGAGCTGGCTGAGCTATATGCTGAGTCATGCCCTTGCTTCAGACAGGCTTCCCCAGCCATTCCCCAGGTCCACCCAGTCTATTCGTCTTCCAAACCGGGCCCTCCCCATCAAACACACGCGGGCCAGCCCAGTTCACCGCATGCAGGGGTGATGTTTATCTTAACTATTCATTTTCTGGATTTCATATGGCGGGGCCGGGAGAAGGGCTCAGATACCCCAAGAGAAGCAAGGTTCCCCAGATCAGATAGCGGGAAGGAGGGAGATTCAGACCCCTGCAGAGAGGTAGTGCTCCCCCAGTTCCCAGTACACACGTGGAAGGGGAGAATTCAAGGCTGACAACCCCATCTTCCTCTGCGACCCCTCATATTCTTCAACCCATCCTATCTTCTACCCTTCCACCCCCGCCACCCCCAATTCTTCCCCTTACCTGGACTCCCCAGCACCTCTTCTTTCCCTCACCATGAGCCCATTCCCATTTATCTTACGCACTCCTCTCTGCAAACACAAACTCCAATTACCACCTACTCTTGCATGCCTAATCATCCTCAGCTCCCAATGAGCCGTAGCATGTGCAATTTATTTTCTTTTCAATATCTTCTGAATATTCTGCTGTACTCGGACTATGTCACTAAAAAAACAACCAACCAAAAAAAAAAACCCAACACAACCTTGACCTAAGCAGATGTTTACAGGTCATTCTTAGACTTCTATCCAGGGTGGGTTTCAGACTTTAAAGTTGCTGCAACCTGTGAATTTAATGAAATGCTGGTTTGTTTCTGGGACGATATCTCAGGAATCCCTTTCTCAGATGACCCCCATATTTTGGTCAGTGGCCCTAACCCAGGGGTCAGCAACGTTCTGCACGCGGCTCGCCAGGGTAAGCACCCTGGTGGGCCGGGCCAGTTTTATTTACCTGCTGACGTGGCAGGTTCAGCCAATCACAGCCCCCACTGGCCGCGGTTCGCCATCCCGGGCCAATGGGGGTGGTGAGAAGCGGCGCGGGCGAGCGATGTGCTGGCTGCGGCTTCTCGCCACCCCCATTGGCCCAGGACAGCGAACCGCGGCCAGTGGGGGCCATGATCAGCCGAACCTGCCGCGTCAGCAGGTAAATAAACTGGCCCGGCCCGCTAGGGTGCTTACCCTGGCGAGCCGCGTGCCAAACGTTGCCGACCCCTACCCTAACCTATGCGTCCATGAGGCAAGGCAAGTGTCAAGACAAACTATGTAATCATGCACATTTTCGAGTACTTAGAAGAGTCATCCTTCAGGCAGAAAGGGCTTCCTAAACTGAAAGAGAATAATACTGATGGCGATTAATACAACTTACTCCATTAAAATCAGGGGTGTTCCTTTCCTTCTTCCCCAATTTCTAATATGTGTCAAGCATACCTGTTTTCATCCCCACACCCAATCTCAGCAATGCATTCTTGGTGTATCCTCAAGCATGCCTGTCCTTAACTCCCCACCCAAACGGGGAGGGCTTCCCCAGATCTTGACTCACATTGGGGGGGACAGAGGGAGAGAGGGGCTCAAGGCCCCCAGATCCTGGCTCATATGGGCGGTCAGACCACCATGGATGGGCAGGGCCCACTAGAGCCTGGCACCCACCCCGGGGGGCAGGGAGTAGGGCCCAAATGCTCCCAGAAGGCAGGAACCTGCAGATTGTGTAGAAATAGGAATTCAGAACTGCTGATAGTCAATATCTCTCCAGAACCTGGGTGCCTGTAGGGGGGAAGGGTAGAAGGGGGTTACAACCCTGTAGTTAGACTGGGGGTTCTAGATCATGGCACATATATGGGAGAGGAACTTGGGGCTGAATGTTAGAGAAATATTTTACAAGCAATCTGATCAAATAAGAACAAATGGATTGTGAAATAACTGAGCAAATTGGAAAGAATAAGGAAGAAGCAGAGTGGTGCTAATTGGTGATTGTAATTACCCAGATCTTCCTTCAACAGAGTACATAGGGTGGAAGAAATAAGGCTAGAGAATTGTCTGTGGAACAGCGCAGGAATAATTTAAGATATATCAGCTGACAGTGAAAGAAGCAATGTTACATTCAGTGCTAAGTGCCACATTTGAAGAAAATTAAGCTAAGGAAGATTAGGTTACAGTTTAGTTTGTTTTGTGATTGACAAAAAAAATTGATAATCTTAAATCTTAAATTTAAAAATCTTCCTTATGGAGACATATTTTTTGAAGTTTAATATAAAGTAAATATAAAATGAAAGCCAAAAGAAAAAAAAGTATTAAATTTTAAGAATGAAAAATGTGGGTAAGAAGCAGGAAACATTGAGCAAAATCATTAATAACAGTATAATAGTTTGTACTTACATAGCAAATTTTTCTCAGAATCTCAAAGCACTTTACAGATATTAAATAGCCTCCCACTCCTCTGTAAGGTAAGTATTATTTTTGTGCCCATTTTAATAAAAGGGTGCATTGAGGCACAGAGGTCACAGAAAGAGTCAAATGACTGGGGAAGAGAACCCACTTCCCCTCTATCACCAATAAATAAACTTTATTCATTAGATGAGATATAATGGAAAAGCTGCACAGATTAATTGTATTGTAGCACATGTATAAGTCAAGAGTGAAATCAAATATAAATTAAATCCCTGAGCTCTGTGTTGATGTGAAAAGGCAGGTTCACACAGTGATTGAAGAGAAAAACAGTATAAGGAAGTTTTTCTTTTTTATTGCTCTTAAGTATGACCCAGGGGAAACTATTCTTTGACTTGGCACCTGATGTTCTTAAGTGAAAATGGTTTGTATTACTAGTTGTGACTCTGATAAAGTAAAGAAAAATACTGGCCTATGATGAAAAGGTACTATGCAGAGTAGAATGTGATGAGCAAGGAAGAGTTACTTTAGGGGTTGGAGAATAAGACTGAGACATAAGACTGTAGGTATGTCTACACTTAACACTTTACAGCATAGACACTACCTACAATGATTTTCACATCCCTCACTGCAGTAGTTAAGTTGACCTTATTTTCTAGTGTAGATTATGCCTTTGTCTTCCAGTTCTCTTACTGTCTTTCTTGGAGACCTTCATCCAGTCAGCTTGGGGAAAATTATCTCCCCAGCATTCAATACAGTTAGCTTGGCTAGGTGCTGAACATCTGCACTGGAAGAAACAATAAACTCTAGAATGGGGGCATAGTCACTCTATCAATGATACTCTAGTGCCCTCAATCACCTTTTCTGAGGGCAAGAACTATTTGATTCACTTGGTAGCAAATCCTCCATCCCCAAACACACCACTGCCTCATCCCCAACAATTCTGTGTCCAGCTGCACAGATGATTGCATCCCCACAGGGTCTCCCTAAATCTGGACCACAATATACAGAGACGAACCACAGCAGTACTTCTGGTGGCAATGTGGGGGGAGGGCTCTGAACCCACCGAGGAGGGTGTTTGTGCCTCAGTCTTCCCATCTATAATATGGGTAGAATAGTACACCAAACAAATTGAATATAGAAACTTAATAAGAAAAGTAAAAGTACCCAATTAAGTAAGTTCATTTAACAGCCAGACGAGACTGACATAATAACTGACCAAATATTATGTTTTTGCAATTGCAGCAGAGCAGATGAGGCAATTAGAACTATTAGGAATTGACAGTTCCCCAGCCCCGATAAATTACTACCCAGAATGCTGAAAGACACAAAGGGAAAGAGGAAGACCTTTGATAGCTTGCTGCAGATGGCCCTAGGGCAAGCAGAGAGCTATACATTTTATTTAAGAAAGGGCAGTCCAGGAAATGATGATGAAGAAAATATAAGGGCAAGATCAGATAACATTTACAAATGTGCATCTGAGAAGAAGCATTTAGGGAAGGTCTATAATTGTACATAATATTTACCAATTTTTCAAAAAAGAGTCCTGTGGCACCTTAAAGACTAACAGATGTATTGCGAAGTGGGTATTCACCCACGAAAGCTTATGCTCCAATACAGGGGTTGGCAACATTTGGCCAGCACATCGCTCGCCTGTGCCGCTTCCCGCAGCCCCCATTGGCCCGGGACGGCGAACCGTGGCCAGTGGGGGCCGTGATCGGCCGAACCTGCCGCGTCAGCAGGCAAATAAAACTGGCCCGGGCCGCCACGGTGCTTACCCTGGCGAGCCGCATGCCAAACGTTGCCGACCCCAATACTGCTCCAATACATTTGTTAGTCTTTAAGGTGCCACAGGACTCTTTGTTGCTTTTTACAGACCCAGACTAACACGGCTACCCCTCTGATACTTGACACCAATTTTTCAGTTTCTTCCAGAAGTCTTTGCAAAAGTAATCCTTGCAGCACCCTGTGGTATTTGTCACAGAGAAAATTAAACAGAGATGTTAAGCGACTTTCCCAAGGCCACAGAGGGTATCGGTGTCAGAGCTGGAATGAGCGTTCCAGAATCTGAGACTGCCAATTCTTCCTCTCTCTTGAAGAGTATGATAATGCTTACTCAACTGGTGAAAAAGAGGAAACTTAGTACGTATTTTAGCTGTATTTCAGGAGAAATGTCTTCGCTACAAAGAAAGTATGCTATTCTGGAGAGCTATAGCAATTCCTGGGAAATTGTTTTAGGGTGTGAGTAGAAAAGAATCCAGGAGAGAGTTAAATCAGACATCGGAAAGCACAGTATTAGGGCCACTTGTGTTTTCTTTGTAACTTACTGACCTAAATTTGCCAATGACATAAAATTAGAGAAGGAGGATAAAGCCAGTACAGAGCAAATAAATTCAAAATGATCTGGATAGATTCAGCTTAGAGTCTGGTAAGTAGCTTAGTCAGTTCACTTGTACAGAAGTGCAGAGTAATAAGATTAAGAACCAAAAATAACCAGAGAGCATAGAGCCAAAATAAAACGCAACAAAAATAATTCAAAAAAGACTAGTGTAGATACTTTTCACTGTATATGGGGGAACAGAGGCAGCCTCATTAGGGACCACTGTACAAGAACTGTTTAGCTTTATAGAACAGTGGAGGAAAAATCCTCAACTTACTTTCCTTCCTTATCCACTGAGGCCTGCATTCAGAAGGATGTTTAAGCATATGGATAACTTTAAGCATAGGAGCAGTCCCATTGACTGCAACAGGATTTAATGGGACTGCTTGAATGATTAAAGCTCTGCACATGCTGAAGTATCTGAGTTAGGGCCTTACCATCTGATCCACAGTATGTGAAAGAGGACAGGAGATCTGCATAGCTATCGATCTTCTGTTCCCACAACTTTCCCATCTCCCCTCTACACCTCAGCCCAGTATGTTATTGTGAAGGCAGATTTTTTTCCCTGTTCCATAGGCAGGGGGTGAGAAGGTCCAATACAACCCATTGAAGTATGTAGGCCAGATTCAGCAGTTGACTTGTACACTGGAAGTGTTATGTAATGAACAGCTGTAGGAGAAAGACAAAGAATAGCCATGTGCAGTGATTAGGGTGACCAGATGTCCCGATTTTAGAGGGATAGTCCTGATTTTTGGGTCTTTTTCTTATATAAGCTCCTATTACCCTCCCACCCACTGTCCCGATTTTTCACACTTGCTGTCTGGTAACCCTAGCAGGGACGCATTTACCTGGGGTTAGAGGGCTCGTAGCATGAGGCAACAGTAAATTAGGGGAACACCCAGAGTTCAAAAGAGGGAGAAAATGAATATCCAGATGATTTATTATTTGTTAACAAACAGGACAGTCTCTGCCCAAAATAGCTTACAAGTTTCATAACATTTTTCAATTCTCATTACAATTTGACTTCATAATGTGATGTTCTGAGGCACTAATAGCTTTCTGATTACTAGAACAATGTGACCAATGCATTCTCGCAAATCCTTGATGATCTGTTTGCCAAAATTGATGCCAGTATGATACGGAGCCAACAGAGGTTAAGGCAAACATTTTATTACTTACTACTGACCCTACTGTACTACTGGAGTAGGCAGTGGGCAATAAGTTTTTATCCTTAGCAAAGGGAGTTAATTTGTCTCTGTCTCTATCCCTTCATAGGATTAAGCCCTTTCCAATGCAGATGAGATGCAGTTGTAAGCTGTGAAGAGTGGTTGGTTCCTCTAGCAACTTTTAAAACATCTTTTTATGTTTCAGCTATCAGAAGCCTGAGTCAGCTTCAAGTCGGATAAAAGTATCCTCATTGAATTATTGGGGCATTCAAAGATAGATGACACTATTACACATCAGTTTTCTTGACCAACAATCCTTTATCCAAACGATTAAAGAACCAGTTAGCCTCAGTGGTGTTCAAGTTTGGTTTATTACTTATATATTTGAGAGAGACTTTCTACAGGGTGGAGGAATTATACCAAGCATTTCCGGCCTATTATGTATTGGCAAAATAACTCTTTGATTGGACTTGTTCAAGTAATGACAGCAAGATTTAAAACAGGGTTGACACAAGAAAATGTAGTGGAAGAAGACCATTCTGTGTCTTCGTCTGTCAACTAAAAGTATATTGAATTTTGCAGAGCAAATTCAAATAAAAGTGCTGAGATTAAAAGTGATAAAGCATCAACAGCGAGATCAGAATCCCTCCTAAAATTAGATTAATCCTCCTCAGGGCCAGAAAACCTTATTATCTTGATATGGTTTGATCAATCATTGCAAGACAATTATTTTAACAAGTTAAACTAGTGCGTTTGATTTGATACAGAGAAAGTTAGACCATTTGTTTTTTTCCCTTTGGTTGTTATGAAAATAGAGTGTATGAGGTCCAGATAGTATAGAGCATAAAGTGAAACAGACGCATTACAACTTTCATTGTGACAAACAAGCCATAAAGTCTATCTATAAACTTCAATAAAGTCCTCATTTGAGCAAGCAAAGTTTGCATTATATTGAATTGTGAAGTACAACAGTAACTCTTGTCATTTTTTAGCTTATTGACTCTGAACATATTTACCACTGGTTTTATTTTTTTTTACTTAATTCCAGGTACCATTTTTCTTACGGCAATAATAATACTTTGCATTTCAGTAGCGCCTACTTTCTGAGGATCTCAATGCATTTTCTGAATATTTACAAGTTGCACATCATCTCTGTGAAGTAAGTAAGTGTATTAACCTTTTGGTGGCTTATTTCCACATCTGTACAATAAAGATAATACTGATTTAAGAATGGTCAGAGAAGAACTCTGTGGCAGAACTAGAAATGGACCCCAGATCTCTGGACACCCCATTCCAATGTGTTAGCCTAGACAATAATATCCTCAATGCTCAAAATGAACATATGTTTGTTCATTTAATAGCTTTTAAACATACTTATTTATTTTTCATTTGAGGGTTTGTTTCCCTTAAATACCTAAAACATTTCTTTGCATTTTTTATGGTTTCTATTTAGGCTTTTGTGAAGCAAAATTTTATAAGTGTTTTCAACCATTTTGAAGTGTCAGTGATTTGGCTTTGAATACAAATTTTTTTGCACAGGTCCTTTGCCTAGAAATGTAATTCTAAGAGAAACCATAGTCTTGTGTCAAATAAACTATCACATATGTACTCTAGATTCCAAGTGGTAATCTTACAAAAGGGAGAGCAAATCTAAGCATAATATCCAAATAAAATAAGTGTGATTTGTATTGTATGTCTTCCAAGAGCCTTACTAGACAGGTAGTTCTGCTTTAAAAAAAAAACAAAACAAAAAAAAACACCATTTGAAAGTATCACATTACTTTCAATGGGGAGTTCTGATTAAAAATTGATGATATAGTATGGAATCAATATAGAAGCCAATTGGGAGTTCTGCTTAAAAAATTATGGATAATATGGCCCCAAGTGAGTGAATACAATTACTCTCTACCATAATTGCCTTCAAGTGATCATTACAAAAAATGAAGACTTTTTTTAAGTTACAGTGTAAGAGCATGTAACTTTGACAATTTCAATAAAATAAAATAAAATAAAATAAAACACACTCTTCATATCAAATTTAATTTGAAAATTAATCCTGTGTTGGGCTATTGCAGGATATATTTTTCCTTGAGCATATTATCAAGTTATAAATTCTTGAAAACTGGGGTTTCATACACTGAAACCATTAAACAATTGTGGTAGTAGAGACAGTACTGAAATAAATGGCTTCATAGAGCCATGAAGGACCACTGGTATCAGATAACCATACATAAATAATAAATTTAACATTCTGTATTGGTACAATTCCCACATAGTTCTTCAGGTTTTATTAACCCAGGCAACTCAGAATAATTATGATAAACAGACATTGTCATTACAAATCAGCAGAAATTTGATAAGATTACATATAATGCAATACATATTTCTTGCCAGCAGATTCAGTATAATAAATTACCCTTAAGTTTCAGAATGAGGCTTTGCTCAATTATACAAAATGGATCAATTTTTAAGGGTGCTTATTTAAATGCAAAACAGACTTTATGAGAATGGTAAACTTGATTAAAATCTCTCTTTAAGAGTAAATAACAAACAACAATATAAAATACTCACAGGCCATAACTATCCTATTAATAATACACTTTATTGTTCAGATGTAATTGTAAGGTCTTAATGATATGGTAGCTCTAATCGACTTTAAAAAATTAGAAATTAACTCTGAAGCCTGCCAATGTGACTGAAATACACATTCTCATGTGCAACTTGCATTTCTTACTGAAAAACTTTGCATCAGATTTTGAAGGTTAATGCTTTTAATATGTGACACACATCCATTTCTCCATCCTTCATTTCATCTTCTCTAGATTTTGTTGTTGTTATTTTATTTATTATTATTGTATTATAGTAGTGCCTAGATACTCCAACTAGTACTGGGGACCCATGAGTTATACTCTGTACAAAATAAGAGACAGTCCCTGTCCCAAAGAGCTCGAACTTTAAGCAGGAAATTTTCAAAGGCACAATTGAGAATTGGGTGTCCAACTGCCCATTTTGTAGGATGACCATATTTCCCTATGCTGAATACGGGACACCTGGTAAAATTACTCATATTCAAGCGAGTTTAATGGCAATCAGTTAGAACTATGCAGTACAAAGATTCAAATTAACATCAAGTTGACGGAGTCCATGTTAAAAAGAAATATTGCGTAGTTGGATTCTTTTTATTTACCTTCTTATCTTTGAGGCTTTAGGGTTCACAATGGGAGGGGTGACACACACACTCCCATATACCTCTCTCACATGGGAGGGGGCAGACTCTCCCTTCCCTGCCCAGTGCTCTCCACCCTCCATGCCTGGCTGGGCCCCCAGGATGGACCCGCCTCTCCTGGTACCTGGTGCTGCGTCTTCCCGAGGCAACATGGGCAGGGGGGATGCAGGGTCACATGCCTCTCCCCCCTGCCAGATTTCTGCCAGGGTTCACATCAGAATGTGGCCAGCAGCAGCCTTTTGGCACTGTGCAGGAGGGAAGGGAAGGGACAGGAGATGCTTCCAGCCGCAGGAGGAGGGGGGAAAGGATGGTCTGGCCCCTGTCTTTGCAGAGTTCATCTCTTCCCTCTCACGGCCCCTGCTCCCTTGTGGCTGGAAGCAGCTTATTCCTTTCTGCCTGTACAGTGTCCAAAGGCAGCTAACACTTCTAGGCTGCTGCTGGCCACTGACATAACCCAGCCGCCTCCGGTCCCCCAGCTACAGCGCCTGCAAGGGGTTAAGACGTAAGGACACATTGTGAACCAGGGACCACGGAACCTGATTGCAGGGGCTTCAGTGAACCCGGACAGGACCTGTGTGAGGGGGGCTGAACAGGGTGCTAAGCCCTGGCCCGGGGGGCTGCTTTGGATCCTGCAGGTTTGGGGCATGAATAGGCTGGAAATTGCTTCCTCCCCCACTCCAGACCTTAACTGAGGGGCGGAGAGGCTTCCCCATGCCAGCTCTGTGTGGGGCTTTGGCACATGCAGGGCTTGGCTCCTGGCCAGCGCCCTGGGCCGGAGGGTCTTGGACTTTCCTGGGGCATCGGCCCAACCAGAGGCAGTGGGGAGCCGGCTGGCCAGGCTGTTAGTAAGCTGAGTTCTCCGACCAGGGGCTGGTTCTCTATATGGTACTGGGAGTGGGATGCATCCCACAGGGGGGGTGTGAAGGGGCAAAGCAGAGAGAGGACAGTGAAAGGGGGAGCAGATAAAGGGCCGATGGGTGGGCAGCAGCGGCAACAGGTAACCAGCTGCCGCCTGGCACCTGCCCTCACTCACCAGCCACCGCAGCTCACAGAAAATATGGGACAATTTGCCTGTTTTTAAGAAAAAGTTGGGACACCTGCAGGAGGGCTTAAATATAGCACTGTCCTTTTTAAAATGGGACATCTGGTTACCCTACCATTTTGCCTTTCAAAATTTCTTCTCCTCCCAAATAGATAAAACAGACGAAGTATGGGATAAAGAAAGTAGTTTACAGAGGGGGAATTGAGACAGAAATTAAGAGACATGCTCAAGGGGAAACAGAAAGTCTGTTACATAGTCTCTGTACCATCTCAAAAAAAAAAAGATATTTTAGAATTGGAAAAGGTACAGAGAAGGGCAACAAAAATGATTAAGAGTATGGAACAGCTTCCGTATGAGGAGAGATTAAAAAGACTAGGACTTTTCAGTTTGGAAAAGAGACGACTAAGAGGGGCTATGACAGAGGTCTGTTAAAATCATGACTGGTGTGGAGAAAGGAAATAAGGAAGTGTTATTTACTCCTTCACATAATGCAAGAACAAGGGGTTGCCCAATGAAATTCATAGGCAGCAGGTTTAAAACAAACATAAGGAAGTATTTATTCACACAATGCACAGTCAAGCTGTGGAACTCACTGCCAGGCAATGTTGTGAAGGCCAAAACTATAAGGGGGTTCAAAAAAGAACTAAAGTTAATAGAGGATAGGTTCATCAAAGGTTATTAGCCAAGATGGTCAGGGAGGCAACTCCATGCTCTAAAGTGTCCCTAGCCTCTGATTGCCAGAAGCTGGGCATAGACGACAGGGGATGGATCTCTTGATGATTGCCTGTTCTGTTCATTCCCTCTGGGGCACCTGGCATTGGCCACTGTCAGAAGACAGGATACTGGGCTAGATGGATCATTAGTCTGACCCAGTATGGTCTTTCTTATGTTCTTAAAGCCAGGAACTGAAATCTAATCTCCCGAGTCCCAGTTCAGTCCCTGAACCACAAGATCGTCCTTAATCTCCTTGTATATTTTTCTGTACCTGTCAGGCCATTTTTTCATTCTCTTGAGAACAAAATCTAACCCACAGTCCTTGGTTTCTCTAATGTTGGGAAGAGAGGAAACACTTAAAACATGATGCACCTGTGCAGCAGTTGTACCGGATTCCAACCCATGTGTTCTTATCATCACTACCGAGGGAAGCTCTAAATGCATCCGTCAGTTCACAACAGCCCCACTGGGGCATGACCTGCTGAACTGGGAGTGTAATTAGGCACAACAGACTGCTTGTGCATCTAGCTCCCAGTTTAGCAAAGCACAGTAACTCATGCTTAAGTGTTTTGCTCAAATGGGACCAGAATGACTTTGGCAATAGGACCTAGGGGAGTCTGTGGCTCTTTTTTTTTTAAAAAAAGCTGTATGGCCACATGCTAACAAAAGACAAAGATCAAACAGAAGACATAAGATGTACAACGATCATTCAAAATCCAGCAAAAGGTACATGAAATGATCACCTTCCATTCATGGTCACTGCACTTTGACCCGTAATGGATGCATTAGTGTACATTTCCCCAGAACCCCTAATTTATCCTGTCTTATACTGGCCTCATGTATTCTTCCATGGCTCAGTATAGCACAGGCAGGATTTAGCCCAGCTCTTTACCAACTGTAATATAGTAGGACTTAACTATTTCCCTTAAAACTCAGCATAACGCATTTATATGGAAATGTCATTAAAATCAGAAATGTGTGTTGATATATATTAAAACAGAAGTTTAGAGTTATTTACCTTATGGTATCCATAACTCCTATTGTGTTTGGTAAATCCTACTGCCTACTAGCAACTCCACAATTGTGCTGTTGCACATTTAGTCCAACAGCCTGCCACTTTCCACGAGTACTAAAATTACTTGATTTTTTTTTCTTCAAAACCAGCGTTAATAGGTAAATTAAAGAAAAGTTGAGCAAGATAGGTAAGCTATGTGTCTCCCACTTTAATTAGATATGCAGGTTTTTTTTTAAAAAGTGAGACTTTGAAAGCTTGGCCCTAAGGTTATAACAGGAAAGAAAAGCTTTGTATGTTCTCCCATGAAAGATATTGTGAAAGAAATTGAACATCAAAAGCTGTATTTAAGTTATATTGTCATTAAGCTTTTTCTAAGAACAGACAGATGTCTGGAAATTTAACGTTAACACTGACAATCCATCTTCAACTCAATTCCATATGAAATATAAA
This sequence comes from Trachemys scripta elegans, assembly GCF_013100865.1. Lineage (NCBI taxonomy): Eukaryota > Metazoa > Chordata > Testudines > Emydidae > Trachemys > Trachemys scripta. The sequence goes on from NC_048310.1 coordinate 17,504,075, forward strand.
GAAAGGGCCTGGAGTATCAGTTTAATTCAGAATGTCTAGGCTTTTCTTCTTTTATATTATAACCTTAATGTTATTTAAATGTATATCTTGTATTTCATTTCCTTTATAATCTTCCATTAAAGTGTGTTATTAATTCACTAGACTGAAATAGCTCTAAAGGTTTGTGGATATACATATTTTGGATCCGCTAAATTCATATAGTGTTTTTACAGATTAGCCTGTTTAAACACATTTTTCCTATGTGAATTGTATGTAGCTCAAGAGGCACAATTCACACTCAGATGCCAAACACTCCAATGGTCAGAAATGGGGCTTGTCTTAAGGCGTGGCTCAGATGTTTAGCCACCACGGCAGTTCATGGGGATCAGATTTGTGATTTTCACCACAATAGGGCAGGCCTTTACCGATTCAATTGAAGAACTCTTTTACCTGTCAGAAAGTAGTAGGCTATTGCTGGACTTAGACATTAAAGGGAAATGTATACCAAGGCAGTATATTACATTTGGATTCTGTCTCTAATAGTTAAACATTATCAATCATATTTTTTGAGGCAGCTTCTAATCTAGCTTCCCCAGTTTTACATATTTGATATTTGTTAATACTGATTAGGGCATGCAAAAACATGAAACTCAGAGAGAGATTTTAAAAGGCAGACCTTGTTTTAATTAAGTCAACCTTTATGGGAGAGGCTAATCTCTTCCCTAAACACCAAGTTTTTATTCGTGTTAAATGGCCTCATGCCATACCAATATTCATGGTCACTCCACTTCGGCATAGCCCCTAGGATTCAGATCCCCTTTCAATCCTCTCATGCTCCCCTCTTGAAATGGAATGAGAATACACATGCAGGGTACCTCAATCTGCAAAGACTAACAGTCTCCCTTCCTCCCTACAGGTTAATAGGATCCACTAGTCATCACCCTAGTCTCATGTCTACCTCAGGGAGCCAATCCCTTTGAGCCTCTCACCCGTGCTGGATACCAGACCCAAGTTGCAATGAAAGTACAAACTCTGCTTATTAAACTTACTATAGCACTCTCCATGGAGCTTGAAGAATAGAGCACAAGCTGCAGGAGGGAAAAGACTGGAGGAGGCACCAGGAAGTCAGTTTCTGTGCACAAGGCTAGAATGCTAGCTGCGGTTGCACCACTTCTGCACTTCTCTTTAGAGCTCATGCACACTATCATTTAGGCCTGGTTTACGCTACAAAGTTAGGTTGACGTAAGACAGCTTATGTCGAGCTAACTGTGTAAGCATCTTCACTGAAGTGTACCTCCTGCGGATTTAACTCCCCCATTACACTGACCTAATAACTCCACCTCCACAAGAGGTGTCGGAATTAGGTTGATGTAGTTAGGTTAACACGGTTTCCATGTAGACACAACATTGTCTATGTCGCCTGTGGCTGCCTTTGACAGCCAGAACCCTGCTCCCCAAGACTGACAGCTGGAGCCCCACTGCCCCAGCCTTGACAGCTCAAGCTGTCCGACCTTGGCAGTGGGGCTCCAGCTGTCAGTACCCCCTTAAGTCTATGCAAGCACTAGGGTGACCAGATTATATGAACAAAATATCCAGACACATGGGGGGGCAGGTCCGGAGCACCTCCGAAGCAATAAATAAATAAATAAATAAAAGGCGAGCTGGAGCGCCGCCAAAGGAAAAAAAAAAAAGCCAGAATATCAGGATAAATGGCATCCCGACCATACATCTTTCGGAACGTGGGACAAATGACTGAATATCAGGATGGTCCTGATTTTATCGGGACGTCTGATCACCATAAAGCACACCTGGTAAGGACACACACCACTGACAGAAGGAGCATAGTGTGGACATGAAGAGCTGATTTAATTACCTAAGTGGCTGCAGATCGACCTAACTTAAGTCGACTTAATTATATAGTATAGACATGCCCTTAGTCTATACCTGCACTACAAGCTAGAGATGTGATTCTGCTGCTCTTCGAGCTAGCACGGCTTTTAAAAAGCAGTGTAGAGGCAGTAGCATGAGTAGCAACAGAGGAGGCATGGCTGAGCTGTGCCAAGTAGAAACCCACCTGACACTGGTGAATATGTACTTAGTGCAACTCAGCCAAGCCTCTGCTACCGCTACTCATGCTGCAGCATCAACACTGCTATTTACACATGTGTTAGCTCAGTGAGAGCTAGCATAAGTGTGTAGACATGAGCAGGGGAACCAAACTCCTAGCTCATAGTGCAGATGTAGCCTTAGTTCATGGCACGCCAAGGTGTGAATTAACTCTGCACTAGCCTGCTGCTCAGTAAGTGCCCATGTGGACCCTGCTGCCTAGGATTGCCATCTGTCTGGGATCATCCCTTTTTTGAGGTAGCTGTCCCAGGAAATCTGAAAGACAGCTCAGGGTGAACTACCAGCTGTCCAGTTGTATGGGCTCAGGATTATCCCCGATGTCCCTTTTTTATACCTCAGAGGTGTCAAATCTACTGCTGCCACACACTAAAATTTCCTTAGTGGGCTTTGATCTACCCTACTTTGGAACAAGATCAGGTTAAACGCACTAGGGAATTTTTAGTGAGCAGCTGCATGGTCCACACAGACTCTTAGTGTGCTACAGGCTAGCAGTTAGCATGGGCTCATGTTCTTACCCAGCAGGTACCACGTAAAACACTAATTTTAAATACCTGTCCTTACATCTTACTAACCTAAAACCAGGCCATCAGGATGCTCTGAGGAAGGTAACACTTTCCAAAGGGAAACATTACTACTTGATCTCCAAAAATGTGGTCTGACCCACAACCTCTTATAAAACCCATTCAAACTGTATCTCAACTATACGACATGGAACAGCAACAGTAGCAGGGTGGCTGTGTCCCTAGAAGGGCTTTCATACGGGGGGAGGAAGGAGGCACATGCACAAGAGCGAATCAGCTCTCCCCTTCTTTACTGTCTCCCTACCACGGCGGGAGAAGATGGAGACATTCTGTAATACATTCTGGGCAGGTGTGGAGAGGAAGGTGCTGGAGCAGCCAATCCTGCATCTTAATCCAGGGGTTATCCCTATTGGTCCAGTCAAACTGTACTCCCAACCCCTCTGCTGAACCGCAGAGAGGGGGCAGGGGATATTGTGGAAGTGCTCTGAAGTTGTAGTTAGTAGCGGGGCTCCATCACACAGAACTTGCATAGACCCATAGGTAGATATTGCTCCAGCCCACTCACAGACAAGACACAGCAAATGAGGGCAAAAAAGAGTAGGAGGCAAGGGGGACAAAGCAGAAATGGGTCTTGAGAAATATGAAGGAGAAGCAGGTAGTGACTTTTCAGGTCAGTTCATGGAAACTCTCAGGGTGAAATCCTAGCCCAATGGAAGTTTTGCTATTGACTTCAATTAGGGTAGGATTTCACTGTCTCCACGTAGGGGCAACAAGGGAGGTACTACAAAGATGATTGTGGCAGAAGTGACAAATCCTGCCTTGTTGTTAAAATGATGACAGTAAGATTGGACTCAGGCTCATGGGTATGTAGGCATCTAACTACTTGACTTTTATAAATAAATGCCCAGGTTTGAAAGTGTACAAATATATTTGTTCATGTTGGGAGGCCAGATTGAAGTCAGTTGGAAAATGTGGCCCGGCAATTATGGAAATCCAGAGAGATGATCAAAAAATGGAAATAATTTTCCATGAAATGTTTTGAATTAAAAAAAAAATAATTTCAATAGAAATTTCACAAGATTTTTTTCCAATTTTGATAAAATGTCTTGAAATATTTCATTTCCATTGGATTCAAAACAAAAATGTTAATTTCAGTTCAAATTCAACAGACTCATTTTTTCTTTTTCTTTTCAGTTTTTGAGACAGGAATCGAAAAACAATCTTGAAAAATTCCTATTCAAACAGTGAACAAAACAATTCATTTTAAGTAGCGTCACAGAACCATTGAACATTTTGAATTTTTTACATTTTTTGCATGTTTGAATCATTTGAAAAGTCAATTTTCATCAAAAAATCTCATTTGAAACATGTTGGTTATCTGTAGTAATCAGCTCTTTAATTGAAAAAAAAAAACATTATTGCCTTTCACTTGTAAATTTTAGTGCATCCTATTCAGTTTGATGTGTGTACTTTAGGCTTTGCCAAAGCCCATAAAAATCAATGGAAAGGTTCCTACTGACTTTAGTGGATTTTGGATTAGGCCTAATTAAAAACGACAATGTTGCCACTTTGGTCAATAACGTAAAATAGAATCAACAGAATTTTGATTATTTCCATTTTTGATCAGCTTTCTGGATTTCCATAATTTCAAAATTTACCATGGTTTATTTTCTGTACTTGGGTAAAAAATAAGTACACATAATTTTAAATAAAGCTATTTATAAATGTGTATATATTTTTATATTTAAAATTAAACATCTTTTTAATTTACTACTTCCCTATTCCTTCTTTTAGTGATGATAATCTTTTTTTCTTGGAGTATTTTATAGCAGGTTTCCTCATTTCACCACTGGCACTGAGTGATCCTTTCTGTCTTCATTCAACAATCACATATGATTGGATACAAGAGAATATAACTGTTACAGCACTCCTCACACAGACAGGGCCATATTCATGTAAAAGCAGACTCAAACACACTAGGGAATTGTTAGTGCATGGCAGCAGATTCCATACAGATATATAGAGGGTGGCAAGCTAGTGTGGGGTAGATTTGCTATAAACTAAAGTATTTGTGTAGACAAGCCCTTTGTTATCTGAGTTATCTGTTGTATTAACAGTAACAATTAAGTTAGTCTGACTTCATTTACACTGGTAAAAGTGAAAGAAGAACTTGTCCCATTGTGCAGAATTCAAAAAGTTATGTTCTGAAAATTCATCTCTCAATTGATTTTATATCGCTGTCTCTAAATAATAGGGGTTTCTTTTAATAAAAATGACAACCTAAATGCCTGCTATGGATGATTAAATTTTTATTTCTATCACCTAATTAGTTTTTGAAGGAAAAAGGCTGTGATACCTCATTAAAACCCATAGAAGATATACAAGAAAAACTAAAAGAAAAATAAAGGCCAGTTGCATAGAAGTGTGATATCTGCAAAAAGTGCCAAATTACAAGCAGGTTTACCCATTTAAGTGGCCAAGTTAAACAGCTCCCTTTGGGTTTTGACTGACTGGGGCCCAGGTTGGCACCAGCTGTGTTTTGAAGTAGAAGAACATTTATAGGGTAACCCTGTAACTATTTTTGCTGTTGTCACACTTCTCTATGGCTGACCTGCTTCGGTTTTATTTTGTTTTGTTTTTCATTTCCTAGCATGTAGGTTTTGTACAGATTGAATGTTTGTGACAGTTTATAGATACATAACTAACATTTCCAGAGGCCTGGCAATGATATGTGTCTGGCATGTGATTTCACAAAACATTGAAGGCTATGAATTTTTTTTATTAGTTGGTATGTCATTGTGAGAGATTGACTTTAATTTGTCAATAATCCACTCCTGATACAAAGCAGAAATGCAGGTAAGAGGCAGCTATGCAAGATAATGTAAATACAGTCGTTTTAAAGACAGAGCGATCTTGCTCAATCCAATAGCTACAGTCAAGGACAACGGCTAAGCCAGGAGCCAGTTACCTTAACCCTTTAAAATGACTAAAGTGTGGGAAAAATTAAAGGGGACTTTGAAATGCTAGGTTTTTGAGAGAGGAAATTGAAAAATGCCCCCAGAGTTAGATTGACAGAGGAGATGAACAACTTGGAGGACAACAAACATTGTAAGGAGAACAAAGACTATTACCCTTCCAGTCAGCTAGTCTATTTGATCAAATGTGACATTGCAGAAAAGCTGACGTAATATTTTTCTGATACAGTAATTAAGCCTGTCACACATTTGCATTCAAAACGGATCACAGAGGTGTGTGTATGGGAGACACCAAAAATCAGAAGATGTCATTTTTCACAGGCTGAGTGGCTCAGAATTGAACTGTATCTAATTCTTTGGTGTCACACTTTAGGAAAGATGTGGATAAATTCAAGAGAGTCCAGAGGAGAGCAATAAAAATGATAAAACAGAAAACCTGATCTATGAGAAAAGATTTAAAAACTGGGCATTTTTAGTCAGGGAAGGAGGGGCAGAGATGGGGGGGGGGGGGGGTACCTGATAGTCTACAGATATGCTAAGGGCTCTTATAAAGAGAATGGTGAGCAGTTGTTCTCCATGTCCACTGAAGATAGGATGAAAAGAAAAGGCCTTAATCTGCAGCAAGGAAGATTTAGATTAGATATTAGGAAAAGGTTTCTAACTATAAAGGTAGTTAAGTTCTGGAATAGGCATCCACAGGTAGTTGTGGCATCTCCATCACTGGAGGTTTTTAAGAAGAGGTGGGACAAACACCTGTCAGGGATGGCCTAAGTTTACTTTGTCCTGCCTCAGTGCAGGGGGCTGGAATTGGTGACCTCTCAAGGTCCCTCCCAGCCCTACATGTCTATGATTCTATGAAAAAGAAAGGAGAAAAACAAGAGCACATTTTAGAAATATATATTCTTTTTTTTTTTTAATTCCTTGTAAGTAAATCTAAGGGAACCCAGTGAGATGAGCATTGCAGAGAGCCAGTCTCACTAAGTCATGAATATTTCTTTTGTTTTTTAATTTGATTGTCACTTTCTGATCTTAATAAATCTCACGTCTTAATTAGACCACTTGAGTCCTAAGCTATTTGGCAATTTCATGCAGACCACCTTGGAGAGATGAAAAAACCTTCAACTTCTACAAAGAGATAGCAAAGAAGTTATCTGGAGTGTACATGGTCAAAGGAGCATGGTGAAATGAAGAAAGCCTGTCCCATAAGGAATGATGTTCCCATGGCTCGGGTCCATCAGAAATGCATAAAAGACCACTGGTGAGACCCAAGTTTAAGAAGCAAATGATACCAATTGTGTACTTAAACTAAGTTATTGCTACAATGTCATTTCTAAACTGCAAGCATCTATCCAATGATCCAAGTTATTTCTGATGTAGCAGCATCAGAAAAGCAGATGTACTTGGTTTTTTAAAGAAGAGAGGCACTTTGGTGTTTCAAGTTTATATTCTGAAATCCTATGCACAAGCAAAATTTTGTTTAATGTAAAAAAATAAATGCATAGTAGTATTTTGTCCTATCCCCTTTCATTTAATACTTGCCAAGATGGGGGTGGAGGCTGTCAAAACGGAAGAGCATTTTTTTCTCAACAGCCTTGTCTTTCACAAATCACAATGTTGTTGATAATCCCCTATCAGCTGCATAAATCTCCTCTCTTATAGTTGGAAAACTAACTTGCTTAATAAGTATATTCTAGGTGTTTGGGGAAACATCTCACAGTGGAAAATAGATGACGAGCACTTGGATCCTGGGCTTTACAAAATAATACAGGCGGTTCTTTTATTGCTACTAAACCCAGGATTATTTTTCAGTAAACAGTAATACTAATACCAGAGCTAAGGAAACCAATGTTTAAGCATATAATCCATTCGTTTATGAGTCAGAAATCTGATAGAATCAAACACATGGCAGTTACTGCTCATTTTAACCCTTTCAGTGACTTGTGTGCTGTATGCATTGGTAAAGAACAGTATAAATAATGTGAACAGGAATTCATAAATTCTACTAAGAAAGGAAGGGGGCTATCTCAAAGGGTTTTTTTATAGCATTATGTTAATGTAATAGACTGTTGCAGACAAATAGGTTAAATAAAACACCATTTTGGAGTACAAATCTACAATGCATTTCCTTTTTGGAATGTTAGTACCTCCTTCCAAATGTATATAGCTCATATATATTTACAAACCATGGAGCAGATCATCCTGTCAGACAGATACGAGATGAAATCTGGACTTGGATTTTTAAAAAAGAGGATTCTAAAGGCTCCTAAAACTATGCTCCTCAGTAAATGGCCTGATGTTCAAAAGTGCTCAGCACTCAAGTGGGAGCTGCTGGGTGCTCATAATTTTTAAAATCGAGTTACTTCTTTAGGCCCAACATTAGGTACCTCATTTCTGAAAACCTTGACCCTGGCTAGTATGTGTAGTGGAACATAGCTTATGAGATATCATCCTCCTTTCTGCTAAGGCTCCCAATGTTCTTCTGTGCACTCATTGTGCAGCTGAGCTCAACAGACTTACACAAGCAGCTACCTGATGAAGGCAGAAGGATTGAGTTAATTCCCATTTAATTCAATGGGATTTGAATGGGACTCAGAGTCAGAAGATAGCTCCTTTTTGATAATTTCCAGTGTCAATTCAAGCAGGAGCTGATACTCAGCGTTTCAGCACGAATAACCATTTCATAGCTTCCATCACCTTCAGAAAGGGAAGCTGTGTCCTGGGGGAAGCAGCGAAGGAGGGAGAAGTGTACAGAGGCAGAACCCCTCTATTAATGGCTGGTCTATGTCCCATGCATAAGGTTTCAAACCCTTCCCCTGAGAATTGAGCTTGGTTATTGTTGGCTTCAGACTGATATAAATGTGCTTGCTTCCCATTGATTTTGCACAGGAAATGATGATTTAACCTCATGCATCAGTAAAGCACATGACTATAAATGATTAATCTTAATTCCTCATTGACTTTCCCTTATTAATTCCCTATAGATTCTGGTTAAAAGACTTTTCAACCTTGTTAAATTATTTTAAACCTTTTAAATATCATAAAAGAGACAAATCAGTTTCCTTTGTAATTAAATACATTTTAATTCTAATAATGAAGACTTCACTTCAGTTTGCTTTGAAAGTTTCACTCTTATTTTCTGTGACCTTGTTTGGTTGGGTGCCATTGATATGAACAAGAAGATTCAATACTTATAGTACAGAAAGTGACAGGTTGGAAGCAAGCAGAAAACATATTTCTTTAGACTTACCAGAGGTCCAGTTATTCATAGCTAGCTAGCAATAGGACCAGCTCTACAAACAATGGTAGAGCAATCAATACACAGAATCACTTAAGGCAGAAGGTTGTAAAGAAAGCCCCCATCCTGGTTCATAGTCCCTCACTGTACCTGTCATATGACAAGGATAATGAATCATTACTCTCTTTTCCCATTTTCACATTACTGGATTTTGCTATTATCTCTGATACTGAGGCTTTTATTGATCTCTCAAATCATAGCCCTTCAAAAATTATCCTCTTTTATTTCATTGAGGGAAAGGCTGCAAACTAGAAGTGTGAGAAAACATTCATAAAACAGTCTTAATTAATAATAGAGGATTCAATGCTGAGGTGATGTGTAAGGAGGTGTAGCAGGGGTAACCTTACGGGTGCTTTTGGAATCCAAGGTGGCAGCTACTTGTACTACTGTGACTTGTACTACTTATTTTCTTCTGTGATTAGCAAGGATGTTACAGGTTTTCCTTGTTTGTGCTGACCTCACCACAGTCATCCATGCCACGGTCACTTCCAGGTTGGATTACTGTCATGTACTCTTCTTTGGGCTGTTCTGAAGAATCAATGAGATGTTCCAGATAGAGTTGGGAACTTCTGAGATGTCAACAATTTTCCCATTCCCTGCTGGGATAAAACAGAGGCCTTTAGAGATTGTTTTTCATGAAGAGAGAAAGACACCCCATACCAGAATAGTTTAATGGGATGTTTTAGAGCTAGGTTCAAGCCCTGCTTTGGATCAGGGATTTGAATCCTGGTGAGCCTAGGTGAGTATGCTGGCCACAAGGCTATGTTGTATCCTGGGCTAGGTTTCCCTTGTTGGAGCAGTTCCACTTTGAATAAATAGTTAAATATGAATCAGGGCAGGGAGAGAACATGTCATTATAGCTCAGTATTTAGGGCACTCACCTGTGCTGTGTGAGATCCAGGTTCAAGTCCCTGCTCCCATGCATAGTTATTTATACAAAGTGGAACAGCTCCAACAGGAGACAGTGAAAGAGACCTACCCCAGAATAGCTCATAATATGTTGGTTAAGGATGTGGGAGACTGAGGTTCAAGTTCCTGGTCTGAATCAGGCAAGAGGAGGAATTTTAAGCAGAATAATTCACATCCCTGACAAGTGTCCTAGTCACTGAGTTATTCCGAGTTGCGGAAGGGTGTGTCTCTTTGGTTTTGACTAGCAATTCTATCCGAACCAGAGAAACCTTTCCCAGTTAAAGCATTATTGAAACTCATATAATTCCACAAAAAGGTTTGGTTACAACTAATTGACATTTTCTGATGAAATATTTTTTGTTGGAAAACTCCCAACCAGGTACTGCATATTCCGTGGACGACTGGTTTATGGGCAACAAGTGGGGGTTGAGATCAGGCCCCTATATTTTTTTTTTTTTGCTATAACTGTGCAAGTACATCATTTACATGTACAATTAGCCATCCAATTGGCAATCTGTGCATTCATCAACTGCACATACAAATCATACATGTAATGGCGCATGTATTTTTTGTAAGATAATTTTGCAGATCAGGCCCACTGTGCCAATTCTCTACAAGAAAAATCTATTTTATCAGTTGTATGGGACATTTTGGGGGGCAATTAAAGCAAATCCTCTATGGTACTATTTTAAAAGTGAACAAGAATGAAATGCATTTTCCTTGTTAAATAACTAAAATCTACTCTAACATACTCATGTTATAACTATTTTAATGGATTTAATTTGTTTCTATTGTTCTGTATGTCAAAAGCATATTACTGCTGGCTTACGCCTCTTTGGGGATAGATATTTTCCCCAGTGAGTTGCATGTTTTTCAATTCATTTTGACAGAAGCTTGTTGAATTTGTAGATGGTGGCATAATATCTATTTACTTCTTATTGTTAAGGTCAGCATCAAGATTTCATGTCTTCAATATCTTGTTAGTATTGATATTACAGGCTTCTCGCTGTAAAATATCACATACTTTGCTGTTAATGACTTTTTCTCCTAGCTGATACCATAAATATTCCAATCAAAAGAGAATGACAAGCATGTTGGCAGCCAGTATATCAGTCTTCATTTAAAATTTTAATTAGGCTTCTTCCAGTCAGTTTTCTCCAATATTCTGGTAGTGCAATGGGCATACTGATAAACGTAGCCCAACTTTGAACAGTAACCATGTTCTAATTAAAAGTTTGGAGGCTTTTTGGGGGGTGGGGGATATTTTTTTTTTTTTTTTGTCTTTTGCGGTGTTGACTTTTTTCACTTTAGTTAGAATTGTTTTCATCAAAAAAGCATTAAAACTGGTCCCTATGCCTGATTATTGCCTTCAACCTTATCTTATAAATGAGGAAAACAAGCAATCAGCAGTAAATCTCAGAATCCCCATAATATGTAATTTGTTGCCTATTAGATACACAGATGCTCCAAGTATTGTAGAAGAAAATAAAAAAGCTACTGATTAATCATTCAAAAGATAAAGGCATAAAAGATGGAAGTTCTGTCTTATCTGAATGCTGGTAAGTAAAGTAAATCAGATTAAAGAAGGAATGTTCGTCTCTTATCCCTTAGACTTGGTGAAATCTGGGTTTATCTGTAGAGAGTCAGCTATATTTCTGCTTCAAAATCCAAACATCTGTTTTCAGGGAATGTTTTCTTTTTTTATTAACTTACATCACAACCTTTCATCTGTGCAGTAATTCTGTATCAGAGTTCTAAAGATTTTAAACATATAACATATGACAGAGATCAACCCAATAGCAAGGTTCAGTGGTCATTTCTGAATATGAAGGAAAAAACAGATAAAGCAAGAACCGAATATTAGCGGAGAGTAAAATTACATGCACTGCACGATTCTTAATTTCTATAGGGGACATGTCCCTTTAATGTCTATGTGAGATAATGTGGATGCATCTTCATGATATCATGGTACTTCATGTCACTTTTATTGGAAACAATGGCATATGGCATGCAATGGTAAACAAAGACTTATACCACAATATGGTCCATGGGCAATGTGATAATTTGGGGAATGAGCAATTTATGAATTCTATTTGAGATTATGAATGTCCTGAATATGTCTATGTCAGACTGCAAACTCCATTGTGATTGTAAAGTTGGTCTTTACCTTCTTGCTGTCTTTTTCTTTCATCTTGGCCTAAAATTCCAAGGGGTGGTGGCACAGGGCTAACAATTCTGAGGCATTAAACTTTGTCCATTGTCCATTTAATGGAGTACTCTTGGACAAAGAGATGGTTACTGCTCAGGGGAAAACAGTTTTTCAAACCTGTATTGCAAGGGAGTGGTAGCTAAACAATGGATCACCTGGGAAAGGATCTTTGAACACCAGATAAGGCTGATCAGCCATGTCACCTGCCAAAGGGGACTGGAGGTTATAAAAGAGAGGGTATCCCACCAGCCATTTTAGAGAGAGAAGGAGAAGAGAGACCAGAGAGACTCTGTGTTTGGAGGAGAAGCCAGAGGGCAAGAGGACGGGGTGGAGGAGTGATCCTGGAACTTTTGAGGACTCTGACATAAGCCTAAAGAATGTCAGGAGTGGTGAGGGAAATGTATACAGGTGTGTTTATTGTTTTGCTTAGATCTGTGTATGTCTCACACTATCTAAGAGTAATTGTGTTTAGAAGCCTTTGCAAAGCCTATCTGTGTGTCTGTTTGCTTCAGCTATCACATGCCCCTGAAGTATTAAACTGTAAACCCATAGTGCCCACAAGTTTGGAATTCTGGGAGAAGTGTGCTTAAGTAACTGGAGGGTCAGTACTGGTCCTGGGAGCCTAAGGCAGCTGGACTGCATAGTCCCATTTCAGTGAAGGGATAACAGGGTGTGTGCTAAGGAAGTATGACAGAGGCCCGGGGGAGAGAGAGTGGTGCAGCTTATTGAAACCCAGGGAAGCATAAAAGCACATGGATGCAGCCTATGGAATCTCAGTCACAACAGCTTGGTGAGTGTCCAGCAGAGGGAGGACATGGCAGGCAAAGAATGTCTCTTGCTGGCTAAAGACAAACCTAATTTCTGTAATTATGTAAAATGATTCATTTCCCAGAGAGAAAGCTCAAAAACATAAACCAAAGTAGAAAGAATGAATTGTCACTGAGATGAGACAAACAGCTTTTTCAGACCAAATAAGTATTATAACATGGATTTATGTCTGAGGGTCATTAAACATGTGGGCGAGATTTCCTTTTTTAAACCCTTTTCTGTTGTGATCTATGTAGTACATTTTTAGATAATCCTGTATGCAAAAAAATTACAAATCTAATTTTCATGGACTCAGTGAGGAATATTTGCCTTCAAGTTAAAATGAACATAATAATAAGTTGCAAGGCTGTGGAGGTTCAGGCACAATATCTCAAAGAAACTGAAATATTGCTTGTAGTTATTGGCTTTGTGAAAGGGCTATAATTATGCCAGTATTTTTAAACATGGGTTCTAATTTAACAAATAGTTAAGCCCATGCTTAACTTTATGAACTCGGAATAGTCCCAGTGAGCTCAATGCTATTGGTGCCAAATATATGCACCTAATTCCATATTTAGGCAGCTAATAAAAATGGCATGATTCTCTGAAATGTTGATCACTCACAGCTCCCATGGATCTAGGTGCCTAACTTCAAGCACTGAAGTTTGAACATTTTGATTTTGGCTCCGTTGAAGTCAATGGGAGTTTGGGACTTCAATGGAGACAATGGTGCTAATTCTTTTCACTTTAATTTTCAGCTGACTAATTTTCTTTGTATTTGGTTTGTTTCCCTGGTGCACTAAAATATGCTTATTGATGAGGTATTTTATTATTGTATGTCACCAGCATGAGGCAAAGAAGCGAAGAGACTCCTTACCCTGAAGGTCTTCCAAGTCTAAAAGGCAGACAAAGAAGACAGGAAAATCAAGGGCAGGGAATAGCTTCGTGAATGTAGTGCTTATTGCCATTACAGCAAAAGAGAGATTTGGAGAGAGATTTGAAAGAGGGAATTGGCGGTTGCTTGGCAAACGGGGATTGAGAGGTTACTACCTTAAAATATATATTTGCACATGGTATAGTAAAATATGGACTGTCCTTGTAATGGAAATATTTCATGGCAAGTAAGTACACAAGAGAAGTGCCAAAAAAGGATTGTAGTTAGAAATTTGGTCACCCTTTTTAGTGTACTCAGAAGAGTGGGGCTCTCCAACAAGCAAGCCAGAATCTTTAGCCAGGTTATTTGAATATTAACTTGATCCTGAATAAGTAATAATTAATGTACGATGTAGAATGTTAACGTTTTATTGTGACTTTGCCTTAATAAAAAAAGAAAAGAAAAGAAAAAAAGCAGGTAGGTCCTGATTGCTGAATTGTATCAACTGGGAGAAGAGATGTCTCCTAAGAAATATAATGTCAACCTATCTTATTAATTATTTGAAAACATAAAGTTACTAGGTTTACTAGGTTCCTTCAGTTTCATACAATGTTTGGAGATGAGGTTTGGGCATATTAGTTTCACTTTTTAATATGTTCTTTCTTTTATTTCATTCTTCTCTTTATTTATACTATTGATTATGTTTATTTCATCTGCCTGCAGGATCTTCCACTGTTTGGTCTTATTATTATTATCTCTGACAGGGAATAACACTGTTTGTAAGCCAGGATTTAATTAGTTAGTTAGCTTGTTTGTTCATTGGCTGTATATCTCTGAGCACATTATTTGCTGCCCAGATATGTATATTTTTATTTGAAAATACAATAACAATTAAATTACCCAAATGTTAACCTATAACAAAGTTCAGTTTAAAAAAAAATCAAACTAAGTCAGAAAAAAGCATAACTTGGTGACCCTTCACTTAGACATATATGGACTAGGACAGAGGGTCTCATATTACGATTCTTGGACCACTGGTGATTCATGGAAAACTGACTGGTCATATGGAGCTGGCTATTCTCCTTATTTTCACATGCTATATTAAATTAAGACTTTCATAATGTTACTTTTCCATGTAAGAAACTGTAGTTGACCCAGGGAACATGTGTTTGCAAATGGGAGAGGAGATGGTTCACAACATCGTTAATGGAAAGGAAGGTGTTTCATGAGATGATCTCCCTACACTTTCTACTCTACACTATGAAAATCCTGAGAAAATCCTGGCTGGTATAAGTACTTGTTAACCCTTATAATCTCGGCTTGATATGTAACTCTGTTCCATTGTAAGCCTTTTCTCTTATTTCCATGGCTGATGCTGATCATTCTTCTCATACTCTTAACTGATTACTCTTTTCCTCTCATAATATCTTCCTCAGCTACTCTTTGTGTATTTTTTGAGGGATTGGGGGTTGTTTAATGCTGTCCATTGTAGGTGATTTGGCTCCTCTGAATACTATATGGGTGAGAGCAAAAAAGATGAAGGAAATAGCTATCCTGTCCATTGTCAATGGGAACCTATTTTCCAAAGGTATTTAGTGCCTAAAAGAGCAGATAGTTGCCTAGTGGGATTTTCAAAAGTAGTTAAGCAGATGGGGTGTTTAACTCCCATTGAAAATCTGGCCCTAGAACAGCACCTAAAAGAATGTAAAGTGTTGGTGCAGGCTGGCAAATGAGGCAAGAAGTCATAGCAGAGAATTCCAAGAACCCTTTGTCCTTTATTCCTCTCCCTTCATACCAAAGCCTCTGAGAACCAATCATCCTGCAGTAGTAACTAATGCTATGTTTGGTTTAACTGCAGTCCAAACAACCTGCCTCTAACTTCTATGGAGAGTGTAATAGTGCCTCCGAAGTGGGAAGGGTGCCCCTGCTGCAATCACTGATCCAGTTTTGGAAGAGGATTTATTACTGTAGTTTGTGCAAGTGGGCATGTCAACACTTTCACTATAAGACATGTGAGGATAATCTGCACAAAAGATATCTGGTTGTCTATCTAGCAGATACAAATGCCTATGTGTCAGACCTACACAGCTGTACTCCAGATGGAATGAGACATAGGTTCTTATGCTTAGCAACCTGTATGTTGCTTTATTGTTGGTAGGTTGGGGCGGAGAGGACAAAGAGAAAGAAATGATACCTAGTAACTGGAAAAAAAATAAAGTTCTACCCCTATTTCTGTGCATTTAATCTCTTTTATGTTATGGTGATTCTGCTGAATGCTGATGAGATGATATGTTGTGTGATGCCAGTCTTTGTTTTCTTTTATATCAGCTAACTCACTAATTAAACATAGAGTTCATGTGTGCAAAAATAATGCAAACCCCTGCTCAGGTTCATTCGCTAGGGATTGTCAGTATTACAATCCTGACTTCCTTGATTACTGAAAGCATTGCTATAGATACCAACGATAATAAATGACCTCTGCAGTACTGTATATCCCAGTGTAGCCATGACTGTGCTAGCTAAAGAGCTTAGTAACGGGAGACGGGATTAACTCATGAGAGGGCAAAGTTCTGAGCCTTTAAACTTTCAGAAAATGCTTTCTTTTGGAGGTTTAGTGGAATATCAAAGTGATGGAGTTGTACATTGTTCTTTCTTTTCAAGTGGATTTAAAAAGAATTGGGGAAAAGTCAAAACCTTTGACTTGAGAGGGAGGAGGATATCCTGGGATGTTTTCACTTATTTAGCTTCTCAGTGTGGTATCAAAAGTATTCCAATAATTTCTATGGTGTTTAAGTAGAGGTGCTTCTGACAACCTCACATCCATGGCATACAGTACTTCTGCCTCCACACAGGGAAAATAGCAGTGTTCCATGGGTAATTTCCCACTTCTACCTGCTGTTAGCAAAACTGGCCGTTTCTTTAAAGCTGAAGCCACATCAGATTGCATTGTATTCTCATTGTTACTTTATGGCACATGATGACAGGTAACCCACAGCAATAAGACAGGCATGTTATTCTAAAAACAGACCCCATGCTGTTTTCTTCTAACTGCATGTGAGGTATTCTGCAGTATGAAGTCTCTGCTTCCTGGAGTTAGGTGAAATGGTTCCTAAAAATGTGGCACATTTGCAAGTTTAGGCATATGATACAGTAGTACTTTTTTGGGCCACCAAATGAAATTAATAGGCATCAGGTTTAAAACGAATAAAAGGAAGTTCTTCTTCACACAGTGCACAGTCAACTTGTGGAACTCCTTGTCTGAGGAGGTTGTGAAGGCTAGGACTATAAGAGGGTTTAAAAGAGAACTGGATAAATTCATGGAGGTTAAGTCCATTAATGGCTATTAACCAGGATGGGTAAGGAATGGTGTCCTTAGCCTCTGTTTATTAGGGTGTGGTGATGGACAGACGGCAGGAGAGAGATCACTTGATCATTACCTGTTAGGTTCATTCCCTCTGGGACACCTGGCATTGGCCACTCTCTGTAGATAGGATACTGGGATGGATGGACCTTTGGTCTGACCCAGTATGGCCATTCTTATGTTCTTATCTATAGTAACCCTCCCCGTTTTGAATATAGCGAAGACTGGATTCTAGCACTCTAACTTGCACTCTGGTACCTTACTCTGCAAATAATGCCACTGAAATCAATGATGTTACTCACATAGTAAGGTAATAGCATGAATAAGGGTAAGCAAAATATGGCCCTAAATTATTTTTCTGGTGCCATCTTGCTTTGGGCCCAGTTGTGGAA
Source organism: Trachemys scripta elegans (assembly GCF_013100865.1). NCBI lineage: Eukaryota > Metazoa > Chordata > Testudines > Emydidae > Trachemys > Trachemys scripta. The sequence goes on from NC_048310.1 coordinate 17,521,524, forward strand.
CCAGTACTCAGAGTGAGGAGCACTCTCATTCATATTAGTCCCAAAGACTTGAATTTAATGGTACATCTCATACTAATGTTTGCTAATGTGAGGAAGGGTTGAACAATCTAGACATTGTGGTCTATTACACTTATTACTAAGTAACTGACATAAAAGATTATATTTAATTAGGGCTTAGTCCAGCATAATTTAGCACATTCTATATCTGTTTATTTCAATGAATTTTAAACATACATAGACACTACAGGATCAAGCCTTAAAAGATAAGTTGATTTCAAACTACTTACATCAGTGGTGGGCAACCTGCGGCCCATGAGTGGTTCACCATTGCCAGCCAATGGAAGCTGTGGGAAGCAGCGGGCCGCAGGGATGTGCTGGCTGCCGCTTCCCGGAGCTCCCATTGGCTGGATACAGCTAGCTGCGGCCACTGGGAGCTGCGGGAGGCCATGCCTGCGGACAGTCAATGTCAGCAAAATATTTCGCGGCCAGTAATCAAGTTACCCTGATGGGCAGCAGGTTGTCCACCACTGCCTTACATGTAACTTTCATGTCTCTTTGCAATTAATTATATTGAGCTGTGCTACATCATGTAATATAGCACCACTCAGGGACAATTCCAACTTGCTTCATTCACACTAGTATCCTTACTAAAGTTAACGGGACTATTTGTACAAGGTGAACAGAATTTGGTCATGGGTGTCATACAGCGCTGATCCACTGTATAGAAGATGTAGAGAAAATGGAAAGGTTTTACCAGCAGCAATGGAGTTTTTACATTTTTAAATAAAAAAATCACATGAGACATTTTTCTCTGAGTAGGATCAGCAGAACATTAAGTAGAGTAGCTTTTATTACCACTACCCACCATCTAATATGTGATCTCTAATCAGGCTTCTTTATTTTATATTTTTGTAAGCTCAAGAACTATTCAAATTACCATCACTAGATGAAGAATTTCATGCCCTTTAAGACTCTTACTCTACTCATTTAAAGATAAAGAACTTCTCCAGGAAGTTTTCCAAATTTGCAAAAGCCTCTAGATAGCTGTAATTTTAATGAGTGGCTGGGCAGACGGAACACTTCTATATTTTTTCACCTCTTTGTAGCTACATGTTAAATAGAGTCTTTTATATTATGTTTGAATTTCTTTCATATTTGAAACTAACTCCACATGAAATTCTAGCCTTCTCAAGCTACTTTACCATTCGGACTCAAAGCAGAGTAATTTTTACTGCCGCTGCTTCCTTTGTTCACTTGTCTTTCCATCAGGCTCTCCATTAGTTTGATAGGACTGCTATGATTTTTACTGCTGGTATTATGTATGGACTGTTTAAATAATTTGTGATTCTGCAAAACATATTTGCACATATTTTTAAATGTTAAAAACTCATCTCATATAAGTAATTGCACAAAACAATCCTGGGTAAAATGTACAGTAATTCAGTTTTGGGAATGTAATCCATTTTGCAGTTATAAAAAAATATTTGTTGGTAAGGTTGGTTATTTTTTTCTCTGTGCATACGTGGACATTTTCTCAGTGTGGAAATGAAGAGGAGACCAAAATGTAATATACCAGATACATACTTTATTAGACATTAATAATTAAATTGAGATATTGTAATAAATTTTATATGGACAAATCTTGATTACCTGGGTTGTGCACTGATGAATTCCATGGAATCCTCCCCTCAGACCACAGGTTAGTGGCAAATATACAACTGCTGCAAACCTGACCTACTAAGCTGAAGACCCAGTAGAGACTCAACTGTGCTTCTAGCCACAAAACTCCCATCTTCAGACAAATGAAAGGAATCCCTGTAGATTTGGAAATCCAGAATGGTGCCTTTCCATCCTATAACATTCCACAACAAACAAGGCCATTCATAACCATGGAGTTTGCTGGTAAGATTTTCCCCTATGCTAATAAACAATGAATTAAAGTTTTCTATGAACCAATAGTATAAAATTATGAAAGATTGTTGTATGTTTCGTACTTTGTACATTGACTATCTAGAAGGTTCTAAATAAGAACGTCACATTATTTTCAAATGACTATTTAACTGGCTTTTTTGAAACATTTGTGGTGAAAGCAGAATACTTGTTGAAAGTTTTGTCTCTTCAATTGGTGGAATTACTCTGTTGTCCATAGTCAGGCAAAACTCCCATTCAAGTCAAAAAGGGAGAAAAAATTACTTAATTAGTTCAGATCCTAAATATCACTTCTACTTAAGATTGGTTTTAGAACAAGGATAATGTTCAAAGTGGTGCAAAGGAAGAGGGGATATTATCTTATAGGGATGAATTCATTTATGCCTAGTTGAACCAGTCTTCCTATTTCTAATTAGAATAACCAGTGAAAATGTATTAAATGTCATGGGAAAAATTCTGTGCAATCCTCTTGACCCTAGAAAGATCACACAGGTCATACATTGCAAAATTGGGCACAATGTGATAGAACATGTCTGGATTTGTATGTTCATTGTAAATGGTATGTCCTATCCTTTTACCCAGTGCCTTATTTTACTTTTCAGTCCATAGAATCTCAATGGGACATAGCTACATGATAAACTAATTCTTTAGCACAAATGCTCAGGTTTCATTGGCACATATAAAAGAAGTTTACATCGCCTGCTCATATTCATATCAGCCTCATGAACAGTCAAGATCAAAAGTATTGTAGTTTTGCAGTTAATTCCTTGTGACACCTTGGAAATGTAAGAAGAAGCTTCAATACAATACAACCATTATCCACAATCCGAAGTAATGCATAGCATTTTACATTGTTAAGCCATGAGATGCAACTCAGCATAATACATCTTTAACTGGATGAGATTGTTTGAGGTGTGATACTATCATAACAAAATAAAACAAACCAGTTCTATCAACCAATGTTTACTGGTTTAATGGTTTGTAAAATCTCTACTTAAATCATATTCTAAAGTAAGATTAGGCATTATAGCTTTTATACATGAAAAATATTTCTTCTGTATTCTGTAGGCTTAAGAGAAAAGCCACTATCAAGGCATGTTTTACATTCTATTATACTTGCTGAGGCTATCAAGAGTCTTAATTTTTTGCAGGCTCCCGTTCATAGATTATAAAACCAGAATGGATCACTGTGATCATCTAGTCTGATCTCCTGCATAACGGTTCATTCCCTGAATTAGTTTATGTTTGAACTAGAAAATCAAGCAATTTTGTTTTAAAAATTGCCAGTGATAGAGAATCTACCACAACTCTAGGTAAGCTGTTCCAGTAGTTAATTACTCTCTCTGTTGACAACTGACACCTTATTTCCAATCTGAGTTTGCCAGTTTTACAAGGTAATTTATTCACATACTTAAAGTTAGGCACATTTATCTTGTTGAGGTGAAAATGCTTAACGTTTGCCATATATTAAGTACCTTGCAGAATCAGGGCCTTTGCCCCTTTGATTTTATATTTCTGAACGGCACAAGCATTCTTTTCACAAATGTTCTATCTACAATATATACAGCATGGGCAAAATTTTACCTTTGATTGAACACACAGGCTTCTTATTGATTTGTCCAATTATTCATGAAAAGATAGTGGCCCATATACGATACTCAGTTACTTCATAGCAACTCTCTTGAGCTCAGTTGAGTTACTCTGTGACTTTACAATGTTGTGCGCATGAGAAAAAATTGGTCTTCTCTATATGTTTCTGCTAGAGACAGGCTAAATTATCTATGGGAGATAGAGATATCTCTAAATATTAGTATGTCTAAATACAATCAAAAGTTGTTCCTTGTCCAAAGAACAGATATTTGTTAGGGTTAGGTAGCTTGCATATTCCACCTACTTATAAAGTGTTATGTAGTATAGTCTTGGGTTTGATCTGCTTTCCATTAATAATGTACAGTACTTACACATTATGGTATCTCAACAAAGAGATAACATTCTAAACTTGATTTCTTTAGCAATAAGATAATACAAAAACCCTGAGAACTTCCCGTACCACTGATGAGTAGGTTTGGATATTAGAAGCTACCAACATTTTAATCCAAAATTATTTTGGCAAGAAAAAGCAGAGTAGATCAAGGATTTATAATGTTTCTGAACTGCCAAGCTTACACTAGCTGCTGCTTTTATTAATTAGTTTGGGATAGACTGGATATGTTTTAATTTTCTCTAATGTTGTAGCATATATGAGGTAAGAACCTGCACCATGTAAGTCAGTGGCAAAACCACCGTTTACTTCAAAGGTAGAAGTGTATGAGTGTATGAAGATTGAGTGTATGTTTACTAGTGAAATATAAATACACCTCTACCTCGATATAACGCTGTCCCCGGGAGCCAAAAAAATCTTACCGCATTATAGGTGAAACCGCATTATATTGAACTTGCTTTGATCCACCGGAGTGCGCAGCCCTGCCCCCCCGAGCACTGCTTTACCGTGTTATATCCGAATTTGTGTTATATCGGGTCGCGTTATATCGAAGTAGCAGTGTATAAATAGAGAGAGAGATGTTTTCCTAGATTCATTAACAGGAAAAGCTGCAAATCTACCATCTAGTTTTAATACCAGCCTTAAAATAGAATATTTTCCTGTGCTTGCACCATATATTTCCTGAGTAGGAGATAATGATGATAAGCTTGTTTTCTAGCCAAATACAATGTATACTGGCTGTTTGTCACACAGTGAAAACATGTCGAAATATCAACAAAATTATTAATATTTTTAATTTAATTAACAGAAACTGGATGAACTCCTCCCACTGGGGAAGGTTAAAAAAATGAGGCCATTATTTTAAATGTCATCATTTTAGAGTAAATACTGAATTTAGGCAGACGTTTATAAAAGAGTAATTGACATAAGTTGACAATTGAATTATAAGCACAGTACAAATGATGCTAAGGGACAAATAGACATTTCACTCAAGAGAAATAGAGTTGAAATGTGTAGGCCAGGAGTTGGCAACGTTTGGCACGCGGCTTGCCAGAGTAAGCACCCTAGCGGGCCGGGCCAGTTTATTTACCTGCTGACGCGGCAGGTTCGGCCGATCGCGGCCCCCACCGGCCGCAGTTCGCCGTCCCAGGCCAATGGGGGTGGCGGGAAGCAGTGGCCAGCACATCCCTCGGCCCACGTCGCTTGCCACCGCCCCCATTGGCTTGGAGCGGCGAACCACGGGCCAGTGGGAGCCACAATCGGCCGAACCTGCGGACGCGACAGGTAAACAAACCGGCCCGGCCCGC
>NC_048310.1:17526972-17745568 GCF_013100865.1 Trachemys scripta elegans
GGGCCAATGGGGGCGGCAGGAAGCCGTGGCCAGCACATCGCTCGCCCGCACCGCTTCTCGCTGCCTCCATTGGCCCGGGACGGCGAACCACGGCCAGTGGGGGCCACGATTGGCCGAACCTGCCGCGTCAGCAGGTAAATAAACTGGCCCAGCCCAATAGGGTGCTTACCCTGGCGAGCCGCGCGCCAAACGTTGCCGACCCCTGGTGTAGGGCAAAGCTGGAAATGGCAATGTGGCTTTAGTTTGTCTGAATCAGTTAACATAGATGAATATTGGGTTGATTGGTTAAAGAGATGAATTAAAACAGATGTTTGTGGATGTCAATAGATAGATTTGCAATTGCAGTATTTTGCAGCATTCAGGGAAATTACATTGCAGCATCAGCCAATATTAACAGTCTTGCACCTTGAGAGGCCTTGTCTATACTGTAACATAACAGTGTTTTTATAATCAGGTTGTGACATTTCCATCGATCTTGACAATACAACAAACATGGTTGAGTTGAGTCACACAACAGCTTTTTTCCTAATGGTTATGTGTCAGATGTATTTGTGTATCCATGTCTACCACTTCTGCCTAGTTATGTTTGAATCAGTCCATTCTAGGAAACCTGGGCAGCTACCTTATAATGCCTCAGCATGTGAAAAAGTGCCCAGAGGACATGCGTAGAGTGGCACTAGCAGCATATGGGTCAATGCACTGTTTAATATTCAGACATCATGGTGATGATAAGAATCTAGGTAGATATCACAGAGAATGCTGGGAGAAAGGAGGAAAGGCCAACCTAGTTACCCAGCAAGGGCTGCAACTGTGAATTTTCATCCTGCTAGAATACTGGGGAAAATACAATGTTGACTGTTTACAGGAAAAACTGGTTGCATTCATACATCTTAAAAAGAATATTCTGTAATTGATACACTCAACATTTTCCTTTATATCAATCTAGACCATTTTTTTCTGTTGATATCATCCCAGCTGAGGATCTCTTTTTTCTGTCTACCAGCATAATAACAGTGTTGTGACAAGGCTGCTGGAAGACAAGCATGTGCCAGACTAACCTGCTGGCAGGTATTTATTACACATGGTTAGCTGCCATGATTGCTAAACTTTTGTTGCCAGTGGTTACAAACAGAGTTTAATACCAGCATGTTATTAGCCAGTTACCAACTTGGTTATAATGCAGAAAGGTCAATATGCAGAGGCAATAGTTCTGGTTGTACTTTGCAGTTGCAGTATTGCCCCATGCTTTGGGGGCAGTACCCTTCGGCAGCTGGATGCATTGAAGTATGTTTTAGTCACATCTCATCTAAACCTAAAAAGGGAAGATTAATCTTTTCAATGCTGAAAAAGTGGAATTTACTGAATACTAAAGGATTATTCTACTTTTCGCAAAAGTACAATTCAAATCTAAGGCAATGAAAAGGTAGTGTAGCAGGATAGCAGGATCTCTGACTTTATATAAGGATGAAAGGATTTTTTTTGTGACCAGTGCTGTCGGCTGGGGTTAGAATCCTGACTAAAGAAGCTGAGTAAATTCTGCTAACTGTGGCAGGAGTGGCTTTTTAAGTAGAGGATATAAGACAAGTGTGAGTGACCTTGGTCAGTGGAAACTAGGGGCAGAGACCAGAAGCTCCTGCAGGAAGCATGAAGAACAGTCAAGCTTGGGCAGAAAGCTAGGCTGTGAATTCTGTTCTGTAGTTTTCATTTGCATTAGCAATAAAGCTAAGCACCAAGAAGGGGGATAGTTTAAGATTATACAGCATGAGCACATTTTATTTGGAGAAGAGGGCCATCTGCTCAAAGGTACCCGTATATCAATTGTAGATTAATATAACAGTAAGTTCACTTCAGACTTCACAGCTGCTTTAGTGAAATCCACATTGTTTATAATAAATGATAATATCCAAATAAGGCTAAACTTTAAGGCTAGAACTGTGCAAAACATGGTGGTATCAGTTTCCATTTGTTCTTGCAAACATTTTCATTTCTTTGAAATGTTATACTATTCCACTTAAGATGATGTGGAATTTCCTCTTCATAACCATTTCTAAATACTAATTGTATTATGGTTGCCTCTCAGTCTGTCTCCAATGTCATCTCTTGAATCAACTTCTTCTTAGGTTGCGGCTAACAATAGATGCTTATGTATATGTTCTAAGTCATGTTAAAGTGAAATTGAAATGTTGAGTCTGAAGACAGTCAACCAGGAATGTTAAGGATCGTGGTGCTTCATTACACGCCCTTTGAAGTAGCAGAGGTACCGCAGAATGACTGTTGTTGAAAGTTTTCCTTGATTATTATTTCTACTGCCAGACTTTTAAACCATACAATATCAGCTTTCTTCAGATTTTGCTTCTTAGTTCCTTTTATGGTAAAACTTAATACTGCGAACATATGGAGTAGTTGAAGGGCTGCCAAATATTTAAATGACAAGGTTATAAATATACAGCGAGCAAGGATTTTTTCCCTTCCCTTAATGTATAGTTCTGTTGGTTTGAGCCAAAGCAGACAATAAATCAGAATGTATAACTTGTTCAGTCATTAACTTCATAGATTTATGGAGTTTCATGGTACTGTAGTTTACCAAGACTGAAATAGTTTTTCTGAGTCCATGTTAACTATGAGGGAATTCTAGGGTAATTTTCATGCAGGGAGATTGATGTTCAGAGACAACAGAAAAACGTTTTCCAATGGGTCTTATGCAAATTCCAGAGGCCAGGATCAGATTCTTTTCTCCCTTGTACCCTCACCCTGATCTGTGCACAGAAAACAATTGCCATCTGCTGACATTCCCCTCTGTCTTCTCTGTGTTGCTGTCTCTGTTCCAAACCTGTGGAAGATGTTCCAAACTCTGTGGGCCAGGGGAGGAGGCTCTGTGGGCCAGGGGACTGGGCAATGCCCCAGGGGCACATTTCCCCCTCTGGAATTGTATTATCTTTTCCACGGAACAGCTCCTCTTCCCCCCCCACCATTCTTCCTCCCAAGTGTTCATAACCCAGGAGGGTTCCCTGATAGAGTACGTCCCTGGAGCCATTGTTCTCACATATCCCCTGGGATTTGCCAGATTTGAAAGGGGGCCCCACAAACCTGGCACCCAAAACAGGAAAGCCAAGAAGGAATTTCACAAGGGACTCCTCAAGGGACTTCCTCCTTTACAGCATCCCTCTCCCTTCCCCTCCCCCCCCCACCACATGCACCGGCTTTCCATGTCAAGGGAGTTGTTAGCCATAGAACCTAGGTCACTAAGGACCTGATTCTTGTTTATACTGAGGTCACTTGAAGCAGCCTTAGTGCAGCTGAGAATCAGATTTGGATGGTGCCATTAATTTCAATGGGATGGCCCATGGAGTAAAGTACTAGTCCATGTCAATAAGGGTGGCACACTTGAGCCCAAAGACAGTCAACAGGGACTAGTTTCAGAAACAACTGTTATACAAAACTTCACTTCAGCTGTAGGCTATGTGTACTTCGGAAAGCAATAAAGTCTGCTTAGTAAAATCCAGCATATGTGATCTGCACTTTTGCTCTCATAATGCACTATACTATTTTGGACATCAGATTTTGTGATTACGTTTAATCAAAATATTGGGATTGTAAGGCTCTTACATTTTATCATCAGGATGTTTTAGAAGTGGAGGGAGTTTTTGTTTACATGTGTCTACCACTTGCCAATGTTTTTTGTGGCCCCTCATTACTAGCACTGCTACTACTATTACAATGACTAGTGTAGTAAGCTCATGCCATCGCCATAAAGAGCTAAAATAGAGCTGTGCTCCATCCAGGAATGCTAGAACCAGTTCTCAAAAAAAAAAAAAAAAAAAAAAAAAAAAAGGATTATTATTTGCAAATGGCTAAAAATGCAAACATTTTAGCTTACAATTGTTACTTGTCCCTTTGACTGCCAATCCTCCGCTGCACAGGTCTTCGTTGCTGCATGCTAATATCCATTGAAATCAGTTGGAATGTCAGCATGTACCTGGTACACTCAGCAAGCAGCATGGCAATTACACTATACTAGGGAGCAAGACTGGTCTTGTGGCTAAGGCATCAGGTTAGGATTCAGGAGACTTGGGTTCAATGTGTGGGTCTCCTACAGATTTCCTGCATGACCCTAGCAAGTAATGTTCTCAATTGCCTGTCTGTACAATAGGGGTGCTCATCCTTCCTTTACATCATAAGAATGTTGCAAGCCTAAATTCATTAATAGTGTTTTTTCTTTGGCAGAGTCGTAGCTGAAATTCAGGGCCTTGTAAGGTGGTTTCCATGTGGATGAGAAACTAGTGACCCAGAGGAAGTTTATTTTCTTAGGGCAATCTGTTTATTTACCAAAATATACAGCAGTCTTCTTTCCTAAACAGCAGCAGGACGCTTCTGTCCTGGCACCTCTGCCTTATCCCTTGAAACAGCCCTCTTGCCTTTACTTCTCTCCAGGGATCCACACAGACTCACTGGAAAACATAGACTGTCTGTGCTGACTCACAATAACTTTGTCACAGCCCGGGCCTTGGAGTTTGAAACATAGCAAACCCCTTTAGCTGCCCTGTGGTCTGCCTGGTCTTTCCAGGGGGTCCTGGGTATTAGCCCCCTTCTTTAGCCAAGGCTATTTTTTTGTTTGTTTGTTTGTTTGTTTGTTTACACACAGGAGTTTCACCGAGTACCTAATACGCCCATGTACTTAAGTGAGATCTTTGATTGCCTGTGTTTCCGGCCTCTTTCCTAACCATGTATTTGTGAGATGCTGGGAAAGCATGGTATTTTAATTATCAGTAATTGCACTGTTTCTGCATAAAGAAACATTTCCAACCCCCAACCTCCCTCCAAATTTCTCCTTCCTGCAGTCCAGCCACCCAGAGAGAGGTGAAAATATTATTTTCAATTTATGTAGAAACTGATTGAAAAAACATACATTAAAAGGCATTGGGTGAGATCCTCATCTTGCTCTGGTCCCTTTGTGCCAAATTAAGGGCTGGGACAGCATAAAGTGCTCCTAAAAACCTTGGTTGTGGCTGAAGGAGCTCTCCCCCTTCCCCTGTGCAGGAACTGGAGGGATTAGGACCAGGGCCAGTTCTAGGCACCAGCATTCCAAGCATGTGCTTGGGGTGGCCCTTTTCAAGGTGCGGCATTCTGGCTCTTTGGGGGTGGCACTTTTCAAGGGGCGGCACTCCGACCTTTTTTTTTTTTTGCTTTGGCGGTGGCACTCTGGTCTTTTTTTTTTTTTTTTTGCTTGGGGTGGCAAAAAACCTGGAGCCGGCCCTGATTGGGGCATTCCTTCAGTCAGCACTATAGAGATTCTGGGCTGTGGTGTATCTCCCAGGGCAGCCTCAGGGATGTTCAAGGTATTCTGGGGGGCCTCTCCAGCCACCTCCCTCCGCCAAGCAGCCCAGGATCAAAGATGTCTTTAAAGCCAGGGTAAACACACCTCCTCTTGTGCTGTGAGTTCTGTATGGTGCACAGCACAGAACCTCAGCCATTGTTCTTTCAATAGGTTGCCGTGTGATTAGTGTTACCATTAGAAGTTTTGTCAGCATTTTATGTTCCATTTTTGTATGTAAGGGAATGATAAAAGAGTTAAGGGTTATGTGCCTGTGTGGATTATGTACTTATAGGACTGTAACTAGATCTGTGTGCAATTTGGATTTGGTTTGCAAGTGGGTTAGCAATTTTGGGGAAGGCAGGTCTGCATGTATCCGTCCGGCCTGAGTTTTGCTTGGAGTTTCAGATTCAAACAAAACTGAGAACTCAGCTCAGACTGCCAACACTTCCTGTCTTGGGGATGAAACTATGCAAAACGTCCACATTTAGTTTAGTTTTGACTGCCTACTATAAATCCTTACTCATATTCCAGGAGGAGCTTTAAGATTCATTCCACTCTTGGCCCAACTTCCTTTGAAACATTTATTAATTTCAAACCCTTTTGTACCTCATGCCAAGAGTTAGCTTGTAACAAAACTTGATATGAGGAAAGAAAAGGGCAGTTTTGCTTCTTTTTATGTTCCATGATGAAAGTCTGAGAAAGCTCTTATTGTGACAATGGAACAGCCAGAATAAGTAAGAGTGAAGTTTGATTTTTTTGTTTTTTGTTTAAAGAAGTCAAATCACTTTGAGCCAAATCTTGAAAACCTGCCTCAGGTACTCCATTTCCCTTCAGGCAAACTCCCACTGATTTCAATGGACTTTTCTTGAGTAAATGCTAATGAAAAACTCACTCAGTACTGCAGGATTTGTCTCTTAGAAGCTTTTGTCGAGACGAGTGTATATAGAACTGTATCACAAACCAGATTACAGTGTAAATAACCTTTAGAATGCTTTCCCGGAGAAAGATCTCACCGCATGCGCATATATTACCTACCGCAAGACACACACATTACTAAAAATAATAGCCTCAAACTATACTCGTGTCATTTGTTCATTATTTAGTCTATTACCTCTGAAATGAGGCTGCAGCTCTCAGTCCTTTCTTGTGCGACTCTGAACATGCACAGAGCTGTTTATTAATGGCTCTTTTGTTTAAGAGGGATGACAGTGTAAGCTTAGTGGAAGACTTGAAGCTGCTCTGCAGCTAGGAAACAGCTACTTGGTGGTGTTTAACATTTGAAATCACTCCATGACCAAAGCTCAGCTACCTATAAATTATAGTGAATGCTGAAAAGCAGTCCTCAGCCCAATAGATCTCTGTGCTTGTAAATGTAAATTCTGTTTGTTAACACTCAATGGCTGTAGCTGTATTTTCAGGCTACAGAAAAATGTTATATTCCATTAATCATTTTGGCCTGGATCCACCCTTCCTGCAATAAAATCTGCAGGAGGAGCGTCAATCTGGGGAACAGGTTTCAGAATTGCAGCCGTGTTAGTCTGTATCCGCAAAAAGAACAGGAGTACTTGTGGCACCTTAGAGACTAACACATTTATTTCAGCATAAGCTTTCGTGGGCTACAACCCACTTCTTCAGATGCAACTGGGGAAGGAATTCTCTATGAGGAAGCCCATCACAGAATTCCTTTTCTGTCTGTTGGGATTCGCTCATTGGAATAAATTGTGTGGCCATCCCTAGACCTGAAGAAGGGAATTCAGGACATCTTATGAAGGCTGTTTGTTTGCCTCTGCTCCAGTTTTGGCCCCTGTCACATCCTGATCCCTGGTTAACTAGCTGAAATGATGCCATGCTACCTGTGGCTACCGCAGTCCCCACTCCAGCTCTACCGAAAAGAGTGCAACTCGAGACTTTGCTATATCGTCTGGGCTTAGTTCCTTGGGCTCAGAGAAGGGAATAAGGCTCAGTCCTCAAAGATATTTAGAGACCTAACTCCCATTAATTTCAATGGGAGTTAAGTGCCTAAATATCTTAGAGGATCTGGGCCTAAGTGCGTATCCCCTACTCTACCATTGTTTTCTTCTTCTCTCCTCAGTCCTACTCCATCACTCTGCATGGACCTGGACCTATGGAACAACTTCCACAACAGCCAGAGGAGAAAGCAGAATGGTACTATGGAAGAGACCGATTTCTCACCCCCATTCCTCTATTGGGATGGGGGAAGGGAGATCTTTACAAGGAGAGGACCCTTCACAAGCAAATCTAGGGGAAATTATTTGGGTCATTATTTTGAGCCTGTTTTATCTTGGTTAAAAAGTGTCTATGAATTTGTGAATTATTACATTGTGCAGAGTTGATAAGTTATTAGCCGAGTCACCAGCAACAGAATATATTGCAACAGAGAGAAAGAAAAAAGCAAAGAGGCAAAGTGAACAAAAGAGTACTGGAATCTTATTGTTGTCATGCTCATGGGAATCCATTTTTTTAACTTAAAGAGCTACTAGTCAGAAATGTAACTCTGCAGGATCTTAGGTTCCAAATTTATTCTCTTTCAGTGATTTCCAGTTCAAATTCTCTATTTAAGATGTAAAAGATGAAATCCCAACCTGGTATCTAAATATCAAGCTGTGTTCTTTCCTTCCTGCTATATTTCCTTGGTAAGACAGATTCTGCAACTGAATATTTTTGGAATCATGAAATGGGATAGAATCCATTTTACTTTTTCTATCATTGCACTGGCTCTGCAGTGCAAACCATAATAAAAGTGATTTAAGAAACTATGACTTGAAGACACATGGGGAGCGTATAATCTTATGGTTAAAGCACAGCATGAGGGCTCAAGATTTGGGTTCAATTCCCTGCTCTGCTGCAGACTTCTTGGGTGTCCTTAGGCTCACAACTTGGGGACAGATTTCGTAAAGCTATTTAGGTGCCTAAGGAAGGAGATAGGCATCTAGTGGGATTTTCAAAAGCATCTAGCTCAGGGATCGGCAACGTTTGGCACACGGCTCGCCAGGGTAAGCACCCTAGTGGGCCGGGCCAGTTTATTTACCTGCTGATGCGGCAGGTTCGGCTGATTGCGGCCCCTACTGGCCGCGGTTCACCGTCCCGGGTCAATGGGGGCGGCGAGAAGCGGCGCGGGCGAGGGATGTGCTTGCCACGGCTTCCCACCACCCCCATTGGCCCAGGACGGTGAACCGCGGTGAGTGGGGGCCGCGATCTGCCGAACCTGCCGCGTCAGCAGGTAAATAAACTGGCCCGGCCCACCAGGGTACTTACTCTGGTGAGCTGCATGCCAAACGTTGCCGATCCCTGATCTAGTTGTCTCGCTTCCATTGATATAGTAGTTAGGTGCCTATCTGCATATTTAGGTACCTCAATACCTTTAAAAATCTAGCCCGTTATCTCTCTGCCTCAGTCCCCAATCTGTGAAATGGCAATAATAATGTTACCCCTTCTTCGCCTGAGTGGCTAGCCAGAGTTCAGGGCCCTGCATGTTGTTTCCATTAGGAGGAGACAGTGATGATGGAGTCGGGTATCTTTGCAATCCTGTTTATTTCTAAAGAATGTACAAATCCTGTTTCTGCTCTCGTGCTTCTCTCTCATATGCAGACAAACACACTTCTGCCAAACAATAGCCATTGAAAACCCTAGTGCAGATTCCTGAACGGCCTCACAAGTGCCTTTGTTTTGGGTGCTGATATGTGTGACAAAATTTACTGAATTAAGTTAAACCTTATGGAATTCATCTTAAGTATTTTAGGAGTTCATTGTATTAAAAGTCCAAATGTTTATGTATTATTGTGGGATTGTGTGTAACTTCTCTGGGGGGGAAAACATGACTAATATAAACCCTGGGAAGTGCTAGGAGTTTCAAAGGACTATTTGAAACAATAGTCCCACTCTGATTAAGCAAGAATTCAGCCTTTTGAAGCTTTGCCTGAGGAGGGACCATTGTCTGATGATCACCTGTTACATGAGGACATGATCAGAGGCCCAAACTGTTTAAAAGCAGTGACTCACACATTCATGGGTGTGCTTGTTCTGAGCTAACAGTTATGAACTTGTGACTGTTAGGATCACAACTGGGATGTGGTTGGTCTGGCCTAATGATCAGAACCCTGAGGACATCCAGGGCTGGAGATTAGTATGGAGCCGAGCTTAGCTCGAGTCAAGAATCAAGGACATTGGGGGCGTAGTTGAAAGCAAGGCTGAGGGTCAGAAGTTGAAGGCCAGAACCAGTGGGTGAGCCAGATGCATGGTTGGAAAGCAGAGCCAAGGGTCAGAGCCAGAAGTGTCAAAGATGAGGAAAGGCAAGAACTGAAGCTGACACAAGAGTGAGCAGAGGCTGGATGGGAGCTAGAGCAGGCCCAGGAAGCAGGATCAAGTGCAGCTGCAGCATGAAACACATCAAGAAGCTCCACCACTCAGGAAGTTTAGTCAATCAGGCAGCCCCTGCCAGGGTCATCTATGCCCAGAATATTGTTAGGAGACAGACCCTGTTGCAGCTGGCTCCCTGACAGAGACCACAGAAAAATCCCTTGGTGGGTTTGAAGGACTGACTCCATCAGAGTCCTTGTTGGAGTTGGGGTGATCTCTTATTAGCATGTGTGTAGGTTCTTCTATTGTTTTTAATATGCTTTATTGGTATTGCTTTCACCTTTTAAGAATAACTGAGCTTGTTTAGGAAAAGCTGTGTGGTAACTTATAGCTATGGGCAATTATGCTTTTGAGCCCTCTGAGGAGAAGGCAAAGCAGGCCCACTGAAGCAGTCAGACGTGCTCAGGAATTCTCAGTGTAGACAAATAATTGTGCAGCCTCGAAATACCCCAGTCAGGGGTATGTCTCTGCCTGAGAGAGGTGACAGCTGGAGAGCCTGAGAGTGGGTGTCTATGGTATACCGTAGAGGAGCATTGCATGTGCAGTTACTGGAACTGTGGCAACATGTTCCTGTGTTTTGTTTCGAGGTCCCCATTGTCTCTTACATTTATCCCAAATGAAGGCTTGTCTGTTACACTTAGCAGTTTCAATGAGGTTTAACCCCACCTATAATAATACTTCCTTTCTCCTACCTTTTGTCTATTTATTTAGAGTGTGAACTTTTTTTGGATAGTGAGCATCTTATTGTGTGTCTGAACAGCGCCAAGCACAATGGGGCTCTGATCTTGGTCGGTCTTTCTAGAGACTAATGTAATAAAAAGAATTAATAAAACAACAATTATTTGTCAGTTAGTTCACCAGACATCCATGTAATGCATTTCACTCTATTTTATGGATTTCTACACATACATGTCCTTTATATTCATAGAAGATTAGGGTTGGAAGAGACCTCAGGAGGTCATCTTGTCCAGTCCCCTGATCAAAGCAGGACCAACAATCATCCCAGCCAGGGCTTTGTCAAGCCGGGCCTTAAAAACCTCTAAAGATGGAGATTCCAGCACCTCCCTAGGTAATGCATGTGACGGGTTGGATCACAGAAACCCTCTTGGGAGCTGCCACCTGACATACCAAGACTACCCCTGCTTCTGTTTTCCCTGCCAGCTCAGGACTCCAGCACCCTGTCTTGTTGAGCCAGACACTCCCGTCTGCTCCAGCACAGACCCAGGGTCTGAATCACTTGCCCCAAAGCTGCAAGTTTACCTGAAAACAGCTCACAGAAGTGTGCTTATCTTTAGCACTCAGATGCCCAACTCCCAATGGGGTCTAAACCCAAATAAATCCGTTTTACCCTGAATAACGCTTATGCAGTTAAATTGTTCGCCCTCTATAACACTGATAGAGAGATATGCACAGCTGTTTGCTCCCCCAGGTATTAATACATACTCTGAGTAAATTACTAAATAAAAAGTGATTTTATTAAATACAGACAGTAGGATTTAAGTGGTTCCAAGTAGTAACAGACAGAACAAAGTAAGTCACCAAGCAAAATAAAATAAAATGCGCAAATCTATGTCTAATCAAACTGAATACAGATAATCTCACCCTCAGAGATGCTTCAGTAAGTTTTTTCTCAAGCTGGACACCTTCCAGGCCTGGGCACAATTCTTTCCCCTGGTACAGCTCTTGTTCCAGCTCAAGTGATAGCTAGGGGATTCTTCATGATGGCTCCTCTCTCCCTCTGTTCTCTTCCACCCCTTTATATATCTTTTGCATAAGGCGGGAACCCTTTGTCCCTCTGGGTTTCCACCCACCCCCCCCCCCACTGGAAAAGCACCAGGTTAAAGATGGATTCCAGTTCAGGTGACATGATCACATGTCATTGCAAGACTTCATTGCTCACTTGCCAGCACACACATATACAGGAAGACTCACAGGTAAACACAGCCATTTGCAGACAATGGTCCTGGTTAATGGGAGTCATCAAGATTCCAAACCATCCTTAATGGCCCACACTTTACATAATTACAATAGGCCCTCAGAGTTATATTTTATATTTCTAATTTCAGATATAAGAGTGGTACATTTCTACAAATAGGATGATCACACTCAGTAGATTATGAGCTTTGTAATGATACCTTACAAGAAGCATATCCCAGTTGCATTATATTCACTTATTATCAAATCTTTATAAAACTATCCCAGTTACATTATATTCACTTATTATCATGTTTTTATAAAACCATATAGACTGCACAATGTCACAACGCATTCCAGTGCTTTACCACCCTCCTATTTCATATGTAAAACACATGGAAATAAATGTGGTTGATATGGTGAAAATCTTTTTCAAAAACTTTTGAACTTTTTCTTTGTTATTTTTCCCTTTATGTTTAGAGATATTCCTAAACTGCTAAATTTGGATCTGAACCTTCTTTCAGGCCAAAATCTTACTCAGTTAAGCTCCATCTTTAATTGTGACAGTATCAGCCTTTTTTCTTCGTAAAGTGCAAAAGAAATTCTGCCAAATAATGGTATTTTACTGTAAAGAAAATATATCAACAGTTTAAAAAAATCACATTCAAGTTTTCCCTGAGCTACTACGGTATTTGTTAAAATAATGCTGAAACAGATAATTGTCTTGATTTGAATGGCACGGTAGCTGTCTTAGCAATAGGGATAAACATTTGAATACCTCTTTTCTGAAAATATCTGTTGGAAAAGTATAAAAAAAACCTACATTGCAGAATTAATTATATGGAAATGGGAAAGAAAAGAAAACTTAAGAGGGAAACAAATGTTAATATTCTAGTTATCAGCCTCTACAAGGAGAAGGAAGCTTGTAGAAAGGTAATTAACACCCACTCATCACATTCTGCCAGAAGATTAAAAAACAGGTCCTAGCCCCAATACTTACCTTTACAAATATAATCTCTTCAATTAATCTAATTCAGTAGAGAACAAGATTTTTCTTTCAACTCACTTTGCCAGGTTTTTTTTCCCTCAACAAATTGTTTTTCTCATTTACCACACATGAATTCATATTTCATTCAGGGGTGAAAATTCCCTGACCTTGAAATGCACTCAGCTAAACCCTTGGAAAAATAGATTAAGATTTCACAGATGTAGGAATTATGAAATCAGGGTAATGATGTATGGTAGAGAAACCTCAGCCTGAGAAAATCTTCATAGGACAACCATTGATTACTCAAACACAGGAAGAGCGGATGTTGTCTGGACCAATGTGGGTAAATATATTCAATACATGGGAGATGAGACATGCAAACAAACCCCTGAAGGTGGCAGAGGTAGTCTTGGCTGTAGCTCTATGTGTTTTGTACACAAAACAGTTTTAACCAGGGGATTGAGATTTCTGCTACTGGTGTAATTTGTTCAGATTGTCAGCTGGTTGGTAGAAAAATGGCAGTAGGAATGGGTGGCATAGAACAATTCACGCTATAAAACTCTGGATTTCCCAGTTTGGCTTGAATTTCTAGCCATCTACTGGCAGATATAATAGCTGCTATTAGAGTGTACCTATAATATCCATTTCTGAATAGAAATGCAGTGCAATGTTGTTGTGAATTTTTTCGTGAGTGATGGGATTTCAGAGAGTGCAGGAGATCATCTTGTGATGACGTGAGGAGCTGCAGCCTCCTTGTGAGGTTCAGCCCTGCCAGACGCTGACAGAGACTCTCTTGTGCTTGATGTTTTCACAGGAAGGGAGGAAAGAGGAGGGTCCTGGGGGAGGGAGATGAAAAACCCCAGAAGGAGCAGAGATGAGACAGGATGAAGGTTGATGGGGAGAATTGGAAATGATGGGGGAGGGGGCGCTGAAATAAGGGGGTAAGAGTTTATGGAATAGGGGGCTAAAATGAAGGGGATGATGGGGACAAAACTGATGGTGGATTGGGGGGCAGGATTAATTGCTGGACAATTGATTGGCAGATGTGGGAGGTCAGAGTTCCTGCAGCAGGAGCCAAAATCACCTCTCTCAAAATTTGAGAGAGTGGGTGACACCAATTGTCTCACCCCCACACACTGGGGATTAGAAAGGGGAATTAAAAATCAGACAGACCTATATCAATCTCATCGTTTTGGAGACCAATCTCATGATTTTTAGGAGTGCGACATGATGTTTGATCTTTTGAGGCTGGCAAAACTGTAGACTCACTGTATGTAATTCAGACTTCCCCCTTTATATTGGCTATGCCTTACTGGCTACTTGAAATAGCAATAACAATACATAAACCTCAGGCTAAACTATCTCCCAAATCTTAGCTGTTGCTGGAGTTTCCTTGCAGAACTTCTTCTCTGCAAGATCCATAGTTCCTTGTGCTCGCCACACTGTTCCTCTTATATCCTGGTTGGAGCTAACACAAGCCATCTGCATGAACCAGCAGTAATTACTCTGCAGGTTATGTGGAGTTGTGGCACCACAGTGGCTCATCAGAGAAGTCCTGCATTCCTATGTAATGCAAAGATGGAGATGGCTAGCTTCCGGAGCTCTGAACGGAGCCTCTAGAGGGCCCTGCCAAAAGGACTACAACTAAGATGGCTCCCACCATGCTTGGAGTCAAGGATGGAGGCAGAAGGAGAGAGAGAGAATTTAGTTCCAGTTTGGAAGCTGGATGGGGGAGAGCGGGAGAGCGAGTGCTCAGCAAATCCCTGTTAAACTCCCACTCCCCTCCAAAGTAGTTTTTGTACTGCCCTGAGACTCTGCTGCATGCATAGGGCAGCTCTAGCGCTGCAGTGGCCAGTATCCAGAGAGCAAGAGATTGGACCTGGCACTGGCTATAGAGAGATAGTCAAGACCCGCAGGGGATTCCAGACCCACAAACCAGCAAGTCTGGTTAGAGTCAGGAGGGACCCAGCCCCATCCAGGGGTGAAGATAAAGTCAGATGACTTCTGTTTAATCTAGACAACATCACAACCCTGTCATGCCGCATCTCAGGAGACACAACTCCTGACATGCTATTTGCCTTGGTAAGGTGCCAGGAAGAAAGCTGGAATTTGAGGAACTTGTGAGTACTTAGAGATGGGGACCTGTCCTATTTATATGTCCTTATTACTTATTAGTTAACCTTAACCTTTTCCTTCCCCAGATCCTAGTTTCCTATTCGCAGGCAAGACCCTTGTCTTTATAGTGTTGTTTGGGGGGGGCAGTCTTTTGTTTTATATACTTTATTTTCCTGTGTATACTGGGCTTTATCCTCTTTGCCAGCTTGTAGTATTATCATTGATTTTTCAAGGGACAGCACCCCGGTGTATAAGACACAATGAGAAGCACTGAGTGGAAGCACTGAGCACCAGAAAAGAAGCCAGGACCCACCCTATGTGAGGAGAAGGGAGAAGCCACTATTAGTAATAGCAAGCCCCAGGGAGAGAAAACGGAGGAGGCTAAATACACACTTTGGGGAGAGGCTATAGTTATGTAGGAGAAATGGAGTGGAGCTTGGCAATGGGGATTCATTCTGGCAATGATTCAGGCTTTTCTCACCTCCATCCTAGTTTCCAATCATCTTCACTAAGTAACCTCGTCACTATCCTCGCTGAGTCTAGTTTGGGAATTCACTTTTATTTTCGGTGGCAGATTGGTAAACTCACTTACCAGCTTCGGTGTAGAAAAGACCCCATACTCCTTCTATGGTTTTGATATGTCTTGTTGCTTTAAAATTTAAAAAAAACACGTTGGGATTTACTTGCAGAGTCTGAAATCACAGCACATGCTTTCTCCTTCAGAGCGTTATCCTCATTCAGTCACCTGCTAAGGGCTTAGCTCATCCAGGTATTGTGGCTCCATCTAGATTTCAGATACTTTTGTTTATATGAACAGAACTGAAATCAAACTTCTCTGGTGCACCACTGAATGTAATTTGGTGCTTACACTCCTTGAACTGGGATGGATTGATTCTTGGCTGGTGAGGTTTTAGCTGAATAATAGCAAAAGCAGATATAAGAGGGGATTGAAGCTGATCATTAATGCTACTATATACATTTGCTGGAGCAAAAATGAAAATTTCAATTTCCACATCATTACGAGCTTGAAGAACTATAAAAATGCATTTTGAAATCTTCGCACAGGTAAATGATTGATGGTCCCAAAGACTTGACTGGAGTTTTAAAAAATAATTATTCGCTGGATCCCAATTTTGGACCTTGCCTTTAGCAAAACCATATTTTAAGCACATGAACATAAACTATTATTGAAACTACTCTTTGTATCCATTGCACATTACAATTGCTGATATAAAACATTTGGTTGAAAATGTCTAGAAAATAGACTGTCATAGGACAGGTTCTTTAATCTCTCTATTCTGGTGGATTTATAGATATGCTCATGTTGATTTATTATTGAAATTTCTTTTCCTAAAAGCAGCTTTATTGCGGAGCTAGATTGACACATGAAATAGCAAATTAAAGTACTCAAACAGTAAAATACAAAGAAGTGAGTAGTTATCATCTGATTATAACTGAGTGCATTAGACAGCTCAGTATCCTTGTAAACACTTAATATATTAAGACGATCAGTCATCAGTACAGTTCTGAGAGTTTTGCTGCTATTATGAACCACTACTATAAGAAAATGAGCTCTTGAGTTCTGTCTAGGTAGGGACAGAAAGCAGAAAGGAATGGTGAATGCTATGCATACTAAGCCATCCATGCCCTGATTCCTTCTCCCTGACATGGGTGTGAACTGGGGATAATTCCATTGGCGCTACAGGTGTAACTGCTGGGTAATGAGGGGTAAATTGGGATGCTACAATTGTGAGTGTATGAAGTTTGTTGCATGTTCATAATCAAAAAGAAGTAAGAGTGTTTCAAGCTAAAGGTTAGGTAATGCCCAGCTGCTCCACAAAAGCACAATGGGTGGGAGGATGTGTGAAAATTGCAGAGCAGCAGAGCACAGTTTCAGTCCCTGGATGGGCATGCCAAGGGCAACAAGGATATAGCTTCAGATGCACTCTCTGAGTGTGCAGGGAAATTCAGATCTCTCCTGGAGCACCCCATGGTGCAAATATGACATATCTGGGTAACTGCCACAATAGCAGTTTTAAAGCAATATAAGATATGTATACTGAATCTCTGCCCCCATTGAAATCAATGGCAAAACACCCATTGATTTTGATGAGGCCAGGTTGTCACCCTTGGATGAGAAGTGTTATATTCATGTAGATGGGTATAGTATTATCATTTGTTAGTTTAATATTTGGGTATTCAAGATAACACTAGACTCCAAGAAACAGATTTTTCCAATGCATTTTTTAGTAACCAACACACATAAAACACGAACATACACTGGTGTTTGACAGGAGGAATGCAATTTCACTTCAAGATCAGAGACCATATGCTTCAGGATATGTCCTCTATTTAAAAAATAAAAGACCGTGCCTTCTATTTCTCCATCAGCATTCAAACTCAGTGAAGCAAAACCACTGGACACCACACAAACAACACAGACACAAACTAATGTGAATGCCTTTACATACACTGAGCTCTTAACAGACATACAAGGAACAATATGCTATTAGTCACAGATAAGACACACATAAGCTATGGAGTATCCCAGAAAACTGCAAAGGATGGGGAGGGAAGGAAATGCTGAGCCAGAGAATCAGAAGATGTAAATCTGAGCAAGACATTTGACATCAATAGCGCTGTGATACTTTACACCAGCTGAGAATCTCGTGTTTACTCTGCATGAAAAGTAGGAGAGGATCTCGGCTTGGAATTACTGTTGAAATCTTTTGTTAGGCTGTCCACCATTTTGAATGTTAATCAGATTTCCAGATTTGTCAGACTACCTCCAGTGAAGAACATAAGAAAAAATGGAAGGGTAGGGGTTTTAGCTAATGTAAATTGGCTTCAGTTATACACCAGCTGAAGAACTGGCCCATTTTCTGAGCCGACAACTGAAAAATTGCAAAACTGCAATAAAATAGTTCTTTTTGTAAATTATGCTTAGTTGAATGGAAAATAGGGAAAAGAAGGTCAATAGGGCGTAAAACTTATGTTTGACTTCTAAAAAGAAGATTAAAGCACTGAAAATACAATTTTAGATGGCAACAGGAAATATCAGGAATTAATTTTTTTTAGAGGGTGGGAGTTAAATAAGGGATAGCTCAGTGGTTTGAGCATTAGCCGGCTAAAGCCAGGGTTGTGAGTTTAATCCTTGAGGGGGATCTGGGGCAAAAATCTGTATGGGGATTAGTCCTGCTTTGAGCAGGGGGTTGCACTAGATGATCTCCTGAGGTCCCTTCCAACCCTGATATTCTATTCTATATAATGGGCATCTTCGACTTGTTTTAGAACCAAAACTCCAAGGAAAAATCAAGGACCAAATCTTCAGATGGTATGAATTAGCAAAGCTGCACTGATGATTTTCACCTGCTAAGGATCTGTTTGCAAGTCTAATTTACAACAGAATCTCTCGGAATTCCAGTTTTACACTGGGCAATGCTGTATTATCTTTTCTGTTTTGCTCGGGAATTAAAGTGTAGTGGAAACCAGTAACTATACTGTTCATTTAGTAATGACCTGTTTCAATGGATACATTCTTTTAAGACAGAATTTCCATTCCATTCTGTTCCACTTGAAAAATGTCATTCACAATTGCATCATAAAATGTGGGGTAAATGTAGTTTAAATGAATGCGTGCTTTGTTCAATCAACATACAACTTTCATGCTTTCTCAGGTATTAGACACATAATCCAGGGGAAGTGGGAGAAAAGGAAACTGTTATCTGGTTATAATGAATTTCTGCTGTAGTGATTATATTTTATGTCTAATAGGAATTAAGTAAAAATATATATATATCGCCTTAGGGAAGGACAGTCATATTGCATACATGATTAAGGCCCCAATTTAGCAAAGGATTTAAGTATGGGTTTAACATTAAGCAAGTGAGTAATCTCATCTTTATTCTGCAGAACACACTGAATTGGGACCTTAAAGAGGACAATTGTCTACAAAAGCCTGGACATTAGCAGTGCCTTATCAGACTTAAAAGGTCTAATTACACATTGTTTGTGAACATAATCAGGTGTCATACTATATCAACCATAAAAAGTCACTTATGTTTTCTATATATCTCTGTATCTTAAATAATATTTCTAATTTTGATCAGAGATTTAGATAATTCCTGATAACATATTTTAAAATTCTAAGGTGACACATTATGTATTAGCATTATGGTTTTTTCCAACATTGCCTTTGATTTAACTTAATCAATTTTATTTAATTCCTAAAGCAGGTGCCTTCCCTCTTTGCTTTAATATAGTTCCAGGACATAACAGAAGAAATACTTACTAGGAGAGAGAAAAGCAAGACAGAATATCCTGTATCACATTTAACATTAGAGTGCCACTTTTATAGGTACTGTAATAGCATCAATGCTAGTTAATCATAGATACACATTGCTGATTTGCACTTTGCTATTCCATGTAAATTATAATTTACAAAACAAAATTAGTGGGTTTCTGCCCACTTATCGGGAGAGAAGATTAAATAACAGAGAGCTGTCAGAAAGTTGCAGATTACCATGGCTTCATTAGGTTTGTCAGATACACTATGGTACGTTATTGTCAATAATTTAAACTTCAGTTGTCAAAATACAAGGCCAACATATATTTTTGGCATGCACTGTCCTCATTTTTTATTGTGTTTGCTAATTCACAATCAGGCTGTCAGCCATTAGGGCGAATTAGCGAGGTTGTACTGTTATTTGAATTCATTGTCAAGGGAAGTTGCCTCAAACTCTCAAGGTCTAAAGCTCTTCAGATAGTATGAAGATGACACAGCCTGAACAGATATGTGCTTTGAATAGCATGTTAATATAGAAACTAAAGTGTTTGTTATCTTTCAGGGACTAAACTGAAATCTCTGTGAGTTACTGTTTTCCTGTTGGCTAGAAGCACCTGGGGACAAACAAAATATGATATGTTTTTGCAACATGTGCACTGCCTTCATTTGTTTAATGAGTTTGGAGTCACAGAATGCTGCTGGAGAGAGATCTCTGCAGGTTGTTCCGACTTTTTTGAGTGTTACGCAGTGGGAGCATTTAGTTAAGAAACCCTAAGTAGGTGTTTTGTGGTTCTGCAGCACACAGCAAATCCCTTCCATGAGTACCAGTGCATATATTAGGGCCCTATTCAGAACTGAAGATACGTAACATTAGTTGTGAAGCAGACAGCTCAGCCTGCTGGATGGGATTGCGGGGAGCAAACCCACAAGTTGCACGAATAGGAGTGATGTTATTGCCCAGAGATGTGTAGTATACGTGAATGAGCTGCTGACCCCAGCATCACCACTATTCCATATTTTTGGCTTAATAGCTCCCTCCCATAGGGCTTGCACAGGAGTTGATAATTACCACTAACATCTCTATGCTTCTCCAGGCAGGACTCAGTACTCCTCCCCCCGCCCCCGTTTCTTTTGTTTTTTTAAATCATTTGGCAGTTGAATGACACTTGCTTCCATCTTTGATCCTGCAGGGAGTGGTTGGTGAGGTCCTGTACCCTGTTTGCTTTTCAAGATATATGGGGCTTCTGCCCCAGTTCCTGGCACAAGAACTCTCCCAACATCTTGGAGCAGCAAGGAATCCGCATCCTAATGGGCCCTCTCCTTAGCTGTTAGGCTGTGAAATGATAGAATATCAGAGAAATCTAGACTGTCAACAGAGACACTGAGTTTCTTCCATGCACCTTCTTCCCCTGACAGTTGAGCGAGATGATGTCTGCAATTCTGGGATAAGGGGGAGGGGAGGGGAGCTATGTAAGGATGTCACCCATAGAAGTGGCACCTTGCTCCATAACTGTTTAGCAGGAGGTGCTCAGAGCTACTGTGGAGAAGTAGCTGCAGAGGCAGCTGTAAGAGGAGTTGAGCACTAAAATATTATTCTTAATTCCTCTCTTTCTAACACACATTACCAGAGAGCAGTAAGCTCTCTGCATTTCTCAAAATTGCTAAAAAATGCCAAGTTTAGTATTAAGAAATCAACAAAACACTAGAAACCCTTCTTACTTGAATTTTTCTCAGATGAACAATCCACATCTACTTCACTAGGCACATGGCTAATCCCTCACTATAATAATATGAACAGTTACTAAATGGAAGAAATAAGTAACCTCTATCCCTTCTTCCAAGTGGATTAGTAGAGTAGATGCAAGATCTAAAACAAGAGGCACCATCAGTTCATAAATCATGACTGGAAGAATATACACCTCTACCCCAATATAACGTGACCCGATATAACACGAATTTGGATATAACACAGTAAAGCAATGCTCCAGGGGGGGAAAAGGGGGGGCTGCGCACTCGAGTGGATCAAAGCAAGTTCGATATAATGTGCTTTAACGTATAATGCGGTAAGATTTTTTGGCTCCCGAGGACAACGTTATATCGAGGTAGAGGTGTAGTTGGTAATGGCTGTGCACAGAACTTCCCAACTAGGATTGTTTTAATCTCAGTCTGAAAGCCTTTCTTTTCTTTTCTTTTCTTTTCTTTTCTTTTCTTTTCCAAAGCGAGCAGTTCTACATCCTGGTCAGGCAGACTTCTTGAAACTTACAGATCCCTCTGACCTAGACTTGACCATTTCTTTGAATGGGTACAAAATGAACATTAATTGACAAAATGACTACAACCTAAGAACATCAGATGAATTTAAGCAGTCAACCATCCAAGAAAGAGATTTTCATGAATATATGCAGTACTTAGAGTGCAGTCGAGCAGATATGCAAAGTGATACTGATCTTAATCTGACAGAGAAGAAGTGTTCTGACACACTTAAGGAAGAAAGGAGAGGATTATTTTCCCTGCTTTTTTTTTTTTTTCTCTCCTCCCTTGGATTGGGGATGTGGACATTTTATACTGCATAGTCTTTGGAATGATGCGGGCAGCTCTCATAAATTATCTCGTAATAGCACCAGAAGGAACAGCATGTCGTTCACTTACATTTCTGGTAGGTCAAAAGAAATTTTGGGGTAAAAGAGGTCTATCTAGTGGGTTTCAGAGTGCTGTTTCTTAGTGGATTGCTTTCATTTTCAGTGATACTGAATTGATTTTTTGATTTCTGACTTTAAATTAAATGAGGGAAGGAGATAAGGTAAACAAAGGCAAAAGCATAATTGTCACAGGATGTGTGGGAAGGAAAACTATGAATGGTTCTATGGCAGACCCAACACTCAATTGATGGAGAGTTTAAATTCAGAAAATATGGACGACTAAGATGACACACAGAGACTCTTATTAAGACCCCCAAAACATCCTTATGACATTAATATATAGGAGGCAGTCCTAGAAATATTTATACGTGTATCTTAAAAAATGTGGGGTCACAGTTGTAGTCTGACAACGGGGCCGAGAGTTTTCAGTGAGCAGACTAACTTGGGAATTTTAGAGATGGGCAAAATGTCAAATAAAATTGTTTTTGAACCACTCAGCCTAAGCAATATTTTATTTGAATCAGTTTCCCCATCTTTAGCTAGAATTAGTCTCCTGCTTCTACCTATGGTTGTGCTGCTTGTCTGAAACACGATCTTCTCTGCAGATCACATAAGATGATGCGTGTCCTCAACTTCCACTGACTTCATCCCTCGTCTTCTTATTGTGGGTCATTACCTCACAGGACCAAGCCCATACACATAAACATTCAAAGGACTTTCAGTAAAAGCGAGTTACATAAAACATTTTTTTTTCCTTCTGAGAGGAATTGACAAATTGATGTTCTGGATAAACCGGCTCCAAAATATTCTTAAGCAAACTCTTTAAACTCCCTCCCCGTGTACGGTGCTAGAGGGATACCTTGTTAGACTGTTTTTGGAATTTAGGATTTTCAGTGTCAGATCAGACACCATGCCTCTTCTGCTGTTTACTGACTCTAACTGATCATAGCTCTGGGCCTATTTTATTAAATGTCCATCTAGCAAGGTGACCTCTTTCTATGATGTACTGGGGCAGTTGTGCAGCTATTAATGCAAAAGTGTAGATGCAGAATTGGTTTGAGAAGATAGAAATCAAATGGCATGAACAATAAAATATGTGCAGTGTTTCCAGCAGCGCATGCCATAGATAAACTGTGATATTTCTTATCACACCTTTAAAGCTCAGCAGACCACTAGAGAAGGTAATCAAGAAAGGATATTTTGGGGTGGAGGATTTGCATTTTTTGCCCCATTTTTTTAAAAAGGTTTCCATTTGCATTTTGATTGCTTCTTTCATAGCAGAAATGGTGTCATGACAGAGTACCAATGTGAAGCAAAGTTTTCCAGGTTGTTCAATGTTCCTTAGGTGGTTTGCTTAGATTTAACATACTTATTGATGTTCTCAAGTGAGCCTTCAACAGAACTGAACCATTTCAGGGTTCACCCTCATCTAGTTATAAATTAGTATTTGAATATCTATCAGTATGCAAAACATTCTTCTGCTACCAGAGTTAGAGCTCATTATTATACCAGGAAGAATTTGGGTTTTAATTAGCATTTCCTCTGGTGTACTAAATCCACTGAGATTACTACACTTAGTAAAATTTAATTAACTTGACAAAAGATCCTAATTGTTTTCATGCCACTGGTCCTTCATGGGACTAAAAATAATACCCTTCAAATTAAGCAGCTACAACCAGCTTCCTTTTGGTTGTCCTATATTTAAAAAAAAAAAATACAAAATGATCTTTGGTAGGAAGTTTTGCACACTGGGGGAATGAGGTTTGTTTGCTCACAGATGGAGAGTAGTAATGCAGAAATAATAAAAAGCTTGTTAGTCAAAAGATCCCAACCAACATTAATTCTTCCAGCCATTTTATTGGGATTTGCAAAGCAGGGAATAGGAGGCTGATTGATTTAAGTTGGTGCACAGAGCAATCACTAAGATATTCATTTAAATCAATAACAGTGATGTAATAGTGTGGCTGGGGAAGTGAGAGATGAATGTATCAATAGTGTAACCATGATAAACAACTGAAATGAACAACAGGTGCAAAATGCTTGAGAAGAATGTGGAATTAAAAAAAAAAACACAAAAAACCTCTGCACCAATCAAGCTTTTTGTTGCATGTTTACCTCACTCTTCAATACATCATGTAACATGGATGTATCGAGGCTTAATTCCTTAATGTTTGCAAAGCACTTTGAAAGGCTTAGATTGGAAGAATTGTAGAAGAGAAAAGTACTACTGAGTAGAGGGGTTTTAAAATGTTGGAGGGCTCAAGTAGCCCAAGTGGTTCATTCTGTTAACCCCAAACATTACTTGCCGGATACAAATATTGAGAAGGCGACTGGGGTCCAGAGTTTCCTTTACTCCAGAATTTAAGATAATAGATTATGAATGAAAAGAGCCCAAGAACAATGCCACTAAGTCTGGAAGGTTTAGGATTTACTCCTGGTTGTGTGCACACATCCTTTTGATGAGGATAATAAAATGCATTGGTTGTCATGTGCACATTTTCAATTTCTATCTCCAAATTTGCTTTTAATTCCATGGAATCAATCAGTTGTTGTTCCAGTTCCAAGCTTCTTAAGTTTTCTCAGGTTCCTTTATTTCGCTGACATGCATAGGCCTTGCCTACATGGGAAGGTTTTACCAGTTATATAGGTATAGTTATTAAATGTTGTGTAGACACATTCTTATTGCAGTATAATTGTCAGCCCCCCAAGCAGCACAAACTATGAAAAAAGACCATTTTATAGCAGAATAAGAGTCTACGCAGTGTGTGTGTGTTATACTGGTATTACTTTATCAATTTAAATTTACAACTTAACTCATACTGTTTTTTTCCCCTGTGTACACTAGACCTCTATCGGTCTAGAATCCTCAACTCCTCTCTTTGTCTAAAACCTTGGATGCTTTATAATCTTGTTTATATTCACAGGTTATCTCAGAAGGTGATCCTGAGTGTTGAACAGTTATTGCAATCTTTTTTCTGTTTTTCTTGCCAAGTCCCTTCTGTTTCCTTCCCTCTCAATCTGACACAGAAAGTGCCCTTGCAAACCTCCATCCTGCCTCAGTATTCACTGATGTAGGAACAGAACATACATCTCGTCTACTTAAATTATAAGTATCCTCTGAACATATTTGTAAGGTAATTAACAAAATGTTATATATTAGTTTTAACAAATACACTAAGCTTAATGTGACCAAATGTTACCTTTTCACTAAACAAGATATAGCTGCTTTGCAGCAGCCTCTTGTAATGTAGAGATACACATTGAGAACTGAGCTCCCAATAGTAACTCTCTGCAGGTATAATAGAAATAAATCTGAAGGCTGTCAGATACTATGACTTTATAGCTATAAGACACAGGGAGTGAGAGGCACAGTACATAGGAAGAGGCTATGGGAAAACTCCTAGAACTTCAGGAGGTATTTCAGTTTTCACAAAGGATTCATTACAAAAGACTGAGTATAATTGCCAGATTTTGATCAGAATATATTGTGGAGAAGAATTTACGCATTAAGTTTTTCCTATTACTGAAAATTAGAAACTAATTAAGAAGTTGGTTTGGACAAGAACCCACTTACTGTTATCTTGAAGAGATTGGTTATTTGTATACAAATTTGTAGGGACTGCCATCTGGGAGAGAACATGTTTATTTTTTGGTTCTAGTCCATTAACTCTAACTAAAGTGACAAAAATATCAGGAATACACTAAACTGTATATTGCTGCCCAGCCATTGTACTCATGGTATTCTGAAGAATTTCAGTGCAATATTAATCCTGATACTGCTGGAAATCACACTACAACATCAGCCAGCTTCAAGGAAATGGAAGGGAGGGGAGAGAGAAAGCATCTGAGGCTGTGAGGGGCTACAATTTTGGGGGGTTATAAGTTCTCAGGTTCTAGAACAGGGGTTGGCAACGTTCGGCACACGGCTCACCAGGTAAGCACCCTGGCAGGCCAGGCCAATTTTATTTACCTGCTGACACGGCAGGTTCGGCCGATTGCGGCCACCACTGGGTAGCGGGAAGCCGCGGCCAGCACATTGCTCGCCCGATGCTTATTCTAGAATCTACTGGAATATGCCAAATTTATGACAGTATCCCATACAGCATCCCAGAATTTGGACAGCATAAAGGTAGTATATCGCCACCTTTCTCACCACCACTCCCCTCCCCATGTCCCTGAGATCCACCTTCTGTGCTGTCTCTCTCAAGTTGCAGCACAGAATCCTCCCCTTTCTCTCTGTTTGTGGGGTGTATGTATATACATTCCACTAATGCTTTCTTGGTTTAAAATAAGCCTGAATTCTAATGGTGATTTTCAGAATTATTAGAATACAGTGGAATGGCTGTTGAAGTTAGATAGGAAGCCTATAAGGAAGGGAAGATGTGGTTTCCATATAGGAATAGATGTGCTAGAAAACTAAAGAGATCAATAGTTCAAAGGTCAATGAAATATCTGTTGTGTTAAATTTCAGTATATCATCTGCTACTAATGAATGGGAAGTGAAAGAGTCCATTTGTCACACATATTGGAATGAAACCTCTGTAGTCCTGGTTTGTGAACATAATCACTTTGTAAATATGAAGGAAGCCCATGTTCCTTTTTTCCTAATTTAAAAATATGGACTGGTTCAGTTTTTTTATCAGATAGCTAGACCATTCCAAGTACATATTTGACAATGCCATTTGAAAGACAATACTTTAAACAATGTATTTCCATTCACTTAGATTAAGACATACTAAAAAGGGCACTTGCCTGTACACTATAAGCACTGTTGATGTGACTTAAAAGAACATACCAAGAAAAAACACAGCCAAACTGAACAGCAGTTGCACCATCCAATGTGAACTAAACCACCAAGCCAGACAAATTAAAAGCTAACATATCCTACCTCTCCATAAACTATATGATCTCTCATCTCCCAATTCATTTTCAAATGCCTGTGAAAAAAAAAGAGTTTTGCAATATGCCCCGAAGGCCAACAGATTCAGGAGGTGGCTTACAGTGAAGAGATGGAGTGAATTCCAAAACTAAAGGTCCCTGACAGAGAATGCCCTACCAGCAGTCCCAGCCTGGGCTGTGGCTAGAGCACATCAGGACCGCCCGGGGGGGGGGGGGGGGGGGGGCAAGTGGGGAAATTTGCCTCAGGCCCCGACCCCACAGGGGCCCCCACGAGAATATAGTATTCTATAGTATTGCAACTTTTTTTTTTATGGAAGGGCTCCCCAAAATTGTTTTGCCCCAGGCCCCCTGAATCCTCTGGGCGGCCCTAGAGCACATCTGCTGTTCTGAACTGTGGCACTATGGCTCGGACAGAGGGGGCCCCTCTCAGAATGCAAGTCATAAGATAGGCCACAGCATCCTGGCCATGGATAGATGAAAAAAAGCTGCTCCGGCCATTGCTGCTGCCTCCTCTTCTAATGGGAAGTGAGAGTCTGACGAGAACCCTACACTGTGACCACAAATGGAATGAACCATCTCAGCTTAAGCAGTAGATATTACTCTTGTCATGCCTTCCTAGTGCTATTACCACCAAAGCACCATCTCCTAAGTCTCCTCTGAATTGAGCCACAGCCAGCTCACTCTCATCATTACCCCCATCTCACCCAGTTATTGATCATTTTGGACAGGGCGGATGAAATGGAGACACAGTCGTGTGTCATCACCCCCACATAAGACACCACAGCCCATTTTTCCTCACTAATGCTTCCAGCGGCCTCATATACATGCTGAATAAGATGGCTGGCAAGGGAAGTTTGCCTGACTAAAAATTTCGGGATCACATCTCGAACTGGTTGAGCCACAGTCAAAATTCATCAGAGAAAGAGGTCACATTTCAAATCAAGACTTTTTTTTGTTTATCTCACATCATTAGCTGCATGTTGTAGAACAAACAAGCTCTTTGGCTCAGAGATTGTCTTTTTGTTCAGTGCTTATACAATGACTCCCACAATAGGGTCCTTACTATGGTTCCTAGGCCTACCATAGTATAAAAAATAATCAGTAACAATACAAAAGTGATGGCAAAGTATTAAGTCTTGGATTTAAAAAAAACAACAAGAAATTAAACTTTTTATCATTATTCCTTACTCTGCTAAATGTCTTCAGCTATTGCAATAATTTCAGTGTACTAGTGCTCTAATGTCAGGCAGCAGCAGCCTAATAGGATGAGATCATACAAAAATATTTTTCTCCCATTCCTTCTTATTCTTTCTGAGAAGTTTGCTCTGATGGAGGTCACTTCTGATCTTGCAATGTTGTTGGAAACTCAAGCAGTAACAATACGTTCATGGTGGTTGCTTCATCCATTGCTCTGAACCCCTCACTATTAAGCATTTATTCCTTAAAAAAACAAAAAAAAATCTAACAGCTTATATGTCAGTTTATTTAAATTAGGAATTTGGATCAATGAAATGTGAAAATCCTCCCCTTTTCTTCACATAGTCCTTGGTTTGATAGAGCATTTTAAACAGGAAGCCATCACACAAAGTCTCATCTGTATCTTGAAATGATTAGACACATAAGAGAAAGTGCTGTAATGGAAAAGACAGGGCTTTCTACAATCAATAATAGTTCCTGCATTTTTAAAACCATACTAAGAGGCTTTCCATCCTGAAAAATGTTGCTTGTATAAGTTTTCTTGTCATTGGGCATATGGTATACTGTATATTTTTGTCAGGCTTGACAATACATTTAAGAAAATCATATCCCTTAAATTTCAGAGTAAATTTTTTGCAAAAAGTGACCAGTCTTTATCTCTCCCTTTTTTTCGTTCCATTTGTCCTTTCTTTGTAGAGTTAATGAATCATTGATGACATTATATAAAGAACAGGAACTTTGTCACTGATTTAACAGTCAGGGAATAGCAGCTTGGAATACTCTAATATTCTCATCGTAATTTATTGGAATGCATTAGCTCATGAAAAAAAACCCCCTGCTTTCAGCAATTTTCCATGACCTGACCCACTGTTCACCTCCAGCGTTCAGTATTTAACATCTATATCAGAAAGGTGAGTATTCAATAAAATAATTAATCATGATACAGTTTTCCGATCCAGCATTTTCAGTCACCTTTGGAGCTTCACATTATACCATAATAATTTATTCATTTTGTAAATTAAAGCTTAATTGAAAAATATGATGTCTAAACGCAGTTCTTATTAGCATAAAGTACAGGCAATTAACAGGAATAGTAAAGACTCAAGTAACAATCAAAATAAGCTCTTTGAAGACTCGGAAGTTTAAAATGCTGTAGCCAGAATACACTACAATGCTTTTGGAAAACACTGAAATAGTCTGTTTCTCATTATCTATGTGAATCCTGAAAGTTCTATTAGGATCCTGCTCTACTTATCTTGCACTATTCAAATATCTTTTCTTTCATTCATGTTCGGTGCATTTTCAAAAATGGAGTATTTTGACTGAGGCATATTTTATTTTAAAATTACATATAATTTATAAGGAGCTTTGGGAAAAGGAACAACTTAAAGGAACCAGTAATATTTTAGTCCTTTTGAACAGAAATCCTACATTAAGAGAATCTTTTAAATGAAGTTGAATTTCTGAATATTCTTAGATTCAGTGTTGTTTTATTTTTTATCACACATTTAAGGTCTGATTCATTTTTTGCTGTTGATAACTTATTAAGGATTTATTTTTGCTAATACACTGTATTTATCTGGATGAGAGAATCTTTTTTGGGGGAAGTAGGGCATAATTTATTTTGGGGCAAGGAGGGATAGCTGCCTCTCCAAACTTGAATCCCCCCACCACCAACTTTTCGTAGGTCTATATGCTCCATTATGTCTTCCTCTCCTCTGCCCAATCCCGGCCATGCCTCTCAGACTTTTCAGGATATAATATAATCACATAGAATGTTTTATATGATGACACAGCTTTGCCCCTACACAATTTTTCTTAAATGACCCCTGAGTCAGCATGCTTGGGGGAGGGGAGCATTAGCTAAATCCAAGGAGACGAAAAGTTAGTAATCTCTAATTTTCATTATGAAGGATCTAAATACAAGTTATAGTGATAACCAATTTGAAGTTTCTCCATTTTTTGTAGCCTTCTTTCTTGGCTCCAAACAATAAAGATTTTTTACTTACAGCATCTGCAAAACAGAGTAGGGGTCAGATCCTCAGATGATGTAAATGCAGTACCTCTGAAACCATCAGAGCTATGCAGATTTACGCCAGCTAAAGACATTGCTCTATATTACTAAAATGGTACATTTTTGAAAGAAATCTGTTTATGTTATATTTAACCAGCTAATTACGCTGTTAGCCCACAGTGACAGATTTCTCTGTGAATACAGCATAGATATTACTTCCTCCTGGTACCAATTTTCTTCCAGTTTGATGCTGTTTCATAAAGTTTTGCCAATCATAAGCATTTTCTAGAAAACTGAAGAGGCAAGTTAATAGTTCACTAGGAAAAAAACCCCACCAAACTGAGGGATAAAACAGCTGCAGCATTTAAAAATTGGTGGAGAATGTCAATGCAATAAAAAGAAGCAGTGCAATTAAAGAAAAGGGAAATGCTCAGAGAATGTAATTTGGGGAGAAATGTTATCAGATTTGTACATCTACTGAGGACCGTTTAAGCACTTTCTTTTGATCAACAAAAAATCTTGGTTGTGTTAGTGTTTTTAGTCAAGCTGAATGATTTCAACTGACAATCCACAAACTGGACAAGGTTGAAAATAAAGGAACTCAGGGCAAACCGTATAACTCATGTGCTGCTGCAATAGGTTTTGATAGTAGTTTTGTTTTTGTTTTGTTTTTTTCCTGTAAGTAGAACTCTGCAAATAAAGTCATGGAAACTTGGTGCATATTTGTTATTTTCCAAGATAGTTCTCATGGATCATCCATACTGAAAAAGATAAAGGAATTGTGTAAATCCAATTTAATAGCAACAACTACAGAACAATAGAAATCTTCAGAAAAATGTTGGCCAAATCTACTGGGAATTTCTTCCAAACCCTGTGGAATTTTTGCCAATCATTTATGTGGTTCTTTGGGATTTTTGTTTGTTTGTTTTAATTTTCATAGGCCCTATCTTGGGCTTTTAGTACCATTTAAGATCCAAAATTCCTTATTCTGGTTATACTTTACTGTTTTTTCCATCATTGTAGCTACGTAGACTTTAGAGGGTTATGGAGGCGTGAGATCAGAATCAAGCCTGGGAGAGGTGTTTAGAAACGTGAGGCTAATAACCCTGACAATGGCTATGCTTAAGGCCCTGTGAAAATCACAGGTTATTTGTTGCTTGTTTTGTTTTTTTTACAGAAAATTCATGGCAACGTGATGGGTAACATTGAATTTCACAGAATAGGCACAGGATGCAGTCAGCAAAAGGTCACTGCTGCATTCCTTTTCATAAAACCTACCACCAAATCAGCCTGAATTGCCATTTAAGTCTGTTATTAAGTGTCCAGGAAGACTGAAGTGTTCTCGAACTGGTTTTTGAATGTTATAATTATTGACGTCTAATTTGTGTTCATTTATTCTTTTACATAGAGACTGTCCGGTTTGGCCAATGTACATGGCAGAGGGACATTGCTGGCACATGATGACATACATCACATTGGTAGATGTGCAGGTAAACGAGCCCCTGATGGTGTGGTTGATGTGGTTAGGTCCTATGATGGTGTCCCTTGAATAGATATGTGGCCAGAGTTGGTAACGGGATTTGTTGTAGGGATAGGTTCCTGGGTTAGTGTTTTTGTTATAACAGACTTAAAAGTGGCAATTCTTCAACAAAATAACTTCAAAAACAGACTCCAATGAGAAACTGAAGAATTGGAATTAATTTGCAAACTGGACACCATCAAATTAGGCCTGAATAAAGACTGGGAGTGGCTGGGTCACTGCAAAAACTAATTTCCCCATGCTAATTTCCCCCTACTGTTACTCACACCTTCTTGTCAGCTGTTTGAAATGGGCTACCCTGATTATATTGGCCTCATTACCACTACAAAAGTGATTTTTTCTCCTGTTGAGAATAGCCCACTTCCACTTTAATTGAATTGTCTTGTTAGCACTGACCCCCACCCCGCACACATACACTGGTAAGGCAACTCCCATCTTTTCATGTACTATGTATATATACCTGCCTACTGTATTTTCCACTCCATGCCTCTGATGAAGTGGGTTTTAGCCCGTGAAAGCTTATGCCCAAATAAATTTGTTAGTCTCTAAGGTGCCACAAGTACTCCTAGTTGTTTTTGCTGATACAGACTAACATGGCTACCACTCTGAAACCGGTCTTTCTCTGAACAGCAACTCCATCTTGGGCCTTAGAAATCTCTTAAAAAATCAGCATTTTTCCAACCAAAAAACCCCAAAAAACCTTTTTATCGGAAGATTTCCAACTAGCTCTACTCCTGGTAAAAGCGAATAAGAATGCTGGTTCCTTCGCTCCTCAGCAAAACAGGGTCATAAAACAGGGGTATTAGAAGCTTACTGTAATTCATGTTTTGGTGTTTTGAGATGCTTAGGTAAAAGGCAAAATATAAATGCAAATTGTTATCTTCCTAGGAAGATAAGACTGTGTGTGCTTGTGTTTATCTTTCTAGCTATCTAATCTGTCTGTATTCAAAAACAGTACACCTCTGGAATTGAAATTTGAGCTCCCCAAAGTCAGGAAATAGAGATAATATTCTAGTTTATTCATCTCAATCTATGCTGGTTCTTCCAGTTGCCATTTCTTAAAAGCTACTGATCTCACAAGTTATGGTATTGGTGCCAGATTAGCTATTTCCCCCCCTAAGATATACATGCTCTAGGCCTTCATATGTTAAAGCAATGTGCATACAATGTTGGAAGAAACAAGATGCAGATGGGGGGAGAGGGGTCTTAATGTATTGTGCATTGAAGAAGTTGTTCAGAACAGAAAAAAATACTTAATATTCTTAATATTAACTAGATCAGGGGTCGGCAACGTTTGGCACGCGGCTTGCCAGGTAAACACCGTCCCGGGCCAATGGGGGCAGCTGGAAGCGGTGCGGGTGAGGGATGTGCTGGCCACGGCTTCCCGCTGCCCCCATTGGCCCGGGATGGCGAACTGTGGCCAGTCGGGGCCACGATCGGCCGAACCTGCCTCGTCAGCAGGTAAATAAACTGGCCCAGCCCACCAGGGTGCTTACCCTGGCGAGCCGCATGCCAAACGTTGCCGACCCCTGAACTAGATTATGGGTAGTGAATGAAGGAAGTGTGAATGAGAAAGTTAAATCTGGCTGGGGAGAGAGTTAATTTACATGCTTGATATTTCATAGATGTCTAGAGAAAAACACTTGCTCATATTGATTGAAATTAGCCCTTCAGAGACTCAGCACAACACCTATTCAACATACAGACTGGGCTTCAGTATGATTTATTTGCTGCATAAGCTTTCTGATGTCCCACTGCCCAGGGGAGAATTTGACATATTTAACACTGTTCCTTTTCTCTGACTTTGTTTGGCTTTTGTAGGTCATATGGCCAAAATACTTTATATTTCTAGCTGGAGAGCAAAGGATTTCTCAATACAGTATGAATTAGAAAAATCAGGCTGTCCGGGAAAAGAAATTCTGACTCATTCTGAACAACTGACTCATTCCTGAAAGCCTAGCAGCTTCATTATTAAAAAAACTCAAACCCAAACCCAAACCCTAATGAGCCCCAAGCACTTCACAGTTATTCGAGCAGAAAGATCTTACTTGGATCTCGACTAGAAACGATTTGCAGTATTTGGCCTAATATCTTGGAAAGGTATCATTTAACCTTCTGTCACTGAAATGCTGCCACCTCTGGAGTGCAATGCCACAGCTGTTTTAACAGCAGACGACAACCACTTTACAACAGTTAAGGAAAGGAAGTGAAGAATAATATTCTATCTGGTTGTGACTGACTGCAATATTTAGGTAGAGAAAATGCAGTTCCCCAGATTGAAGTGCTCACATTAGTCAAACATCCCTTATATTGTGAAAAGAAACATGTGATCTTTAATGAGCTAGGATTATATATCATCCATCCAACACACAGCACCTATAACAGCTCATTGCCCCTGGGGATTGGACTGACTTGCAAATAGCACTGTCTTCAGCACTTAGGTTTATGTTGTACCAATAAGTCTGCATATTAATTGAACCTAATGCTTACTTAGCTTTTTAGTGGGATCCAGTGAGATCATATCCCTAGATGACACGGCAGCTGTAAATTATTAATTATTATAATGGATATAGTGCCTGCTTTAGATGTGAGTGACAAGGTGGGTGAAGTAATATCTTTTATTGGACCAACTTCTATGGGTGAAAGAGACAAGCTTTTGAGATATACAAAGCTCTTCTTCAGATCTGGGAAAGGTAGTCAGGCTTGGTCTACATTAGAAAATTAGGTTGGTTTAACTATGTTGGTTAGGGGTGTGAAAAATCCACACCCCCGAGCAGCACTGTTAAGCCAAACTATGTAGACAGCACTAGGTTGCCAGAAGAATTCTTGACCTTGCTACCACC
The DNA here is from genome assembly GCF_013100865.1 of Trachemys scripta elegans. Lineage (NCBI taxonomy): Eukaryota > Metazoa > Chordata > Testudines > Emydidae > Trachemys > Trachemys scripta. Next base: position 17,561,098 of record NC_048310.1, read on the forward strand.
TCTTGGGGAGGTGGATTACCTACATGGATGGGAGAACTCCTCCCATCTGCGTAGTTAGAATATCTACACTGAAGCACTACAGCAACACTGCGGCAGTGGCACAATTGTACCATTGTAGCATTTTAAGTGTAGACAAGGCTTCTGAGCTTCACAACTGACTATAAGGTGGAACACATTGTTTAGCATAAAAAAGTAACATATATTCTAAGAGACCATTCGAGGTGAAGTTAACATCTCTCCAATCATAGGCCAGCAAGGGGGCGGTTAGTAGGTTACAGACTATAATAAGTCATAAATCCAGTGTCTTTATTAAGACCATAATTTTTAGTGTCTAGCAAAGTTATGAATTTAAGGTCCCAAGCTCATCTTTTGAAGGTGTTGTGCAGGTTTCCTTTGAGGATGAGTACTGAGAGGTCAGATATGGAGTGATCGTTTTGTAAAAAGTATTCACTCACAGGTGATATGGTGGTTTTGCTTTTATCATTTTTTGTGTGAGTTTATTGAAGGTATGAAAGGTGTTTTACAGGGATGAAGCATGACAGATCCCTGCTCTGAAAGGTCTTACAATCTGAATAGACATACTGACAAGAAGGGGGACAGATTCCTCTTTTATTTTCTTGTTTCTGTTTTCTCATTTCCTGTGTTTTTTATCCTCTTTCAATTTTTCCTCTATAAACGTGTGTTTTAAATTAAAATGTGTCTGAGTAAATCAATGTGGCATTTAGAGCAGCCCAATGCCCTTCCCCAAAATGTTATGAAAAGGCTCTTGCCAACAGTGAAGTTGTTCCTCCCATGTAAATTTAAAATATGTATTTCAATACTTTTCCAGGCCTCTAAGACATAAATGTTTAATTCTTAATATTGTCATCAATCAGGTTAGATGATATATGAACGATGTCGCTGGTAAAAACTTCCTTGCATTGTTTGCACTAGACCTCTAAATGCACTGTGGGTGCAGGGAAAGCTTCTAAGGAACTGATGTCAGAGTGGGGCTGTTGATTAATGGTTCCTTGGGACATTCTGACACCTTTGTATGGATCAGAGAGATAGGAGACAGCTAGAGTCTGCCAGGGTGCATTGCTTTATAGAAGTAAGGCAAAGGTTAGAAGCATTGTAGCATTCCAGAGAGAAACATTAGATACAGAGTTTCCTCTGGGGGAGGATAATGGTCTGCAAAGGCTAGTAATAGAGTGAAAGATCATTTTGTAGTACTCAAGCAAAAACAAGAGACAAGACAGATGATGTTAAAGGGTAAGAATGAAAACAAGAATAAGAATCCACAGAGAAAGGAAGCTTAACGTATCAAGATTTTTAAAAATGACAACATGATTTAATTTGTCAGCAGTAAAAAGGGGCTTTTGTCATAAGTTTTCACTTGTTCATTTTTTGTTATAATAATCTACCACACATAATTAAAATGCACTTCACAGTTGTGAGAACTGTGGTCCTAGTGCTGCAGTTTATTAAGGTCATGTCTACACTCCAAAATTATGTTGACCTAGCTTACATTGGCATACAGCCACCACAGTTATTAAATCGCTTGTGTATACACAGTTGGCTCCTTGTGTTCGTCGTGCATGTCCTCACCAGGAGCACTTGTACCAATTGTATTGTCAGTGTGGGGCATTGTGGGATGGCTCCTGAAAGCCAGTAACAGTCAATGTAAGCAACACAGTGTTTACACTGACATTGAGTTGACCTAATTACATTGCCTGTGACTCTGTCCTGCTCAGGGAGGTGGAGTTACTAAATCTGCATAAAGAGACACTTACGTTGGCAGGAGCCAAATTTAAGGGAAGACACTTCCATAGCTATGTCGACACAAAGCAGCTTACATTGACCTAACCGTGTACTGTAGACCAGACCTCTGTCAAAGCTCCTGTTGACTACAATGGGAATTAAAATTGATTAAGGACTAAAGAATCTGCACTGCAGAATTCACAGCGCTATTTTTAACATGCTAGCTTAAGCCCCACAAGTCTTCCTACCCTGGGTGGGAGGCTTGCTCCCACCTGCAGTCAGACATACCTTTATATTCCAGGGAACCTCACTTTGTGACATTGATAATAATCTACACATAGGACAGGTGTCTCAGCAAAGATTTAACAGCAGAGAGAGTGCAGCACGCTATCTGAGCAACATAGTGAGGATTCATTTAACACAATGCTGATGTTATAATTCCTGCCATGTAAACTGAAAATGTGTGTCTGAGCCTTCATTAGGAACATAGGAACAGCTCAGACCTCAGGTCCAGGTGCCTCTCTCTAGGAGTGACCAGTACTAGATGCTTCAGAGGAAGGTGTAAGAACCCCACAATAGACAGATGTGGAATAATCTGCCCCATACACTAGGTCTTGCCCTGAGCTTTAGTAGTTAGAGATTGTCTTGAGCCCTGACCATGAGATTTAATATCCCTGCCAGAACACTTATCATTAATTATGACAACTCTGGATATTTTTGATATCCATAAAGCTGTCCAGTTTTGAATCCTGTACAGTCTTGGCCTCAATGACTTCCTGTGAGCGTGAGTTCTTATTTAATTACGTGTTGTGTGAAAATGTATTTCCCTTTCATTAGTTTTAAATTTGCCACCTTTTAATTTTATAAAATGTCCTCTTGTTCATAGAAGACAAAGAGAACAGATGTTCCCAGTTTACCTTTTCTAGAACATCCATTATTTCATATACTTTTCTCATGTCCCCTTTTATTCAACTTCTTTCTAAGGTAAACAATCCAATCTTTTCAATCTCTTTTCATAGGAGAATTTTTCCATGCTTTTGATCATTCTCGTCATCCTTCTCTGACCCCCCCCACTTTTAGTTCTGCAATATCCTTACTCAGGTAGGGACCACTATTGCACACAGTATTCTAGATAACACACCACTGATTCATATAAAGGCGTTATAATCTCTGTATTATTCACCATCCCATTCTTTATGCAACCTCATATCTTGTTTGCTTTTTTGGCACATCTGCACATTGAGCAGAGGCCTTCATTGAGCTGCCTACAATGGCACTCAAGTCCTGTTCTTCAAATGATACCATTAATTTAGACAGCTATAAGATGTAGGAGTCGTCTAAATGCATATCTCCATTACTTTAATCCATATTCTAAAGACAAATTACCTACCCATTAAATACAGTTAAAGTACTTAATGCACTTTACTGCTTATTGTGAAATAGTGAAGTTCTATTGCATTCGTGTTTGAAACCAGTTTACTTTTTACTGCTTACCACACAACTGTAAAAATTTATTCTAAATTCTGGCTTGTCTTATTAAAGGCTTAATCCAGAATTCACTGTATTGAAGAAAAAAAATCCCATTAAGTCAATTGGCGGTTAACTGAAACCTCCCGTTGAAATCAACAGAATGTTTTCTTGCATAAAGGGCACTAAATGGGTTACACGTCTCTGACAAGGAGAGAGTTTGTTATTTATGAGTCTGTGGAAAAACAAAGCCAAGGAAACCATAGAAACAAGTCTGGTCCTAAGATTGGCAGTTGTACAGAGGCTTCAAGCAGAATTCTGCAAATAGGGCCTGAATCTGAGACCATTGAGATCAGTGGGAAGACCTCCATTGACTTTAATGGGCTTGGATCAGGACCACAGACTAGTACAGTTTGACAGCTGAGAGATGGGGTGAGATTTTGCCCCATAGCAGGTGGGGCAGGATGCGTCTATTTCCAAGGGAAATAAATGTGATTTTTTTAATGGTGTTGGACTGGTATGCTTATCACTTAGGAGACCTCACAGGAGTGGGTCCTAATATTTATCTTTTAAAATGAGAAAAGGTCAACCATCAGGTAAGTGGTGAGGTAGATGTATGCTAGAAATGGGTGTTAACTGTCTAGGGCCACCAGAAATATAGCAGCCTCATACTTCTCACATGCATAGCATGAGCACGGTGTAGTAATGAATGATCAGAGACACTTATCTCCTATTAATGCACATAGCTTTGTTATATAAAGTAGATTGCAAATGGTATATTGTAATGACCTTAGTTATAGAGAAATGAAAAAAATATCACATGCAGCTCTTGGCACAACTGTAAAAACAATATAAAAACAAAAATCAGATACAGAAACTTCAGAACAAAATTTGCATGGACCAAGAATAGATTTCTAGAAGATCCCAAAGAGCCATATTAGGAGCAATCATTTGGAGATACTTAGTAAAGCTACAATAGTATTTAATTCAGATAAGTGACGTCTATTATTCATAAGCGATCATGCACAGCCCACATGTATTTTGGCATTGGCTGCAGTATAACAGGAAAGAAAACAACAAAAATAGACTTTGAAAACAGATTATCATGGTACTTTTGTTTTATTTCACTATAAGTTGCAGATGATTATACATTTCTCCTACAGGGACAAACTATGCATGAAGCAATCAAGTTACAAAATACTGTAGTGCTTTTCTTTCTTTCTTTCTTTCTTTCTTTCTTTCTTTCTTTCTTTCTTTCTTTCTTTCTTTCTTTCTTTCTTTCTTTCTTTCAAAAATAAATTAGTTTTTTTATTTAATTACTTAGAGATATTGACATTATTGAAATAAAAACATGAAACAAAATGGTGACAGGGTATAGAAATTGGAGGAGTTGTTACTTAAAGTGGTATAACTGAAAACAATTATACTCTGTGACATGCTTCCTTTCCTTGTTAGAGAGGCCTAGCTTTTATCAACATCTCCGAAGAAAAGAAGGTGGTTGAGGTCAGGCTTTTAAAGGTATTTAGACACCTAGAGATGGAGATAGGAGCCTGCTAGCATGATTTTTCAAAACCACCCAGATACCTAAGTCTGATTTAGTTCAGAGGGAGTTAGATGACTGGGGGTTGTGTGAACTGGGGATCTCCTACATCAGGCGAGCACCCACTCCAGTAGGCAAAGGGTTATAAGTGATCTTCTTTTCTTCTTCTCCACCCCTCCACCCCCATTTTGTTTCAGGCCCCTCACATGATTTTAGGCAGACGAACACCTATCTTCCCCTGGTTTCTGGACTGTAAGTAGAAATAATCATCTCCCCACAGCCTGGACTTAGGTACCTATCTCCAAAACAAGGGGCAGGACTTTGGACTCACCCCTCTGGTTAGCATCTCCCATTGGCTAGCTTACGCAAGGAGCCGCCTGGTGTGCTGGTTTTGTGGAGCGCAACCTAAGGGCCATCACTCCCCCCTCATTGTCTAGGAACCTAGGTGTCAAACTCAGTCTTTGTGGATCACAGTGTTGTTCCTGTGATTTTTCTAGGTACCTAAAAGTTAGACACCACAATGCTCAGCATCACAATGTCCCTTTGTTGATCTGGGCCTAGGTGCTTTGAAAATCCCACTAGACTCCTAACTGCATCCTCAGACACCTACATATTTTAAAACATCTGGGCAACACTACCTTGGCACAATTCTGTGACGTGATGAACACCACCACCTGATAGAATCAAGCCTGTAATGTCATGGCTGCAGTGGCTGAAATGCAAAGTTATTAGAGGAGTTTTACTACTTTAAAAAACAAACAAACACCTTATAAGTAAAATCCCACTAGGGAGAGGAGGTTAGGAAATAAAAGGGAAAGCTAATTAGTTTTAATTAGGTCAGAATGGGTAGGCTGATTGCCATAATTAACATAGCCTAATGATTGTCCTAAGGGATTGTACTTGGATGCACCAGGTGAAATCTGGTGAAAGTGGGGATTTACTTGGTTCTTGTGGTGTGAGAACACTTGCAGCTTCTGACTAAGGCAAATGTGTAAGCAGAGAACGTGTGTGGGAGGCTGGGAGTTTTGAAGGCTCAGAACAGCGCCTGCTTTAAAGAGCTTAGGGAAAATGTAGGTTAGTGTGCTGAAAGGCTGCATGGGCTAGGTTAAAGGCAGTTCCCTCTGGAGGGAAATATGTGTGGGCTGGAGAAGCACTCATGGTCTAACAGCAAGGGAGCTGGGTGTAGCCTGTAAATGGTTAGAGATCTCTGTATCAAAGCAAATTGTAGTTTTACTTAATTTAAGCTGAATCCCCAGAAGCTAGCGGGAGAACATACGCTTATGCTTTGGCATCCAAAATCTGTAGATCCATCCTGAAGCCTTTCTTGCAGGCAGGTGTGAGTGAGTCTAATAAACCCATAAACCTGAGCATGTAAATAATTTTTTTACATATAGTGACTCCAGTGCATTAGAATTACCAGAAAAACACCCCACATGTGGTATAAGCTTAAACAGAATCCTACAATATTCTGTTGTGAGCCTGCTGAATCATGTGTCCTGGTTACCTATGTACCTCTATCATCTCTCTTTTAGAAAGTCTCCCACCTTTAGGTCAGCTGGTCTCTTTGACCTTGCAGTAATTTTGTGAAATGGGCATGGATGCTGGCCAAAAGGATAGAGGCAGCTAACAGTTAAGCTGGATGTGATCAAGGGACACAGAGTCTTCTCTACCCACTTGAGAAACAACTAAAGCTCTGCAGTGCTTTAAGCTCCTGATATCCTGAAAGGAAGGATGCACATTTGAGCCTCACTCTTGGCCTTACACTGCTCACCCTGTTCAAATGAGCATTCCTACTGGAGGCAATAAGGGTACTTGCATGAGTAAGGTACCATCAGACCTTGTACTGATTTCCTCCCTTTTATTTATTTAGATTTAAATACAAAGGCTTAAGGTGCTTGACAATTCAATGTTATACCATAGTACCCCCATAACATTAAAAAAGCAAACAGTCTGTGAGGGACAAATGACTCAACTCAGCCAGCTAAACATTTCCTGCCAGTAGCCAAGAACAAAACATCTCCTTTCCACTCTCACAGCGTATATTAGCTTTGAAAACACCTCAACCTACCCCAAACCCTGTCAAACAGATGGCTTTTCAGTGTGCCCAGAAGGTTATCAAATTGGGGCCATATCAGACCAAGCTCCAGGCCTCTTAAAGAGACCCCCGCCCCTACCAAAAGCCCCCGTATTTATAATGAGGATCTGACTTTGCTGACCAAAGCGCTAGTATCCAGTCCTTCCAGTGAGATACCCAGTTCAGTAAGCAAACCGCTGCATCTCCACCAGCATCAGTCTCTGAAAGGTTTTAAGGTAAAGCCCTGTGTAGAGTGCATTACAGTAGTGTAATCTTGAGGTAACAAAAGCATGGATAACGGTAGCACGGGCCATCCAAAAGGAAAGTTTGGTAAGCTCTGGGCCAGACGCAGATGTTAACAATCTGACTGGGTTATTGCTGTATTTTGGTCATCCAATAGTGCTGGAGGTTTAAAATTACCCCTAAATTGTGGCAGATGCACGCCCTCAGTCAAAGGAACTGATACTACGTCTGCCATTTCTTCCAGCAGCTTCCAACACCCCACCATCATCACTAAGTCTTCTCTTTGCTGAGATTCAGCCTGCTGACTCCCACCCATGCCCCAACTTGACTAAAGACTTGTGGCAGGATCAAGAATAAGGGATGTAGGCATTGTAAGGCCGAGCACCGCAGCTTGTAGGCACCTAGCAAATAACAGGAACAGCACTACCACAACCCACACAGCCTGAATTAGTCATCTAGGCTCACTGTACAATGAATGGGGGAGAGATAAGTGTCTCAGAATTTGATCAGCAAAGCTAGTATGCTAGGGATGGAGCAACCTAAGCCAGCCAATGGGAGATACTAACCAGCGAGGTGTGTCCTTCGCCTCACCAGTCAGTGTATTGGAATTCACGGCCTAAGTCTGGGCTGCAGGAAGGCACTTCTCCCTGCTTGTGGTTTATGAAAAGGGGGAAAATAGGAATTTGACCACTTAAGTCATGTGTGGGGCCTGAGTCTGGTAGGCTGCCTATCAGATCAGGCTCCTCACACAAAACAGCCAAGGGATGGAGGAAGGAGGAGGCGGAGGTCTTCCCTTATAACCTTTAGTGGTTAGGGTACTCCCAGGATGTGGGAGACTCTGATTCAAGTCACCCCTCTGCCTGATAAGAAGGGATTTGAATGGGGAACTTCCCCTTCTTAGGTAAGTGACATAACCACTAGCCATTAGAATCATTCTAACTCTTTCTCTGGCCCAATTAATAATTAATTATAGATGAACAAGTTCAACAGGAAAGATAGAGGGCGAGCCAAATGACAATATTTTATTGCTTAGTATCTAGTGATTAGGCCATTTAGCTAAAAGGTGGCAGACCCCTGTTCAAATCCCTTCTCCTTGTAAGGCAGATGGGGAACTTGAATTGAGGGTCTCCCACATCCTGCGTGAGAACCCTAAGCATTGGGCTAAAGATTATAAAGGAGCTCCCCCCGTACCCTCAGGTGTTTTGTGTCAACATTCCTGAGGGTCCCAATCCAGTAGGCGACCGCTGAGCATGACTAGTGGATCAGGCCCATCAGGCATGCTAAGCAGTTGCCTACAGGATTGAGCCTCGCATGCAATTTAGGTGGTCAAATGCCTCTCTTCCCTGGTTTGTGAATTGCTCTGGGGCCTAGGCAAGGGACAGGTGCTTGAGCACCTAAAGTGATTCTACAGTGTATATGATTAAAGTCAGAAATATAGGTGCCTAGGTAAATTTTACTACAAAAATGTAGGCACTGAATTAGTTTAGGAACCTACAGGGTTTGTCAGAAGTTTTTTAGATCACAGGGGAGCCAAGAGTGGGACATAGGTACCTAAACTCAAGATTTAGATACCTTTAGATGCCTAAACACCTTTGTGAAGCCCAGCCTTTTAGCCCCCACCACATTACAAACTTTCCTGCAAGAGTAGGCCCAAACTGGGCCCAAATTTTTTATTTGTATATTGAAAATTAAGACACACATGAAAAGCTATTTAGCAACACAAAGGAGGAGCACTGTGTGCATCTGCAGTTCATCGTCGGCGATTCCTTGAGGTCGAGTATGATCTCTTTCACAGATTTTATTTTTCATGGGTCCCTTGGTGACTGAGGAGTCTGATCCTTGAGCCAAAGGTTCATTGGCAGACATTGCAAGTGGTGTTGGCAGACAGGGTTGGGCTACGATTGCCGTGTGACAGTTTTCTTTCCTTTATTTTCTGGCATTTTTCTGTGACAAGGGCAAGGCGATGTTCCCTCTCTGACAAGTCTTTGCCAGTTAACCCGATCCTGGGTTGCTGTCTCCCAGTGTGTGGTGTTGATGTCACATCTCTTGATGTTAATCTTGACGGTGTCTATAAAGCGTTTCTTTTGACCTCCCCGTTTCCTTTCTCCTTTGGTGAGTTGGGCGTCCAGTCGTTGTTTTGGTAAGCATACATCAGGCATGCGCACACAGTGTCCACTTCCCCTTAGCTGGTGCTGGATAATCAGGGCCTCAACACTGAAGATGTTGGCTTCTGTGAGGCCCCTGACATTAGTGCGATGATCCTCCCGCTTTATGTTGAGGATTTTCTGAAGAAAGTGCTGGTGCTGGCATTCGAGATTTTTCAGGTGTTTTATATAGGTCACCCAAGTCTCTCAGCTGTAGAGGAATCTGCAGTCCACAGAGGTGTTTGACAGGATGACAACCCCATGTTAAACTCAAGGAGGGTGCGGCGATCACTGAAGAAACTGAGAACTAACATTTAACTAGCATAAGATAGTTTATTATAACAAAATAGTAGCTTCAAATTTTAAACTAATGATGTCTTTCAGGCACGGCATAATTATTGCACCAGTGGGATCCCATATGTTATGGAACTTTCAAATGTAAAGGTTGTACCTACAAAATGAAGCCATATATTCCTATTAATTGAAGCCATTGATTTCCAGTTACACAATATTAGTTCTAATGCTAAGCCTGTTAGGAAGTCTATGAATTTCTTTTTTATTATTGATTTGTAGTGTTAAGATTGCACATTTTAAAATGATCAAAGCTAGTGAGAGGGTGACATTCACGCCAGTAATATTATAAATAAAGGTGAGACTCTTCTATTTGTCCTCGGGACGTTAACAATAGAATAACCTTGGAGGGATGGAATACACAGATGGAATACAAGCTGTCAGGAACAGTATCCCTGATGATGACACAGCACAACTTATTGCTGAGCTCTGTGACTTTATCCTCACACACAATTATTTCAAATTTGGTGACAATATATACCTCCAGACCAGTGGCACCGCTATGGGCACCTGCACAGCCCCACAATATGCCAACATTTTTATGGCTGACCTGGAACAACGCTTCCTCAGCTCTCGTCCACTCATGCCCCTTCTCTACCTACGCTATATTGATGACATCTTCATCATCTGGACCCATGGGAAGGAGACCCTGGAAGAATTCCACCATGATTTCAACAGCTTCCACCCCACCATCAGCCTCAGCCTGGACCAATCTACACGGGAGGTCCACTTCCTAGATACCACCGTACAAATAAGCGATGGCCACATTAACACCACCCTATACCGAAAACCCACCGACCGCTACGCCTACCTTCATGCCTCCAGCTTCCACCCCGGTCACACCACACGAACCATCGTCTACAGCCAAGCACTGAGGTACAATCGCATCTGCTCCAACCCCTCAGACAGAGACCAACACCTACAAGATCTTCACCAAGCATTCTCAAAACTACGTTACCCACACAAGGAAATAAAGAAACAAATCAACAGAGCCAGACATGTACCCAGAAGCCTCCTGCTACAAGACAGGCCCAGAAGAGAAACCAACAGATCTCCACTGGCCATCACCTACAGTCCTCAGCTCAAACCTCTTCAATGCATCATCAGTGATCTACAATCCATCCTGGACAATGATCCCTCACTTTCACAGACCTTGGGAGGCAGGCCAGTCCTCGCCCACAGACAACCTACCAACCTTAAGCATATTCTCACCAGCAACCTCGCACCGCACCATAACAACTCTAACTCAGGAACCAACTCATGCAACAGACCTTGATGCCAACTCTGCCCACATATCTACACCAGCAACACCTTCACAGGACCTAACCAGATCAGCTACAACATCACCGGCTCATTCACCTGCACGTCCACCAATGTTATATATGCCATCATATGCCAGCAATGCCCCTTTGCTATGTTCATTGGCCAAACTGGACAGTCACTACGCAAGAGGATAAATGGACACAAGTCAGATATCAGGAATGGCAATATACAAAAGCCTGTAGGAGAACACTTCAACCTCCCTGGCCACACAATAGCAGATGTAAAGGTAGCCATCTTACAGCAAAAAAACTTCAGGACCAGACTCCAAAGAGAAACTGCTGAGCTCCAGTTCATTTGCAAATTTGACACCATCAGATCAGGATTAAACAAAGATTGTGAATGGCTATCCAACTACAGAAGCAGTTTCTCCTCCCTTGGTGTTCACACCTCAACTGCTAGCAGAGCACCTCACCCTCCCTGATTGAACTAACCTAGTTATCTCCATACTGATTTATACCTGCCTCTGGAGATTTCCATTACTTGCATCTGAAGAAGTGAGGTTCTTACCCACGAAAGCTTATGCTCCCAATACTTCTGTTAGTCTCAAAGGTGCCACAGGACCCTCTGTTGCTTTTTACAGATTCAGACTAACATGGCTACCCCTCTGATACTTGGAGGGATGGTAGTTTTGTGCAATCAGCACTAGCACAGGCTAGATAGAAGAGGACTAGCCAGAGAAATTTTGACGTGGTTAATTATTAGCAACAACTGACTTCAAAATTGCCTTTATCTGAGGTTTTCAAAACAGTTTATATTCATTAAGCCTTACAAAATGTTTGTGAAATAGGTAAAGTGTAGAAAAATGCAGGCGATGTGCTGTGGAACATACAGTAGTACTGTGAAAGCACACAGCAACACTACACAACAATTTGAAGAAGGAATTGCAAGATTGCAGCATGAGGATATAATTATCTGAATTTGAATTTGACCAGGATCACAGGGTTAACATTCCCACTCTGTCTGAAAGTGCTACAGAATCTTCAGTGACCAGTGCTCAGATCTTCTGTTTTACATCTCAGCTCATCTCTACAACGCAGTAGTATAAAATAACCAAGTCAAACACATTGGTGACGTCTGGTTTTTTTTTATTGTAATGACAGCTGATGTGTAAGCTGCCATCTCCAAGAATCCCAAAATCATGATCCAGGCCTTTGAAAATGATGAGTTTGAGTTTAAAACCCGGAGATTTAAAAACATAAGAATGTGCAGTTTTGTTTTTTGAGCATTTAGAATCACATTTATTTCCAAGTTTTCCTCTGCAACCATGAAACTTGAAATTCTTCTTTGAGTAGTGTCCCTATTGGTGCTCTACTTCAGATGCATACAAGCCTCTCAAGTCCTTGATCAGAGATTTTCTGTTAGCAGTGTCTTTTCAGCCTGCCATGCATCCTGTATATCTTCGTGCCGAGCAGCAAGGCCATATAGCGCTGCAAAGGTAAAACACCCCCGTTCCTTCTAAACCATCTCAGTCTGAGCTGGCTGGAGCCCTAGAGTGTCTGCTTTGAGTGTGACTAGGCTAAATTTTTGTTTATAATTTAGTATTCTATGGATATATAGTAATTAGATAAGTAGTGAAAGGATTAATTTTGTTCCTCTCTCTCCCTCCCCTCTCTGGCAGTGCATGCCTGGCTCTCCAGGATTCAAACATTACCTTTCTTGCAGAGAAGCTATCTCAGTTAGTGATGGCCACTCTCAATGTGTACACTGCCTGGGAGAGTCACCTATCTCCCAGAAGTGTAATTTTTGCTTACCCCTTAAATCCAGGGCAAGGCAGAAGTAGGAGCTCACGTTGAGCTACTGCTGATGGAGTGCTCCCTTTGACACACTTCAGAGTCCCCTGGACATCTGTCTCCAGGAAGATCCAGAACCCCTTCGACCTTGGGGCAAATTTCTCCTAAGAAAGAGAAGACCTCAGTGAAGGCTCCAAAGAAGAGACGTTCTGACACCAATCATAAGGACTCTGCTCTCAAAAGATCTTGGTCCCCTGCTAAGTCCATGGTCTTAGAAGCCTCAACCTCTTGGTTGGTTCCATACAGGCAAAAGACTCCCTCTCTGGTATTGGCAGGACCAGAAAATCTCGGCATTCTAAGGAGAAACATGATTCTGACAGAACTCTGGTACCATCTACAAGGGTCAAGGAGAGTAATGATAAATATCTCCTCCAGAGTGGTACCATTGAGCACAGTTCTGTCATTGGTATCTCCCCGGTTGGACCCTAGGTACTGTGCAAACTGAAGTATCAAAGACCATTAGCGCTGCTTCAGTATGGTACTGTCTTCTTCAATTGCCAAGCATGCCACCACATTGGTACCGCCACTTAGTACCACTGGAATTTACAGTCAAAAGACTTATCACTGGCAGATGAACCAGGCTCTCCACTACTTATTGGTACCAAATGGTTCTCAGTACCGAGACCCCAGTCTCTGGACTACCATCACTCTCCCGTGCTGCTGGACTCTCCACCCTTTTCTGCTGTTTCTCCCACCCATGTTGAAGGTTACTGAGGAGGATGAGGGAGACCTTCATTCAGTATCTTCCATCTCAGTGCAGGGTTCTCCTACCTATCCATATAGGTACCCATTTTTTGACACCCATAGGGAAGCTCTTCATGCATGACATGAAGAATGGTGGGACCAACCCTGGATGCCACCCCTTCTCCTGCATGGGCACCCCGCAAAGGCCCTACTGGGCTGACCTACTGGTGACCTTAAGCAAGTCACTTCGCTTGTCTGTGCCTCAGTTTCTCCATGTATAACGTCTGTATAATGATGCTTACCCCATTTCTAAAGTGCTCTGCGATCTGCTTATGAAAAGCATTATATAAGAACTGGGTATTATTATTAAAGCCTAAAGTCATGTCTGCAAAATATTCTGTGGTGTGTATATATATATATGGCCATAAATATGTGAGGTACCATAGCATCTGAGTACCTCACAGCTTTAACATCTAGGTGAGTACTATTTATCCTCATTTAACTGATGGGTAAATGTGGCACAGTGATACTTAGGGCCAGAATTTTAAAGTTATTTAGCCATTTCTCCACTTGTAAGTCTGACTGGTATTATGAAGATAAATAATGAAAGATGGGCCCTAAATAATAGATAGCTCATGGAGCTGAAGCACCTTGTTGACCCATATGAACAAAGCCCTTTCAATGCTATTCTGTAACATCTGTTACATATGTTGGAAGGTAGATGAGTGATTTTGAAAAGTAGCCTCAAATAACGTTAATTATGCTAAATCATGTACTTGCCCTGCTTCCAAACCTTATTCTCCAAGAGATACCCTGTCATCAAGAGAAAGGACCGTTGCCAAACAAGCAAGATTCTTGCAACAATCAGTTTTTTTACAGCACTTTCCACAACTTGGAAATTGGTCTTTAATGTTGGAGTAAGTCATAGTGTTGCTGCCTAAATGTCCCGGGCCATTCAAGTGCCATGGAAGCAGTTGCTAGAGGACCTGTGTTTAAGCAACATCCATACAATTAGTCAGTATTATAAAATGCAATTAATTTAATAGTATTTAAGCTGGGAAACTTAAATTATATGGGAGTTGATGGGTTGTTCATAAAAGCAGTAAAAGTAGCACATTTTTACTGAAAATAAATTCTAGAAAGTGCTTCAGAATAGAATAAATATTTTGAGAGAGGGAAATGCTACAAAAAATAAACCCCCCCATTCAGATTCAGCTACACCCTGTGAGTAATAAATACAGGAATGTTCCTGACATCACAAGGTACCATTGTATCAATATCAATAATAATTTTCCCTGACTTAGCACTTTCCAGCCAACAATTTCCAAGGACTTTGTAAAAGTCAACGGGCAGAGTCTGCTACCCTTACAGTGAGTAGAACGTTTCTCTGTGAGCAGTCATATTGAAATCACTGAACTGCTTTGCCACCAGACCCCGAGTAGGGGACCATCCATAGTTGTACTGCTCCAGGAGCAGTTCAGGAACCAAACTGTGGCTTGGTGAGTCTGGTTCTCCCCTTGCACTCAAGGAAAAGAAAGGGAAGTAATCTACACAAGCCTAGGCCCTAGTGCTAATGACTTCCCCTTGAGCACCGACTGGCCAGCGTATTGGGATGGAAAGTCTAGTTTCCTCCCACTTCCCAATCAATTCCTTGGTCAGATGTGCAGGATGGGAAGTAGCAGGCTGATAAAGGGGTAGTCTGTGAGACAGGGTAGACTGCACCAGGCTCTAAGGGCCTTATGCCCGTCACTCTCCTGTGGCAGGGGCACCATCCAGCCCAGTGTAAGGTACTACACAGTGTGAGCAAGGGTATCGCAATCTGGCTTTCATTAGTAAGGTAGTAAATTTTGTATCCAGTTTATGGATTTATGGATTGGTAAGGAGGCTAAACTAGGGTGTAGGCTGAGCACATTGCACCTACCAAGGGCTCCTTGCATCCCTCCATCCCTCTCTGTGGACCCCTTCCCCTCTCAGGGACTCCTACAACTCTCTGCACCCCATCCCTTATGCCTGGGGCTCTTGGAGACTTCATAGCCACTTCACTCCAGGGTGGTGCCCCATGTTCCCTGTATACCAGGGTTCCACACTCATGAGCATGTCTCTGTGTTCCCTACCATTCCCTCCTCCAGGTCCCTACTTCTCCCTCACCATCTCTATTCACCCCTCTCTGGGTCCCTGCTTCTTCGCCATCACTATGCGCCCTAATCTGTGGCCCTACTTCCATGAGTTCCCATATCTCCCCCTTCTAGTCACTACTGCCCCCCATCCCCAGTTCTTTGTGTCCCTGCTGCTTCCTGCCTCTACTACCCCACCAGTCCTTGCTTGCTTCCCCCCACTACTTGTCTCATCCTTCAACTTCCTGTTGCCACACTCCGAGTCTTGGCCTCTACCCCTCATGGTTCCCATTTCCTCCACCCATGCTGTGCTCCCCTGCCCCGATTCTCCCCTACAGACTGCCCTCTTTTTTATTTTTTCCCTTGACAGAGTCCAAACTACAGACTCTCCTCACTCAGCAAGTTAAGCTGCTGCCTCTGATTTGTGAGGGTGACAGATTCTTCTTCCCAAAGCCACCAGGCAGTCTGGGGACCCTGATTTTTCCTATGGATCAGGCTTTGCAAATGTTCCAATTTGTATCAAAACCAATAGGCTTGTGCCCACTGATGCCTAGAACATTCTATGCAGTTCAGTCATGGGTCAGATGCAGCATCCAAAGTTAAAGAATTACAAATAAACAGGCAAATGCCACCCAGTAGAGCGCTTGTTGCTGGCGTTGCTCAGCCAGTGATGTATATATACTCACATAGGAGTTGCTGGCCCAACCAAAACGGCAAACTAGGAGCTTTAGCTCTTGGGTTGCTTGCTGTAGTATCCCCAATGGCGGGTCTATTTTGTGAGTGTTCTAAAGTAAGGAAAAAACTTCTCAAATGTCAAGTGTTACCGTGCTTGCTCTCTTTTCTTTAATTGTTTTTCATTACTTTTAACTGCTGCTAGTCTCGGGCTGGTGGGAAAGATGAACTTTCAAACTATTAGGTGCTGATTGGAATTGGCAGCATATCAGCCTGGGTAGCATATCAGCACTTGATAAAATTGACTAAGCTCTCACAGAGTAATCCATCACTTCCTTCCTGGGTTAATGTGCAAAGCAAGGAGCTTTACTAAAACCACTACGGCTGCATCTTTTATAGCTTACAGGGTCCAATTCCAGGAGGTCCTAAAAACTACCTATGAAATGCTGAGCATTTGCAACTTCCTCGGCATTGCGAAATCCTATTGGGCACTGAGCCCCTAGGAAGCTTAGGCTCACAATTATTAACAAAAATTAAAAACCAATGTAATGCATATCGATAATGTACATTGCATTTTATTATGCAACAGCGTATACTTTTGGCTTACAAAAATATTGTGTAGGGACAACTGCTGTGAAGATATTTTAGCAGAAATTGGGTGAGATACTGACAATCTCAGGTGCAGATGTGTAACCCATCAGTTAGTGTTTTGTTCTATGTACCCTTTATCCATTTATGATATGCAGCTCCTACAGCAGCCATCTTGGGGGCTTAGCTCTCTAGCTCGAACTGTAGAAGTTCATTCTTCAGCCCTGGAAAAAATGAGCTTAGTTCCCAGTACTGTCCAAAATCCTTGTCATAACTATGTGGTGAAAATAAGAGAAATAAATTTTTGCATGCGTACATATATTACAGAGCAACTGCGTGTGCTTAGTATGATATTTGCATAATTTCTGCTGTTACATACATCTCCCAGTGTGGTGGGCACATGGAAAAAATTTCACCTGCAAAACTCATTGCCATAGCTAAGATTTCCATGTGAAAAAGTCTATCACTAGTACACATGGATTAACATTTTCTAACTGTGTGTGCAGGTATTTGTGTGCCCAACTACACTAGCCAGTGTATGCCCATCTTCACTAGTGAAGACATGGCTTCAAACCGCAATGGAAATGTGGCCTTTAAAAGAAAATGCTGGTTAATCCTGTAGCTAAATTCAGATGTGAAATAAAATTGAGAAAAAATGGTAGGGTACAGGACGGAGAAGACACCAAACAGAAAGTGATCATATGTCTTCAGTTCTATACGGCATTGTGACCTTCTATCCCAGTTCAGCAAGCACATATGTGTAGTGAATATGTGTAGTGACTATATGAAGAGTCACACTCAAGTCCTATTAGGTTCAATAAGACTACCTGCATGCTTAACATTAAGCATGTGTTGATGTAGTTTTATAGCAGGCAACCTTTTACTGTCCTGTGCTACAATATTCTAGCCTGCCTTGTGTATGCAACTTGTGGTGCCAAGAATGTTCCACACATCTTCCATTGGTAGCATTACTTGTAAGTGCTTGTTAAGTTTACTTTCTTTCTTTTTTTTTTTTTTCCTGCCATATGATTGTAATGTTAAGTAACAAATCATTCTTCAGGCTGAGAGGAAGCATTTTAGTTCCTGTCTAGCAGTAGGCTGGATAGCAGTAAGATGAATTTCAGTTTGCAGTGGTCCTACTGAGTAAAATAGTCTCATTCTGTAGAGTTAAGCGGTTTTATAATAGTCTGGTTCTGGATATTGAAATACAACATAAGACTCTCTTTTCAGTTTCACTTTCAATTATTTAGATAAGAACCTGGTTAGTTTCACAATTAGGGGGAAACTTTCAAAGTGGTGCATAGAGGGACAAACTCAAATCCTGATAAAGGGAGAAACCTTGAGCAATGCTTTGAAAATACACCCCTCAGAGTTTGGTGGGCTTTTTAAAAATCCTACAGTAGGCATCTGCAGAACGCCTTTGAGGGGCCTTTAATTCTTTCTTTATATATTCTTGGCACAGAGAACTTTTAAAGTGCACAACTAATTTTTAATCAGAGATACGAGAGCTGATATAATCGCCATGTGGATTTCTTTTACGAAACTTACCCAGTATAGGGAATCAGCTGATTGAGGAGTGACATTTGTAGTACTAAAAGTGGCACTTCAGTGACTATAATAAGTAGCTTGGCCACAAAGCATTACCTTGTTGTAGTTATTGTTTGTATTACCGCAGTGCCTGGGAGCCCCAGTTACGTACCAGGACCCCACCCATTGTTCTAGGCACTGTACAAACAGAGTACTACATTGGAGATTAGGGCTATGATTCCTAGCTCATGAAGACCTACTCATTCTAGCTGTCATCTAGCTAATGTGCTAAAAACAAGAGGGTACCTGGGATAGCCTGGGCAGTGGCAAATGGCCACACAGGCTAGCCATGCCAAGGTTCAAATGGATCTGTGTACTCATTGCTACCCCATGCGACCATTGAGTTCTTATAATGGGAAGTGACAGTGGTAGCAGCTCTGCCTATAATGGATGACTCGCTATAAGGAGACTAAGGCTAGAGTTTGCAATGGCACCTAATGGAGTTAGCTACTCACATATTTGACTAGGAGATAGGCAATTGACTACATTAGTCCCTTTAAAAACACCAGCCTGATTGCATATGACTCAGTATATTGTCTCAAATGTAAATGAAGTGCTTAATGACCTCTTTCACTCCAAAAGAATATGCAACATATATAAGAATATGATGGCAATATAATATGTACTATTTATGTATTATTGCCTCCAACATATATCCTTTCCATATGGGCTTTTCTCATTGCACAGAGCACAGTATAATTCAATGAATACATACAATGAGTTACACCCCCCAACCTCCCCCGCCCCAAACTATCATAATCATTTCAACAACCTACAGTGAAAGGAAATTCCAGCTTGTGGGAGCAATCACTGCCAATCTAAATAAGGCGGAACATAGATGGCAGGGAAGTATCTGTACTAGTTGTATTAACAGAAGCCTTGACCCTTACATGTGCCAAATGAAGCCATATGGTCCTTGGATCACAGCAAGAGTTCAAGCAAAACCCCTGCATCATTTCTAGCATAGGCAAAATGTCCAGCTCAAGACCAGTGTTAAGACATACGCACAAGAAATCTTAGCCCATAATGTCCTCCATTTCTAAAGGAGAGGAGTGTAGGTTTTGAGGCAACTGCTCCTTAAAAGCTTCAAATCCTTGAACAAAATGTTTGTATAAATGTTGGCCTATCAGATGGAAAACAGATGGTCTGCAGTTTACAATTCCATCAAGAGTTCAAATTAAATTCATTGGCTTGTTCTTAGTAGAATTAATAAAAGTTGAATAATATGAACTGGCAGCCCTTAAAGCCCTCTGATTGTTGGCAGTGTGAGAGTACCATGCATTAACTACACATTCTACCCTGGTGTTACTTAACTGAATACAGTGGCCTTACACCGGGGATGACTTTGCTAATCGTATTTCACCGCTCGGCCCACCATATGCTCGATGCTTATCTGTGAATGAGAAGGACTGGTGGAGCTGAGTGATGACATAGCACAGGGGCTGTTTATTCATTAATGCTAGAGAGGGGCAAATTATACTGCTCCTTGACAACACTGATATCTAACTAAAACAAATTAACCTACTGCCATACATTTTCCTGATGGAGAGTAATACACTGACTTCTGAAAGCAGGTGGCAAAGCTATTGCTGGAGTATTCAAGGCAGTAGGGGTGGCAAATAGAATAAATTTTAAATGTAATCTACAAGCGATCAGAAAAGGGATCACATCTTTGGGGGCAAAACACAAAGAAAAGACCAAATCCAGTGTGTGTGAAATCTTTACTGTGACTAGCATAAGTAGAGCTAAAACCATGCTGAGCTATGCTCAAAGAATCTCAAATAGCTGTGTAGTTCTTGGGCCAGCAATTCAAGTCTAAGAAAAGAATCTGAACAATAAAGTCCACAAGATTTAAATTATGACAGCATTGAAAACAACAGCCCAATGACCAATTTTAACGAGTCAAAGAAAAAGAATCTGAAACCTTTTGTCAGATAAATAACTGACAGTTTTACCATTAATCAATGTTGATTCTTAACGCCTCAGCACACCACTTCCCTATTATTCAACTGTGCATCAGTTGAAAGGGTAGCTTAAGGACATCCAGTGTCTAGATCCACTAAAATGTTACACCACAGAAAATATTATGCCCCCCCACCGACACTTCCTCCCAGCAGAATAGATGCTTCATAGCCAGCACCAAGCAACATTTTACACTCAAATGCATCTTTTTACCACTGCTGACTCTGTGTCTGGTGCCAGTGATGCCCTTTGTGACAGTGTATCCCAAAAGGCTGTATGGGAGGGGGGTGCTTATAAATGTATGGATGACATAACTGGAATATGTTTTGTGCTGCCTGTGCCATGTAATATATCTCCGTAAAGGTTATGGTCTACTATATCTATTAATCCTATCGGTACATATATATCATTTTCTACTTGAGGTTAAGAATATGGGCTGTATACTTGCTTGGTTTCTAAGTAAGCTTTGTGAGGCATTTGACCAGTTTCTTTAGGAAGGAATTTGCAAGGTTAAGTACCTGATCAGGAAACACTTGGGGAACAATGCATCTTGGAATGCTCCAATCCACATAAGAAGTCTTCCTGGAGACATACAAGATACCATGTGGACAATGGCTTCAGCCTGTAAAGACTGAGTCAGGCAGGGACATGTGACTTGCCCAGGTGACTCCAAAACTCCATCTTGAAGCTGGACTTTGCATAGGAGGGAGGAGGGGGGTCTCCACCCACAAGAGAAAGTCTATTTAAACCCGTGGGAGACCCCTCCGTTTTGTCTTCAGCTGGCTAAGGAAGGAGCCTCTCCACCCCCGCAGGATACTTGAAGGGAACTGGAACAAAGGACAGTAACTACAGGGGTGTGAGTGGTTGCTGGAACCCAGGCTAAAAGGAGATTAGCCTGTAAAAGGGAGCATTCTGGAACTGGTGAGGAACTTATCTGTATTCAGTTTGATTAGACATAGATTTGTGCATTTTATTTTATCTTACTTTGTTCTGTCTGTTACTACTTGGAACGACTTAAATCCTATTCTCTGCATTTAATAAAATCACTTTTTCCTTATTAATTAACTCAGAATATGTGTTAATATCTGGGGGAGCAAACAACTGTGCATATCTCTCTATTAGTGTTATAGAGGGCGAACAATTTATGAGTTTATCCTGTCTAAGCTTTATACAGGGTAAAACAGATTTATTTGGGTTTAGACCCCATTGGGAGTTGGGCATCTGAGTGCTAAAGATGAGCACACTTCTGTGAACTGTTTTCAGGTAAACTTGCAGCTTTGGGGCAAGTTATTCAGATCCTGGGTCTGTGTTGGAGCAGACGGGAGTGTCTGGCCCAGCAAGAAAGGGTGCTGGAGTCCTGAGCTGGTAGGGAAAACAGGAGCAGGGGTAGTCTTGGTACATCAGGTGGCAGCTCCCAAGGGGGTTTCTGTGATCCAACCCGTCACACCCTTATTGCTCTGTGAGGTGTGGCTGCCTCGCCCAAGTCACTGTGGTCATCATGGAGATGTGGTCACAGATGCCACTGCCAACATCTAACAGGCCCCCTACGGTCTTTTGTGTTCTTTATGCTGTGTCCAGGTCTCCTCTTTGTCACTCTTTTAATGCAGCAAGCAAGCTGTGAGGCACTATGCCTGCTCCTTTCCCCACTTCTCTCAACCAGCTCAGAACATGACATGAAACAAGGTGCATTGGTAGGAGGAGCTGGGGTGTCAGGAGTACTCCTTGCCTCCTCCCATCTTTGCCCTAGAGGGGTTATACAATATTGCAGGTCCCTTAGTCAGCTATGAGGTGCTCTGCGAGCTGCAACTCTTCCTCCATCTACTTGCTGGCTAACTGCAGTAAGTTCCTACAACCTCTGAGCTTGGAGCCTGAGGAGCCAAGAATATCACACTGCTTTTTCCATCAGATGCTATTTGATTGGTTGCAAACTGTGCTAAGCAGTCCTCAGAATCCATCTAGGGAAGTCACAAAGAGGGGAAGAGACTGGGTTATGGTGGGCAAATTATTAGTATATGGCCTCCATGAACTCAGCTGCATTGGCATAAGCATGTGCATCTGGATTGATTGCCACAGGACACTACAGTAATCAGTTTGCTTGCTGGGATGCAGGATCAGGCCTTTCACATGACAATTAATAATGATGAGCAAATCGCTAACTCTGTTGAGTTATTAATTGGCATGTGACGGACCTGACCCTGCATACCCTAGCAAGCGAACTGCTTTCTGTAGTGTCCTGTAGACATCAATCGAGGAGCACACCCTTTGATAGGCGGCTAATGTACTTTTATTAGCACAGCTCCAGCAGTGTGCTTCATACCACACTATCTTCCACCTAAGCTTGCGTTCTCTGATTACAAAGCCAGGGACTAATAAACATAAACCACCATCCTTTCCCTACTCTGCATTAAAAAACACACACTCTCTATTACAGTCCTCCACACCTTTTGTACTGGTTAGCTTCTTACTAAAGTCACATTCATAAGTCTCGTTTATGGGAAATGAGGTTAACAAGGTGGTTTGCTATCAAAAGGTTCTAATAAACGGCTATGATTTGGAGATGTTTTACAATCTCCCAGGATTTTTTATGGTTTTGTGGAACTTTGACATCCTTAAAGAACTTCATTTCCATGCTAGTATGGTGCCTCTGCCTGACCTGCAATGATGGGCTCAGTCCTTATTAGGATATTTACTTAGTGTAATCAGGCATAGAAATTGGTCCGTATTTTTCCTGGTATTTGTCTCACTTGCCTGAAGACAAATGTTTCAAATACCTCCTCCCCACGCCCACACTCCCCCAGAGGAATGTTATTTAGAACACTAAGGGTTTTTTTGGTTTGTTTGTTTGTTTTTTAAAGGGGAGCTTCATTTTTTGTAAGGTGATTTGTTGGGCAAAAGATCGTAAATATCTTTTACCTCTTCACTCACACAACATGGCAACAGAGCACTTGTCATGGTTTTCTCATCTGAAGGACAGCCAACATATTTCTGAATATTCTTCTGCATTTCTGCCACCACTGAGCCTCTTGCTAGGAATGCATGTAACACAAATGCCATGTTGCTTATGTATGTAGCTACAGTTTTATTTTCTCGCCGTACACCATTGCCCACAAAGATGGCTGTCATATATTTGCTATTAGCATCTTTGGCCCTCAGGAAGACAGATGCTGCACATCCAGCGCTGTAGGTGCAGGCATGCAGCAAGGACCTTTAGTTTAGTAGCACAGTAGGGGAAAATAAAGAAATAGGTTATTTTTTTCATTAGTATGTTAAGGTAGCTTTGGGTGGGGTGAACTGTCTGACTGCAGAGTTATGGTGCTTCCTGGTTACTGAATTTCTTCTGTTTAGTATTTTTTGTTTTACATTCTTTTGACTTTATTTTCTTTCCCTTTTGTTTGTTTGCTTTTCCTTTTCTTATCACAGATCCAATATCCCTGCTACCAGCTGTAGTGTCCTGCAGCTGTAAATCAGAGCACACACACACACACACAGGAACACTGTCCATGTGGTTGTTTTTTTTTTTGTTTGTTTTAATTTAGAAGAGCTTCAGCACATTGCACTATATGCTAACAGACAGTGCTCGAGACAATATTCCTGTAGTGTGGGCTTTTTGAATTACAGTACAGTAATTTTATAGATGTACCTCATTATGCTCATTACTACGAATACTCCCATTTATTCACAGCACTAAACATTATGCCTGAGAGTGGGTCTATAGAAAATAATATTAGAGTTACAAGTAATGAGCAAATCTCAAACGTGTCTTCATGGAGCCGGACAACTAGCATTAGCAGGATCATGCCCTAAAGATGTTGAAACAAGGTAATATTTTCCCACATATATTACAAGCTTTTCAATTTGAAATACAGCTTGGTCAACTAAAGTGAGAACAGAAATGATATTTTTCAAATAAGGTTACACTCGGCACTAGCAAAACTCTAGTAAGTTATTACAAATGCCCTAATATTATTTCACATTTATAAAAGCCCCAAACAATAAGAATGTGCAGAAAACTTGTTCAAATCTATAAAATATTGTCATTTTTGCCATTTTTTCATACTCAAGAGTTAGTCAATAAGTGAAAAATATTACATGACATTTGGAATTTACCTCTAACCCTCAGTGTGGCCTGTGATGCTAGGGACATGCAATACTGTTATTTTATACAAAACAGTTGTACTGGCAAAAAACATTTTTCACTTGTGGTGAAAGGAGTGAACTTACACTGATGAAAAGCAAATATTTTCTGTCATAAAACAAGCAAAAAGGCAAAACTTGCCTCATAAACTATGGTCCTCCAGCACTGAGCTTAAGGTTTTGCTTTACTGCCCCATAAATGTGTCTCATTCCTGACCAACTTTGCAACATTCTTCATCCATGTTCAGTCCTTGGTGGGCTGTGGCGTCTGTAAGCAAGGGAGCTCATGTTGAGACCTTTGGAATGTAGATTCCTGTCCAACTCGCTAAACACAGGCCACCCAACATCCATTCGTTAGCTACAACTTTCATTTATTACTGACATAGCATGGATTCATGTGAGCAAATAAACTAGAGGGGCAAGGTGTCTTAATTCAGTTTCAATATCCTGAGCCACCCAGCTCTTCAGCCAAACATGCTTTGAATGCAAACACTGAGGCCTGGTTGTCTGTATGACAACTACACAGCTCCATGATCAATAGCAGAAAATGTTACTAAAATGTCCAGTAAAACCAGAACGAGCTAATCTGAATCAGCCATTAACCAAAAGTCACTATAAAACTAATTAAGTGAAGTCTTGGTGCTGTCATACAACCTAAAGGTTGACATAAATTTTTCATACAAGTTGAACTTTGCTAAATGTGCTTCTAGTTGATTAATGATGACTTTCTTCAGTTCTCAAACAAGAAAATATGAGAGTGTGCTGTAGCTGGGAAAATAATCTACTGTAAAGGAGGACATCTTCAGCAGTAGAGGAACAATAAGACCTTTCAATAGAGCCCTGCTAAGCACAAGAGAACATTTTCCTCCTTTTGAAATATTGCTCCAACCTACTCCATGACCAACTGCATGAAATATGAATAGTGCAGTGTGGAGCATAAAAACTCCAGAATTGTGGCAGTTATGGCCATGAAACCATTAGGGCCAGTTAGATGTGAAGGCAAAATAACTTGTGAGTGTTTTTTTTTGGGGGGGGGGGGCCCTTAACTGATGATTTTGTTCACAAAGGAATTTTTTAAATTACAAAAATGCTTTAGATTATTGATAAGTATTGTGAGCTGACTAGATTGTGTGCAAAAGCCTGCTGGTGACGGAACTGGGATTGGGGAAATTTGCCATGATAGGAAGGGGGGGCGGGGAGAGAGGGAGATCTCATTTTCAGTTTTGTAACCCAATTTTGCTGTTTAAAACTGCCCTTTGGAAGGCAGACAAACATGTCTGTGGCTATGTTCTTGAGCAAATGTGTGTACCTTTTTTTCACATGTGAAAAGTCATGAATGAAGTCATGAAATGAATTATTTACATTGGTGTTCATGGCTGAGGATGTGAGGGAGATTCCCAAACCTGAGCCATTCTTTTTAGGTGACAAATCTGAGGAACCGTCGCAGATTGAGGTGTCATTAGAGGAGGTATTGGAACAAGTTGATAAACTAAACAGTAAAAGGTCACCAGGACCAGATGGTATTCGCCCAAGAGTTTGGAAGGAACTCAAATGTGAAACTGCAGAACTACTAACTGTTGTGTGTAATCAACCAAATGACTGGAGGATAGCTAATGTGACACCAATTTTTAAAAATGGCTCCAGATTCTGGCAGTTATAAGCTGGTAAGCCTGACATCAGTACTGGGAAAACTGGTTGAAACTATAGTAAAGGATGGACAAGGGTGCAAAAACCACGCTGTGAAGTGTCCCTAGCCTTTGTTTGCCAGAAGCTGGGAATGGGTGACAGGGGATGGAGCACTTAATCATTAGCTGTTCTGTTCATTCTTTCTGAAACACCTAGCATTGGCCACTGTTGGAAGACAGGATATTGGGCTAGATGGACCTTTGGTCTGACCCAAAAGTATGGCTGTTTTCATATTCTTATGACATAGCTTGTTACAGGAAGGGAGTTCTAAGTTTTACATACGCTTTGGAATCTAGTTGTTGTCTGATGTGTGCCTCCTGTTTGATGAATTGGTTTCAAGGCTATGTACCATGAGGAAGAATTAGAAGAAGCCTTACTACAAACCCCAAGTAGTCACAAATCATGCCAGGCCTCTAAAAATCATCAGTGGCTTAAAAATCATGCAATTATTTTTTTAGTGCTGTTTGGGTTCCTTTTTTGGAGAATTCTGGTTTTTGAGATTTTTTTTAGGGTGAATGTTTTCACGCTCATCTCTGGCCCTATGAAGGCTAGAAACCTACTTTAAAAAAAGAATGAACACTGAGAGTCTCCTGAAATCACACAAATGCAGGTGTGATGGCTTTAAAAAACAATCAAATAGTGTTCAACTGTGATCAAATCATGAGTGTTGGCAACACTGAAGAAGCTGGATGCTCTCTCCTCTCAAAATGTATGTCCTCTAATCATAAGGGTCCCCTGGCTCATGTTGTGCTGTAACAGCTTGTCTGGCTTCTGCTCCACTGCATGAATGCACGTTGCAGTTCTGGCAGGGTGGCAAGCCTGGTATGCTAGCACCGGGCTGGAGGCCTTTTAAAAATTAGTACATTATTCTACCTGCATGTCTTAGTTGAAGGTTGATGAAGCAGTTTTTCTGATGGCAACATGCGGTATGGCAGAGCAGACAGGCAGAGTTTGCAGACAGTGACTGAATTGCTAGATTTTGTAACATATTAAAGTACAACTGAAGGGTTTAATTTCTACCAATGATCAAATTGGGGTGGGCTGAGGAGAGGACTTAAATCACGCTTGTGGGCCGGTTGGTGAAGAGGCACTGATGTTCACATTGATGGTGGTGGAAGGTAGTCTCTCCCCGTGTGTGAATCAGCATTCCTTACCCAAGGACCTTTCAGAAGGCACAGGGGTCTAGATTCATAGAGGTACTCAGGGAAGTCATAGTTCCACATTAGGTACAATACACAGGAAAAGTTAAGTGCCTAAGCAAGTGATTGCAGAATTCTGTTTCTC
Source organism: Trachemys scripta elegans (assembly GCF_013100865.1). Lineage (NCBI taxonomy): Eukaryota > Metazoa > Chordata > Testudines > Emydidae > Trachemys > Trachemys scripta. The sequence goes on from NC_048310.1 coordinate 17,588,481, forward strand.
TCAACAGACCCCTGGCTCCCACTGGCCACGGTTCACCGCTGCAGGCCAATGGGAGCTGCTGGAAGCGGCGGCCAGTAAGTCCCTCAGCCCGTGCCACTTCCAGCAGCTCCCATTGGCCTGGAGCAGCGAACAGCGACCAGTGGGAGCCGCGATCGGCCGGACCTGTGGACGGAGCAGGTAAACAAACCGGCCCAGCCTGCCAGGGGCTTTCCCTACACAAGCGGCGACCCCAGTTTGAGAAACACTGATCTAACCCGTTTCTCTTCTAAAACAATCTGCTGGAGATGTTATACTACATGGCAAAAGAGCAATATGTGAGGGGAAGTACAAAGAATGATTAATCACATAGGAGTTAGGGCCTTCTGTTTAAGTGGATTTATTAGGCCTTGGACAGTTGAGATGCTTTGAACAAGTGGCAAGTTTGGGAAGAGACTGAGGTGGGTGTCATTTCCCCATTTTTACTCCAGCCAAGATACGTTGCCTTTTGGAAAAAGAAGAACAGGAGTACTTGTGGCACCTTAGAGACTAACAAATTTATTAGAGCATAAGCTTTCGTGGACTACAGCCCACTATATGCATCCGAAGAAGTGGGCTGTAGTCCACGAAAGCTTATGCTCTAATAAATTTGTTAGTCTCTAAGGTGCCACAAGTACTCCTGTTCTTCTTTTTGCGGATACAGACTAACACGGCTGCTACTCTGAAACTTGCCTTTTGGAGTTTGTATTGGTTGTTGAAGCTGTAATAAAGTTTTGGACACACAGACAAAATTATAACAGTAGTGTCCCTCATAAATCAGACTGAAATCAATGGCAAAACTCCTATTGACTGTAATGGGAAGAGTATTAATAGCACTAGAAACTTAGAAAGATTCAGCTCCAGTAAATTCAAATTCGTTACTCTAGCAACCAAGGTTCCTGAACATTCAAGTCATTCATTCAAATTTAAAAGTGATTTTTTTCTTCAGCTCTGATTGTGTCCCTTTTGCATTCATTTGCTGAGAGCATTTGAATAATCTCACTTAAATGTGCCCAGAAAGCAAATATTTAGGCACGTGCAAGTTTGAGTATTCACATCTGAAGTAGTATCCTTTACATGGTAACAGGAGGTCAGGGCTCCCAAATCCATTCACCAGAACCCTGACATGAAGCACATAAAGCAAGCAGCCTAGGGTCTCACAGCTTCCTTAGCAACTAGCACTATCCTGGCATACACAATTACTTTGTGCTGTTGGTGACAGGAGGGGACAGACCTCTGCATGGCATGCACTATGGATATTTTATAATCAGAATAATACCTGACATAGCTGGCATTCAGTTTTTCTGAAAGACCTCATCAGAACCTGGGCACAAGCACAATCACAGCAGCCAGACAAAGATCTGGCTGCACCCTTTGTCAACAGGAGAACACATGCATGTGCTTAGGTGACTGCGATGAAGGAAAATTAAATGTAAACACTGCACGTGGCTAATGGATGTTACAGTAGCCTGTTTTTCTAGGAATGATGGGTCAGGCAAGGTTTGTGTGAATTAAAGGGTTAACATTTTCTAAAATGACCTAATCCAGTATATCTGCTATGCTTCCTGCATCATTCACTCTCTCTAAAATACTCACAGCCACACTGATTTCTTCAATCCCTCTTCTAGACTGAGACTCCAATCCAATGCTCATGGAAGTCAATGGGAATCTTTCCACTGACTTCGATGGATGTTGGGTTGGGCCCTCTGAGAATATATACACACCACACTGTGCATATCATGTAAGTAACTACAACTAATGCCCATGTTCCTCAGCTCCTTATGGCCATTGACACAAATTGCAGTAGCCCACAGTCTGCTCCAGTACATCAGGAACTCCAACCCAATCTACAGTCACCTCAGGACTGAGGAAACCGATAGGCACGAGCTGCACAAGCTCTAAGACACAGCCAGCAAGGATCTGGGCTTTAGAGTCACTATTTTTCCCCACAAATGAACCATTTGTGAGAGTTCTGCAATTGTTAGCTAATTAAACACCATTCCCAGAATTATATAGGTAGCATCAGTTAACCAATAAAGAACTATGCTAATTTCATATTCACTCGAAGGGGTGGGGGAAGAGGCCAAATGAAAAAGGACAAAAATCAGCAGGGAAAGAAAATTTATTTCCAAGCTTCTAAGAGAGAGCTACAAACAACAGAGACTAAAAACCAAACACTTAAAACTATTTTTTTAAAAATTAATTGACAATGTCCTTTTAAAAAAAATTAAACATAAATGTAGAAAATGCAGTTATTAATTCTAAAACTTGCCCAATAGTGAAATAAAAACACCAATGATAAGGATGGAAACTTACCAATAGTTTTATTTTTTTCTATGTTAATTTGTAAATTGCTATTTATTAATAATAATTATTATTATTTAAATTTATGTTGGAGAAATGTGCAAATCTAGCAAAATATTCTTTGGATTATAAACATAGAAAAAATCAACAAAAAAGGAAATTTGAACCAAGTTAAGAAGTAATAAACTATGTAATTATATAGAATGCATATGCATATAATAAAGTGAAATATTACAATAAAACATTTTATAGTGAATTTGCTCCTTCAGCAAACTAAAATAGGGTTATAATGGGAAAAATGAATATTTTATGAATATATGCCTGAAAATATATATTTTTTAAATTTTTAATAGTTAGATTTAAATTTAACTACATATGGGGATTTCAGTTAAGGAGTACATCAAAAAAATAAGATTTCCTCTAAGGTTATGCAGTTTGGTACCTGACTGCAATTCAAGGATGGGATTTCTAAAATTAAAGATGGAAAAAATTATATCATTGCTATTTATTGCCTCTTCTCATATTGCAGTTGCTGATCGCTGACCCTTACCAGCAAACTATATTAAATTTAGCAGAATTACAGCTGCACACAGATGTTGAAAATGTTGATGCACAGAACATATTTTTGTCCCTTGCCCATTCCAAACTAATATAAAAAAAGTTATAGATCAATTTTATTAGATTAAAAACATACATTACAAAGACCAACTCTGAAAATACTCAATATTTCGCTTATTAAAAATTAAAATATCTTGTTAGCTGTAGATGAGGCAATTCTACTGAAGTAAACTAAAAACATTTCTAAGTACCAGAACCATAATTAATGCTCAGGTAAGGTAATTGTCAGGTAGAACAGTCTTTAGGGAATTACTAACTAAAGTGGGTCAGATTTAAGTCTTTAGCAACTCGCAGAGCTTAGTAAAGATATTATAATTAACAAGTGTGGAGTATACTGTAAGCACAGTGCACTCCTGTTCATGTATGAAGTTGTTTCTGAGATCCATGGACTTTCTAGGCTATAAGATAAATGCATATTACATGGGAAATATTTAAAAGGATTAAATTTAATTTACTCCCAGAGTACAATAATTTTGTATGAAAGGTATTACTGTACTCTGGGAGCAGCCACAAGCTGTAGATAGAGAGGGTACAAAATGTTCACCAGACACTACAGATTCTTATCTAAAAACATTTGTAAAACATCTTTGATTTTAAATAATCACTTAACAAGGCAATAAACCAACTACAAACACATAATAAATAGGGCTATTAAAAGGTCACAATCGTAGTAAATTAGTTAGAACTATAAATGGAACATTAGAAACACTACATGTTTTCTTAAATGCTTAATAACCAAAACAAGAATTAAAAAAAGAATCATTTTATTTCGAAGTCTGCTTCTTATATTGAAGCACATATTAAAGCAACAGTACAATGTTCATAAAATATAAGTGTGATGCTGTAACATTTCTTACATGTCAGAATACTGATATTTGTATGTATACTAAAATAAGAACTTTAAAATTGTACAAATAGATACATTAAAAATGACATAGAAATAGGGCGCCTCCCACTGCAACAAGACAGAGTTTTATATCTGGCACGTATTAGTTCAAGATGAAAGTATAAGCAAAAAGATTTACAAGAATCAGCAGTAACAAGTTTGATGCTCAAGAGACATTATAATTGTACATTGTACTGTACATACATCATATGGGTTTAAGCTGGCTGAATATTATATATTTCAAGTTTAAAAATGCACTACATATACGAGTGTCCATAGTTTAAGGCGAAATTACAGCTCAGAACTGTTATCTTTTTCTAACGTGTGGAAGCTTCTTTGACATAAAAGATTTAGATGTTCATAATACATAAAAGATTTCCCTCATTTGTAGGTTCACTTTTAGAATTTTCCTTCCCTTAAATATTTTGTACTTCACAAGTGGTTTTTTTTCTCTAGTGAAGTTGATAACCAACTTCTATATTTGCCTTTTGTAAGAAAAGGTACTTCACAGTATTTACCACTTTTATGTCCTTTTCATTATTATTAAAGGAATCCTCTTTGTCAAACTTAAATGTTTTAATGAGCCTTTTCTTGATTTTTAAAAAAATACCTGCTTACATTTCTTCTGGATTCTTCAAAACATCAGACACAGTTCTTAAGGCCAAATTTTTAACTTTATTGTTAAGAATCATCATCAAAAGTGTCTTTGGAACCATACAAGTCTGCTAGTTTCTTAAAACGAGGTCCCCAGTTTTGTAGATAGTCATAGTCCAAATCAGAATCTGTAGTCGCCGATTCTAACGAGCTAAGTGAACCAGCCACTGAGCCTCTTCCTTCATAGCCATAGATCTGAATAGAGTCATAAGGAGGAGCAGTTGGATCATTATCAGCCTCTTGTATTCTTGTGTTGATGAAATCATCAACATCAACGCTGTTAGGAGCTGGCCGAAGCCCTGGTCTTGGCATATACTGATACTCGGGTTTTATGTCTTTACGAGGAATAAACCCATTGATGCCATCAGGGTTCTGCAAAGTAGCAATGTCAAAGGCTTCAGTGTCTTCCTCTCCACCACCTTCATCATCATAAGTTATAATGTTCTCTCGGACATCTTCTTCTTCAAAAACAATTAAAGGTTCTTTCTTCTGCCTTTTCAGTGTTACAAATAACACTACAATGACTACAGAAAAAATAAGAAAGAATGTAAGTTAGGTTAATTTCCAAACAAAGTCTATTTTTATAAATGATTTTTCTCTAAAGAGAAAGATCATGCAGTGACTAAAGCATATCACATTCTTGTCATAATTATTACATTTACTATTAGCTACTCTTGATGGCTGTGAGATACAAAGTTTGGATACAGATGGGATATTTCCCTAGTTCTGAGGGGTTTCAGATCCAAGGTTTTGGACCGGGTCCATTTGTTGCTGGATACCAGTGCTTATTACGTGATTACTTTAAGACTTTGATTTGGGTACCACACTGATGGATTCCTAGTCTGCACAGATCTCAGATCGCAGATCTGTGACTGTATGGGAAGCCAACTATTCAGAAGAAAGGTGTACCTGCTTGAGATATGAAGCCCAATGAGCTGCATGACTGCAAGGTAGAAATAAACCTTTGCTGTCCTGCAACATCCAACACTGAATTCTAATTCCACATCTTGCTGCCACAATGAAATAGGAATTATTCTAGCTCCAGATTTCAATAACTTTTCTTTGATGACATGAATAGGTGAAGGGGCAAAGGCAAACGTGACCTGTTCTTTGTCACTCATTTTTTTAAAATAAATGTTGCCTTGTAGAGTCATCTAGTGATTTATATAGATACTTTTAAATACTCAGGACATTTATGATGCTTTATAGCTCTTCTCTCAATGGCAGGTCTTCTAAGTCATCAGTTTGTCTTTATTTCTCCTTCAACAGTAGGGAAGTTAAAGGCAAAGAGCTGGCATGAATTATTATTCCAGGCTGACCTCAATAAGCAATGGGTCATCCAGCGAAGGGCACAAAACCAAAAACTTTGTGTCATGGAGTTAGTATCACTCTCTCAAGCTGTTATATAGAGTACTTTACCTGGGCTTACTCAGGGTCTCAGCTCTAGTGAAAGGGAAGTGAAGAATACTAAATAAATTCATCTTTATGATGGAACATATAGTATGTCAAATGTGGCCAAGTCAGGGTTAACATTGCAATATAATCAAAAGCAGATAAATAGGTAGGGAATTTCCTTACCTAACAAAATCACAATGCAAGCGAGAATGGCAATTAAAGCTCCGGTGCTAAGTCCAGCATTGAGGATGTAAGCTTCAGCATTACATGAGAGCATGGAACCATTGCTGTCACAGCCACAGACTCTAATAGTGAGGGTATTGGTGCTGCTCATTGGAGGGATTCCACCATCACTTATTTCAATAGGAAGAAGGTATAAATCCTGCTTTTGTCGACTAAAGCCACCACGTCTAGCATAAATACCCGCTGTATTATCTGTTTAAACAAACAAGACAATCTTTAATCATCCAGTTTCTTCTCAGACTCATCTTCATAAATATTGAGAAACTACATTTTGCTACAATTGCTTTCACTGTTTTAATGCTGTATTTATGTACAGTAAATTGTCCCATTTCTAAGGACATGAGAAATTAAATATCATAGTTCCTATATACAATACTGCCCTATTTATTTAAATTATTCCAGGGCGGGATATGGAATACAAGGAGTACAATACACCCCTGGCCTTTTTTGGTTGCATTTCACATTTATTTTCCTGCATAAAATTACTCTCATTTACAATTTCTGTATATTTCTGTTCACCTTTTAATTGTCGACCATAAGGGAATACAGCACCACAAGGAAAATCAAAGCATTTATTTATAAGGCAAAAGTATTTATGACAGTTTTAAAAGAGGTTGCTGCTGAATGCTTAGATTATTAGGAACATATACACCAGCAATTCACAGTGGGTACTGGCTAAAAACAGTGTTTGTGACCCCCCCCCCAAAAAAAGAGGATCCGATCATGCAAACAATTACTGCTGGTTGTGGTGCTCAGTATAAAGAGAAGCCATAATGGACCCCATTGGGCAATTCACAGTACTAAGCACTATGGCAAGTAGTAAACATCTGTAGAATTAGGCCTTGACAGTGTACCTATGCTGATTCTGGGCCTGACCCAAAACCAATGGAGTCAGTGGAAAGCAAATTGACTTCCAGGACCTTAGGATCAGGTCCTTTGTACTCAGACTATCCCCTTAAAAAATTATAAGGATTAGATTTTATATAGATATTGCCCAAAGATATTCTTATAAGAGTGCAATTCCCACTGAAATCAAAGGAAAATGCACACAATATATCATGGCAGAATTGGTCCCTGATATTCCACATGGCCAGTTCACTAGAACATATTTAAGTAAATAATATTCTGACAATCAATATCTCCTCAGCACTCTTTGATCCCAGAAACCAGAAAGCTTGAAAGTGTATATTGATATAAGATGCTTCTTAGTGTATGTGCAATGTGCCTTGGGTGGCACATGATCAAGGTTCACCACTGAATTTGGTCTGCTGCTTGGATCATTAGTTTCCCTGCTTGGGTCAGGTACTGATGGGGAGTGCAACATGACCACTGAGCCGTGCCCCCTTATAACACACAATGCCTGAACACACACAATGAATTACACAATGATGCTCAAAAATTAACATTTTTAAGTGGGTTTGGAGCTATACTTTACACTGAAAACTTGCTCTTTATCCAAGTTTCAGTTTGAATAAGTAGCCCAGCGTTTGGATGTTTATTCAAATTCCTTAGGACAAAAAAAATTAGGCAGGAGAGTATGTAAAAGGAGACCTTCTGATGAGATTCCCAGTGTTTCCTGTTTCTGGTCAGAGAGGAAATACTAAGAAAAACAAAAACAGTGCTTCTTTGTGGCATTTCTTGTGCTTCCAGACCCAGGACACTCAAAACTCAAAAACACTGCGGTGAGTGGAAGAAGCAATTTTATCCAGCTTTTTCAGATCCTCAGAAAAGTTTAGTTTGGCTAATGTTCAGTTCAGATCTCACTTTACCCAAACTTCGCTTTCTGTTTCTCACTTTTCCAAAAGGAAAGAAAAATGAAAATAGGATGATTCTTTTAGTCTTCTTTCTTAATCAAGACAGGTTAGTCACCTTCTGTGGCATCCATTTTGCTGCTGCTTTGGGATACAGCAGAACAGAACAAAGACTAATCCTTTCCTATTGAAAACTCAGCATAAATTCCAGAATAATGCCATTCATAAAACTTCTTTTAATGATCTGACCAACGTTATTTCCAGAGAAACCTGTGAATAAATTAGACCTAATGGGGCAGAATCTTGCTTTCTACATGCAGAGGGAATTTTTGGAAGAAAATCTTCATGAGGACTTCCTTGTGGAAATCACCCCACATTGTCCCACGCGTTGGACAATGTTTGCTGCAACTCCAAACCTGGTAGATACGTAGGAATCTGTGAGAGATTAGAAACATATCTGGACCTGACATGGACCTCACCCCAGCTCTCTGGAAGTCTGACTGCATTACAAAACAGCATGATACATTTGAATTTTGACAGTAACTGGGTGATAATGTTTTGCTTGAGATGGAGAATATCATAGAATCATAGTCACATAGGGATAGAAGGTACCACAAGAGTCATATAGTTTAACCTCCTGCCAAGATGCAGGATTTTGTTGTGTCTAAACCCTCCAAGAAAATGGCTATCCAGCCTCCTTTTGAAAACCATCAGTGAAGGAGATTCCATGACTTCCCTAGGCAGTCTGTTCCACTGTCCTACTGTTCTTACTTTTAGGAAGCTTTTCCTGAGATTTAATCTAAATCGCCTATGCTGTAGTTTGAAACCATTACCTCTTGTTCTGCCCTCTGTGGCAAGGGAAAACAATTTTCATCCATCTTTTTTATGGCAGCCTTTTAAGTATTTGAAGACCACTATCATGTCCCCCTTAATCTCCTCTTTTCCAAACTAAACATACAGAGCTCCTTCAGTCTGTGCTCACGCGGCTTGCATTCCACTCCTCTGATCATCTTTGTCACTTGCCCCTGGATCCTTTCCAGTTTCTCTACATCCTTTCTATACATTGATGAGCAAAATTGGACTCAGTATTCCAGCTGAGTCCTAACCAGCACTGAACAGAGTGGTATTACCACCTCCTATGACTTGCACACTATGCCTCTGTTAATGTGATTCAACATTGCATTTGCCCTTTTTGCAAATCACACTGTTGACTCATGTTGAGGTTGTGATCCACCACAACTCCCAAAGCCTTCTCAGCTGTGCTGCTGCCAAGTCAGCTATCCCCTGTTCTGTATTTATGCATTTTTCTTCCCAAAATGTAGCACTTTACATTTGTCTGTAGCCCAGTTCTCCAATTTATCAAGATCCCTTTGAATTTTAGCTCTATCATCCAAAATGTTGGCAACCCCATCTAGCTTTGTGTCATCTGCAAATCTGATCAGTATGCTCTCTATTCCTACATCCAGGACGTTAACAAAGACACTAAACAACACCAGACCCAGAATAGATCCCTGTGGAACCCCACTCGAGACGGCCTTCCAATCAGCTATCGTTCCATTCTGCCATCGCTCCTTGTTTATGGTTGTTTATCCAATTATGTATCCACTTAATGGTAGTTCCACTGAGCCCACATTTCTCCAGCTTTCTTATCAGAATGTCCTGTGGGACTGTGTCAAAAGCCTTGCTGCTAAAGTCCAGGTATATTATGTCCAGCATATTCCCCCTATCCACAGTTACCCTGTCAAAGAAGAAAATCATGAACAAAAATGTACAAATACAAGGTCTGATTTTTTTAGTATTTGTAGCTTTGGCAGATACTGTTTAATCCATTTCAAAACCCATTTGTGCTGCTAAATATTTACACTTTTATCATTTTATAGGTGGCAGTGTCTGTGTAACAGTCTTTAAATTTCAGGGGGTTAGAATGTGGTCATAACAATTTGCTGTTAGTTGAAATGTGGCATCCAATGTGTATCAGCCTTGTTTAACTCCTTTTTACATTTTTTAGTCTAAAAAAGTATCCACTAATATTAGTCTAATGTACAGTATTTTCCACATTAGGAATAATAGTCCATTTCTTCTCAATCAACCAAATAAAAGTTCACAAGATGTCAGATCATTTTTATGGTGAAAGAGCTTGCAGACTGATGGACGCAGGGCTACCTTTCCTGCAGTGGACGCAGTTGCCCGGAGATTCCAGAAACAGGACGGAAGAGATTTTAAGAGCCCTGCTTCCAACCCCAACAAATGCCAAAATGGTACTCTGTAGACAATCTAAACTCTGACAACTGATAACACCCGACTGTCCCGTTACTTTTCTGATTTGATTATCTTATGCCAAGATCACAACAATTTAATTACCAAACAGATCTGCCTAACCCCAAGCAAGCCTAAATCTCCTTTCCCTAGTATGTCATAATGTGAATTGCTTAGACTTGTTTGCTTGTTTTCTGCTAAGTAAGAAGTAACTAAGTTTCAGACAATTTAGGCAATCTTGTATGTTCTTCCATATTTGACCAGTGATCAAAGGCAAAGATTTGGAATTTGCAAGTTTCATAAAAGAATTGGGTGAATGCTTAAAATAACTCAAAGATACAGTAATGCCTCAGCAAAATAGTTTTCAAAACTATACTGGAAGCCACACAGTAGGGATTTAGGAAAACTCTGGTGCTCATTTAAATGACAGATAAAAAGGGAAGCCACTCAAAAACACCATGTGAAATATTATTAAGACCACTACCTGTCATTTCTTCCTCTGCTCTAGTTGTGACCAACTCTCTCATCCAGTATATAATGCCTTGGAGACAACAAAACCTTAACCTCTCAGGATAAAGGTAACATGTAATCCAGGGTAATATTTTCATCCTTGCTTTTTCATCATTTTCATGCCCTTTGATTCCAAAACAGAGCCTAACTGTAATCCGGGTACACAGTATTAGAAACAGACGTTAAATATCCATGCTGGTTAAAGTTGGATTCTTTAATCATTCCGCAAGAACCATACTGCAGCTGCTTGGCTGCCAATTTCAAGGACTACAATGTGCCATAACACATTACAGAAGGAGGAAAACATTCATCCCAAATATCTTTGCAGTCCATTCTGGAATATACATGTTTTCATTTTCCCAGTTGCTATTCCCTGGAGAATCCCTCTAGCTAGATATTACTTCAGGTGACTAGATGACCAATGCTCTTTGTGAAATGGCTGGTATTCACAGATAAAATTGGATCATATCCACCAATATTTATTTTTCCATTTTTGATTTTCTTCTTTGCTTCTTGCAGTCTTACCAAAGCTTTCCAAATTTCTTTCTCCATGAAGGTAGCTGTTGCTTGGTTTCTATTATGTTTATATGCACACGCAGAAAAGCAAATAGTTGTTTGACAACAGAAGCTTATTGCAGAGTGAGCATTACGAGCTGCTGCACCAGAGGTGAAAGTGTTGACAGAGCAGGGAAGACCAAACAGACTTCTGGTTGTAACTGCCTAGAATCTGCATCAGGCAGTGATTATTACTGGGTAAAATTCCATGGTAAGAACAAGGAGAATTGCACTGGAGACCATGTCTTTTACTGAGGGCCTCAAAACTCATTGATCAGACATGTGGCACTGAAGATCAGAACATGTTGCCATTGAAATAAAAGCAGCAGAACTGGACCATGAGTCTTCCAAAAGTCTTCTCTTATATTTGGGCATTCCAGAACATTATATTCCATCAGTGACAAGCATTAAGAGGAAATTCCCCCACGTGTAAAGGGCCCAACATAAGGCCAATGCACCAGTTTCAGACCAACTGGCTTTGTGCTTGAATCTCTGCCTAACAGTATCTCAGTGCAGGATGGAGCAGGGATGAAAATAAGGAAACATGTCTATTAATAATCTGCCACTCTTTTCTTTTTTTAAATATTGTGGACTGGCTACTGCTCTTTTTGAAGTCAATTTCAAAACACACACTGACTTCAGCGGAAGTAGGATTGGACACCAAACGTATACGTAGTCTGGGAAAATAAAGTACTGTTTATTTACATGGTATAATGTAAGTAAACACTCAGAGCAAAAGTAATTTGATGCTTTATCACAGCATGAGATACCCCATTATCTCATGTTTTCTATGGAAAATACCCTGAGCTGAAAAACTTGGTAACACAGAAGGCTTTTAATAGGATGTAGAATGTGATTACTTTTTCTGGATTACTGCAATATGTAATTACTTTTAGGAGTCAGGAGAAAGAAACTCTATTAAATGATAATTATAGGACTGTATTCACTTTAAAGTTCTGTAATAGACCTAAACATTGGAGTTTTCATTAACTGTTCTCCAAAAGTTAATAAAGCCATTTTTTCTTTGAAACTAGCAATTCCCTGTGAAAGAGGTGGCATGATACAAAGATTACTCTGATTTACAAATGAAAAAAGAAACTTTAAATGATTACATAAGTTATTTGACTTGCAAATTGTAACACACTCTGAAAAGGTTTACTATCTAGAAGTACCTACAATTTTAACCTTTTCACTTTCATCTCTAACTCCACCTTTTTTAATCAGAAAAAAGTTACATTAACCACTCTGTTCAATTTGTCTTATAAAATGTACATGAATATATTAAGGAATGTATGAAAATGATGGAGAGACAGTAAAGTGTGAAAAAGAAAAAAATGAAGGAAGGATTTCATTATACTATGTATCCTTTCTAAAAGAAAATTATATGGACAGAGATTCACGTGACCTAAAACGACATTGTCTTGTTGAAATAATGTATTGCAGTGGTGTCATATAAAAACACTGTATTCAGTGGACTATCTGCATTTCCATTATAAAAACCTTTTTTATCTGGGTTAACTTTTTCATTAAAAGACAAAAAAAGAAAGAAAGATGACTTTGATGCTTGTAGAAATGAAGGACTAATAGAACTGGCTCAAACCAGAGACTATGCTAGCTTCCCCCTGAAGCTGTTTCAATGTATCTCAGTTCTGACATGGGATGCCCCTGCTATATTAGTCCTGAACCTCTCTTGAATAGACTGCAAGTTATGCCAAATGGTGCCAAACTCTGTGGTGGGTTTCTGATGCACACTAATATCCATTAGAGATTTAGCTGATATTACCAAACTCACTGCTAATCTCAGTTTGCAGCTAGGTCTCCAAAGGTGAAAGGCTAGTCCATTATCTTTCTATGCACTCTAGCCTCTGTTGATATACTGCCCCTAGAATATCTTTCAAGGTGAAACACAGCCTAGAAGGAAAAGAGCACATTTTCATTTTCTTTTTAATGATGTTCTTATTTTTCTTTAAAATATATGCTTCAAACTAATGTTACATTCCTTTTTTTTCTTTCTTTTTTTAAATAAAGGAAAGTAAATACATACTTTTTATGGGGTCCTTTACCCACTTTGTTTGAATGTACAATTGCTATGTTGAGGAACCTTGCTGTAGATATCCATATTACTTTTTTTTTAATGCATCAGAAATTTGGCCAGGGAGTTCTGATGGTTCTGATAATTTTCTTCAGTGTTCAGAAAGGAAGAAATCATGCCAAAATAATACAAGACGTTTTGTAAATGTTATAATATTTGAGATAAAAAGTTCATGTTGGATGTAAGTAATCAGATCCTGTTCTCTTTTATCCTGATGTCAATCTGGAGTAATTCCGCTGGCTTCATGATTTAAACCAGTGCAACTGAGATCAGAATTTGGAATACAAGCAAGTTTCTTCTCAAGTATTAAAGCTCATTTTTAATAAACAGTTTCCTGTAAGTTTGAAGAATTTTGCTTTTACAGGGAAATTACCACGTTAAAATGAATTTGCTAAATACTTATTATTACAATGTATTATGCTCTATGCACTATTGTAATTAAGCAATTAGCATAGAGATATTTATAAAGACTGGATATGTCTTTGTTCTGTTTCTCTCTCCCCTCCATCCACAACCTTCCCATGGAGTTTTTGCTAGGGGTCACATTGCTAGTCCAGGATTGCTGGTGTCACACTCGGAGATTAAGTGGGATTGTGGAAAGACTGGTCCTGAGGATTTCTCTCATTTTATTGTGGCTAATGTGGATACAAGAACATCCCACATTTTGTGCATTGGAAGTTGGAAGTAAAAGGTGGATTTTTGTGACTGGTCCTCATTTAGATAATGGATCAGACTGAAAATCTGGATCTGCACTCCCCTCCTCTCAGATAACCTTGCAGTGGCAGGCTTTTTACTCCAGATTTTAATCCCAGGAAATCCACAAATTGACAAACACAACTGAATCAAAAAATCATCCCATACCTTCCCTCACAACTGAGCCTAGGGCCCATACCAAGCCCAGTATAGGTCACAGTGAACTCCTAAAGTTGTGGTCTACCTATTACCTTTAACTAAGTAGAATTGTGAATCTTCGGTTTATTGCCTGTTCTTGTGGCTGTAATGCCAATGCATTTATCATATAGAGTATCATGTAATTTACAAAATATATTTATGAATCTGAAGGCCAGTGAACATGCACTAAATTATTCCAAAGAATATCTCCGACTGTCAGTTATATTTTCTGCCTTTTTTGCAAAACTCAAAAGCAATCAATCAGTCAAGGTTAATGAAAATACTATAGGAAATTATAATACCCATATGTTTTCTACTTTCGCTGATCTGAACACTAATATATGGTGAACCTTCATACAAACCTCTGTTGTCTATGAGCGTAAAATTTGGATTGTGAATAATTTCAGGTGGTAAACTGAAGATAAATCTCGGTCCATTGGCTGCATCATCCTTGTCATCAGCAGTAATTGTAATAAATGCCTGTATAAAAAAGGTAGCTTGTAAACAAATAGTGCCTTTGTTGGGTACATAATATTGCATTCAAATAGGGTTTTTTTCAATATTGTGAATTTTGAGAGCCAAAGGGAAAAGAAAGAAAAAACATCATTTACTCTTATAAATATACTATGGGTATAAAGCTCAAATAGACAACTATTTCTGTTACTATATTTAGTCAATACAAATGTTTTTATAATATTATATAATAATATAATATTGTATATAATATTGAACTTAAATGTGGTAGGTCTGAGGACATAGCATAACCTTGCCCCTCCCTTCCCCCCAAACTGGCAAACATATAGGCAAAAAAAGTAGTATTAATAAAATAATTTAAACTCCCAATTGGAAGTAATCCTTTGCTCCAGCTACTCCTAGCAGTAGGAATATCTGCACTAGGATAATACATACACAGGGTATGATTGGATACATTTGTGGGCTACACCCTGTAATCACCACTCTATGCTTCCTGTTATAGAAGACAGAGTGTCTCTCCAATATTTGATGTGTGCCCATGATTGTGAAAACTAACTCCTACCCTTGCTTCTACTGTAAATTTGCTGGTATACACCTGCGGCCATGGCCAGCCAAAACTCAAACCTTGAAATGTTGTGTGTGCATGTGCGTGCACCCACGCATTAATTTAGTTCAATTTTGATGTCAAATAAAAAAAAAAGTGCCTCTCTATTTGCCCTAGACACCTTTGCCAAAACTTAAAAATAGCAACCCAGCTTCCAACTTCCTAACAAAACTGAACTCCAACCCAGGAATAAGGAACTTCCCCCATCAGGGTAATCTAACAGATAGAAGATACCTTGTTGCTCTGACCATTTTCACAAATAAATGCTTCATAGGTTGATGCAAATTTTGGAGCATTGTCATTGACATCAAGGACCTTAATTGCTACAGGAACTTTGGCTTCCTGATGTCGGTTGTCTATAAGAATAAATGAAAAACAAAACAAAATGGAGACAAAACAAAGCTATAATACTTTTATTAAAGTTAAAAAAGAAACAACCAAAAACAAAGTATTCCTGCTATGTATTATTCCAGCTGTTATACTCCATGTAAACAATGTGAGGAGTATAATATTTATATCACTGAGTTGTAATCCTCTGTGGAATACTTACAGACTTCAGTTGCAAAGACAGAGATATTATGCCAAGCAATTTCTTCCCTATCCAGAGTTTTTATGGTCTTAATGTAACCATCTTCTGGACTGATACTAAAATATCTTTCAAGGTCAGTGTGACGATCAATTGAATACCTTGAAGGAGATGAAAATTGAGTATTAGACAAAAGAATTACATTGCAGCCTGATGTTTCAGTGTTTGTTCAACAGAATATTTCATATTATTTCAATATAGTTTTTCAGTAGCATGCTTGCAAGATGGACATATTAATGGAATTTATCAAGCAACTTTTTAATGGAAATGTATTTCCATTATTTATTAATGTCTATGTATCAGAGGCATTTTGCACTGTCAAGTTCTTATATAGTATAGATAATAAAAACATTTATTCTTTGAAGACCTTAAATGATAACCTTTGAAAAGTGTCTAAATTCCTTTAATTTGTATGGAATATTTTGAGATATTTATATTTTCCACCAGTTCCATATTTATTTCTTTTAATTTTCAGAACACTCATAACATTATAGAATTTATCATTTCCTAGATTATTTAAAATTATTAATTGATTTCCTAAACATTTCTGTATTCTTATACAACAGTATCTTTTACTATGGCTTTCAGACATTCACTTTGCAACTCTTTGGAGCATATGTTATGACAACAAAGCATTTTAAATAGCTTCATGTCTTAATTAATAGTAGCAAGATGACGCCAGAAAACACACATAGCAAATGCTACTTCATACCTCTCTCACTGTATGTGTGTGTGTATGTGTGTGTATATGCAAAGACACATAGTGGTTGTCATAAAAAGTTAACAGTTGACAATAGTAACCACACAGTAGTATCTGAGCTATTGCAGTTATTTCTATTCTAACTTTATTGAAAAATTGATGTCTTTGATAATATTGCAGTAAATATACCTTGTAATAGTGACCAATATGAGTTGGTAGGCAGACATAGCTATAACAAATTGTACATGAAATATGTCCTAAATATGAGAAAATGTGCAAAATGAATAGCTACAAAAAGGCACATGCAAATAAAAGAAGATAACTGACTAGGTACCCTTACATCATATTAACTAAAAAGTTATCTTGTTTATTTCTATATAAACAATAGGACTAGATTAATAAAGCGTACCTTATAGCACTATTTGCAGCATCAGGGTCTTTGGCATGTACTCTCCCAACAACAGCACCAGCTGCCGCATTCTCTTGTACTTCAAGAATATAACTTGGTGCTAAAAATATGGGGGGCTCATCAGCATCCTCAACTGCTACCTTTACAGTTACAGTATCCTTGAATGGTCCATTGCTGATGAACTTAGGATCAATATGTACATTGGCTGCCTCTACCTTCAGACTGTAGGACTTTTTGGTTTCATAATCTAGGAGCTGTAAAAAATAAGAGGATGATGCATCAGTTGGACAGTGCCAACAACATTGAAATGTAAAAGCTAGTTCCTTAGAATATGATAGCAGAATCCCTATCAACCAGATGTTTGCATAGCACTTAATATGCAAAGACTCAAAAGTCCGAGACCTTTAAAACATGTGCTAAATAGTCAAAGTGAGGAGCTACCCACTCCATCTACAGTAGAGAAAAAAACTCAACATACTGGGCCAGATTCCCTACCATGCCCTGTGCCTGTTGTACTGCTTAGGAAACCACTCACATCTCATCAGCTGGGGATTCCTCCAGCAGCAGGAGTCCCTGCTGCTACTCCAACTAGAGCCCGGACACAGAGAGCATGTTGGGGCAAGGAGCAGTAACGAAGGGATGTGGCTGGAGCATGCTGAGCTCTGTCTATCCCCAGCTAGCAGACAGTCCCTTGGGGATAGTTGGAAGGGAGCCTACTTTAGGGCAGGGGTAATCAATTATTTTTTGTCAAGGTCCAAATTTCTCGGTCAAGGTATAGTCAAGGTCCAGACTCAAGAGAAATTAATATAGTAATAATAATGATGATGATTATAATAAGTAAATAAAAGGATTTTTGGTCCGTTCAAAATCCCGCTTTGGCCCGTGATCCACCTATTGACTATCCCTGCACGAGGGGCTGAATCAAAGATACAGAAGTGACCCTTTTACTTGAGACATGCCTTCTACATTATGGTCATGGTTCATACATTATGGTCAGATGGTAGTGTAGGAGGTGCTATAGTGGCCCTACACCAACTAGGAATTTCCCCACTGTGGAAGAATTCTCCAGAAGTTGGATCTATCTGCTTTATGGACACGGTGTGGTGGTCAGCTGGCACCCAATGGCCATAGCAAGGGTCAAGATCTGGCCCACATGAAGGAAAGAGAAGTTGATGTGAGTCATATGACATAGTGAATAAATTATATGAGTTCAAGTTGATGATAAATATTGTAATAGAATTACACTTGTATTTGGCATAGTGTCTTTCTAACTCATCTACTCATCAAACACTTTTCAAAAAGTAAATAGAAATAACAATTAATGAATAAATATCATAAACATAATGGTGGGGAAAGTGTGAAGATTATTCTTTGCACTTCTATAGCTCTTCCATCCAAAGATCTCTGAGCACCTTAGCAATATGAAGGGAATAAGCCTCACCACAGCCTGTGAGGTAGGAATTCTCCTCCATGATCCTAACTATGGTGTACCTGCAATGTCTCACTGACATAGAGAGATTGCAATGTTTCAGTACCGTAATCCACAATATGGTTATGTCCTTAAATGTCTGAGAGGCAGGTGCCAACTATGGCTATCAAACTATGCTAACAGCATAGAATGGACTGCAGGCCATGATAACATACCAGCTACAGCTAAAAGAGCAGTGCAGACTCAGTAATCGAAGAGCCATTAAAACAATGAGCAATCAAAAAACATCCCAGTAGCGCAATAACTACCAGTATTCTGAGCAGTGACTGCCTCACCTTCTCAAAAGTAAAGCACCATCTCCAAGAAATATTTTTGTATTAGCTTGAGAGACAGGAAATTCTATGTTACATACATAAAACAGGGTGTTGATTTATTTGCGTTTTGTGTGTGCTTGTTTGTTTGATTACAGGTATGCACTTTGTGATGAAGTATTATGACAGTTTTGCTGTACTAGAGGTTAACTGATTTTCTAACAATTGCATGCTCTTTTTATAGTTGAGACTTTATTGTGCTGGCAGATCTGTGTCATGGCAATATTTACAAGAGACCCTTCTCCCTGATCAATGTTCCCATTTTGGGAAAAGTTACGGGATGAACTAATATTACTCAAGTCCCTTATGAAATGGACTTAGGATTGGGGCAGAGGTAAGAAATATTCTGAGGATAACTGCTCAATTCCTCCTACACAGAGCAGACATTTCAGGTATTCATTGTGCTATGTGCAGTGGCTTCAGCAATGTAATACAAGGAAACTATTTTTGAATTGTGGGCACAAACCATTTGAAATGATCTTAGCTAGTCAAATGGCAGAATCCTTTGATGGGACTATAACATTGTTCTACATGACTTTCTATTCTTACTTGCACACTACTTCATCCTTTTCTTTCTATCTACGTAGAATGTGAGGGAAGCAATATTGATATTTAAAATGATTTCTTTTATCAGAAATGCAGACAAATCCTCAATACTTTGCACTTTATCTTAAAATTCTTATGACACTGCCAACTTGAAAATGAATGCTTGGTTAAAACAACTAAAGCAAGCCCATCATTTATTTCTGTGGTAATTCTCAGTATGCTTCGAAGAGTGAAAGGTGTTGATCTCTCAACTGGTAGATCAGTACAGAACGCTGTCACTTTATATTAATAAACACCATATAGAACTTTTTTGCAGTACTGCTTTCCATTCAGTTACTTCCTTCCATTTTGGCTCTAGGCATTATCAGAGAACAGTAAAATGGGAGCTCAGAGGTCATCACATCTTCATAAACAAACTTATACACACATTTTTCATAATTTTAACATGCACACTAATCTATTGCTATTGTATCTTCCGTGAGAAAGAAAATAAAATATGTTGTGTATATTAATAGGCTTGAAACAACAGGATTGCTCACCTTCTTAAGCTTTACAACACCTTCCTGAGTCTCATAATCTGTAGTAATTTCAAACATCTCCACACCATCGCCATCAATGATGCTGTAAGTCACTAAGCCATTTTCTCCAATATCTGGATCTTTGGCCTTCAGTCGTCCTACTTCTTCCCCTGGTATGGATGCTTCTGATATTGACATCTGGTACACACCTAGGCAAAAAGCATTCAGTTGTAATTGCACAGTTTGCTTCTTCAAGTATTTGTATTTTTACCTGTTTCATTCATACATGCAAATATAGCACAGCAAATTTTAAAACTTTCAAATTATCCACATGCACTAATGGAGTTATTCACTGAAGGAATGTTTATATTATAAAGGTCTAGGTTACTTTGAGATTGAGGTCATTTGTGAAATCTAAGGTCATGTTGCTAATCTGTATAAAATTACCTTCCCAATTACTACCTTCACCTCTAATGTTCTAGCAGGAGTTAAAAGGCCAACTGATCATACAATCAGAATGCAGAAATTATTGTGACATCAAGGTTATAATTCATATTGAAGATGTTATTACAAAAATCTAGAGAAAATTACATTTCAAATGATTCATGGTATGAACTTCAACTGCAAGAAGCCTAGGAGGGTAACTGACATTCATTCAAAAGCCACAAATTATATAACAGGAACTGGATAAAATCTTACTGCTGTGACACCTAAAAGAATAAATCTGCTGCTTTCCATGGTTCTCACCTGAAATGTCAAATTGCATTCACTGCAAAGTAGTGAAATTTAGCACCATTCAGTACATGTCGTATTATGTAGGGCCCCAGTACAGATCCATAGAGGGGAGAATAACAGGAAACTTTCCCACCCTAACTCAGGGACTATACCCTCTGTGGGGCCCAGTGGCACAAATCTCTGGAAAGGGCGAGTATGGTGCAGTGTAAGCAATGCTCCTGTGCACCAGGAGGCTCCAAGAAGTATACTGTGTCCTGAGGCACAATTCTCCAGCGGCTCTTTCTACAGTGATGCAAATCTCTGTGTGCCTTCCAACCCAAGCCAGAGTTTAAATAGCACAGCCTGCCCCTAAATACTGATTAACCAGTTTGGAATTCTTTACATTACCCATAGCATCAACGCTGACCTGAACAAACCCAGGAAAGCCAGGGCCGGCTCCAGGCACCAGCCCACCAAGCTTGTGCTTGGGGCGGCACCTGGAGGGGGGCAGCACGGCGCTCTGGCCGCCAGGGAGCGCGGAGCCCCAGCCGGGCTCTCCGCCCTCCCCCCGGCGCTCTGGCCGCCGGGGAGCGCGGAGCCCCGGCCGGGCTCTCCGCCCTCCCCCCGGCGCTCTGGCCGCCGGGGAGAGTGGAGCCCCGGGCAGGCTCGCCACCCTACTCCCGGCGTTCTGGACGCCTGGGAGATCGGAGCCCCGGACGGGCTCTCCGCCCTCCTCCCGGGGCTCCGGCCACCAGCAGAGCCGCGGCGGGCTTGCCGCCCTCCCCCCGGCGCTCTGGCCGGTCGGGGAGAGCGGGCCCGCGGCCGGGCTCGGCGCCCTCCCCTGCCACGCTGGGGGGGGACAGCGTGAGGCTTTTTTGCCTGGGGCGGCAAAAAAGCCAGAGCCGGCCCTGAGGAAAGCATACAGCCAGCAAGATAAAATATAATGGGCTAAATCTAACCCCTGCCCTCAAGTATCATTTGAGGAACATCAGTGGAGATATACCAGATGTGGACTTGCTTCATTCACTGTAAACACAATAGATATATACGATAGAAACAAAACACTAACTCCAGTCACAAACAAGCCTAAATTAAAGCAGGTTACACAATAACAGTTTGATCTATTGACAGAAAGTCACTTAGATCTCAAATGAATGCAATGTGTTAAACTGGTAGACTTCTGCAAATTTAACATCTTTCTTTTCTTGCTGGACAAGTGAAACTTTTTTTTTTTTTTAAATACAATTCAGCGCAATTTGTCCTACATGGTAGAAAATCCCCTCCAAGATAGGGGTAATTTTAAGACTCCATGCCTGGACTTCCATCCAGCCCCAAAGTTTGAATGAGCTAAAATAAACAACTAAACAAGATGAAAATACATATGAAAACCAAATAGCCAGCCTGGCAACTAAAAACTAATGCACTTTACTTGTAGTAACTAGCATTATTTGTCACCAATCTGAAAATTTAATTGAGCTAAATTTTATTTGATCTGCTATCTGTGGATATTACGATTCACAAGGGAGTAAAGGTCCAATCCTACAATCTTTAGCCACATGAACAGTCCTTGACTTCAGTGGGACTACGCATACAAGTGAAGGATGCAGCATCAGGCCCTTAAATTGAAAGAATACAAGAAATAGAAAGTGATGCTCACTCATCTACAGGGCTGTCAAAGAGCTGAAAGAGCATAACTATGAGTTGTTAGCAGGATGTGCAATGCTCTTTCATCTGTGGCCAAAGAAAGCACCTCTTGACTGAGAAACACCTTAGACAGCGTAGGTGCAGCGGAGGTAAAAAGATTAAATAGATCATCTGCCATTCACTCATATTTATCAATAGACAGAAGTGGATTTGCACAGTTAGAAATGACTATCATAAACTACAACTTGGAAATAGCTGTGAATAGAGAGAACTGTATAAGGGAAAGCCATTTTGACTCTTCTTTAGAACAGTGTTAGTCTCACTGCAAGAGCCTACTGGTGTGTGTAGACCAAGGTACTGTGGGAACCTCATATATATTGTACATCTCCAGAAATAGAATAAACTCCTGACATGCAGTGGAGGTGAGAATTTGAAGATCCATTCTTTTAACTCCTCCTGGTTCTCCATCAGATTTTTGATAGAATCTCAAAGATGTTTTTTCTGGTAATGTTATAGTCTGAACAGAATGCAAAATGGATCCTGCTTTTTCTGAACAGGCGTTTGTACATCTGCAGTGTTAAAAACTAGAGTTGGAAAACACTTATTAAGTAATCTTAATCCTTTATTGCCACAGGGCAAGTCTTTCCCCTAAAGCATATTTTCAAGGGCTTTCTCCAGCCTAGTTTTAACTGTCTCAATTACAGGGGCTTCACTTCCATAAAAGTCTAGACGACATCACATTGATCTCACCATAGGTACGTTTATAATACAACATGGTTCAATGGTTTTCAAATGAAGCACGAAGCAGGAATCCCCTGCCTTCTAATCCTGGCTCTGAAAACGACTCACTCTGTAGCACTAGACAAATCATTTAAGGACTCTGTATAAAATAATACTTACCTATCTCACATTTCTCTTGTGGTACTCCATTCGTTCCTTTTAGTTACTATTTGTTTGAATATACAAAGCCCTACACAAGTGTTAAGTATAATTAGTAGTAACTGTTATGTATTAAGGGACTTGTCACTTACTCTGTGGGAACTTTGGTGGATTGTCATTGACATCAGTAAGTGTAATTGTCACTTTGGTTGTCCCTGAGAGTCCTCCCATATGTCCTCCCATATCTTTTGCCTGTATTACAACATGATATTCTTCCTTAGCTTCTCTGTCCATGTTGGGAAGAGCAGTTCTAATAATACCTGTACATTCAAAGGAAAAATGTTATATAAATATTTGTAGTTATTCAAAACTGGTACCTGCATATTATACAGTGTATTTAAGATGTATCATACATGATGTGTAGAGCAACAATGGCCCAGAGTCTCCCCTGGGTTCTAGCCACTATGCACCATACCATGAAGGGAAAGCGGTCCTAAAATCAACACAAAAGTATCACCAGGGTAATTCTTCAGCAGCATAGAGCCTGCAAATCAGCTTCTACACCATTTCTCTGCAACTCATCAAGGGGAATAGTCCTGTCTCAGGGATACCTCTCTTAAATGCCACAGGACCACCCTACTGAACAGTTTGGGCAGAAGGAGGAGAGAATGAAGGTGGCTTAAAGCTATCTGTATGCACACCCCAAGATGAACTGCATTGCCCCTCAGTTGCTACTGAGGTTCTGGGCCAAAATATTTAGTTATTCATATTGATGTACTCGAAAAAGTGATGGTGTTCCAAACAAATAAGTCTGGCTCAGTCATACCTGTTTGTGCTTCCACGGAGAAGTAGGGCTGACCTTCAAGAATACTGTAAACCAGTTTGGCACTGTTCCCATAGGTAGGATCATCAGCATCCGAAGCGGTTACCTGAATAACTGATGTACCTAAAAAAGAAGAGGAAGGACATTTAAAAAGTAAATGTGTTTGCTAAAGCCACACAGAGCTGCTTTCAGTCAAACCATAGAGTAGCCTGTTCTATGTGACTATTTCCACTCCAAAAAAACAAAACAAACACATTTCAACAATTACTGAGATCTATTTAGCAATTTGTGCTTTAGAAAATACAAGCCCTAGGAAGTCACCAATAATGATAGGGATTATGGGTCATCTCCATCCAATAAATTATACAGCCTAATATACACTATTTCCACAGGTTTTATGTTTTTCTTGGCATTATACTACTTTGGCATTATACAGCCACCCAAGACTACCTCCATCATATGGATAGCTTCACTCTCCACAAGTAAACTCACAGAAACGCTGCTTGTAGTGATCCCCAAGGCAGGGGTGAGCTCTTCTCTGGCTGGCTGACTGGAAAAATGTAAAGTGGCACCATGCCCTAGCTCACAGCGATATTACATAGCTCAGCCAAAATGAAGAGTACTATACACCCTGTAGATCATTGCACCTCTTGCACCACAGACCTTGGTTTGAGCCCTCTCAATTGGGGGAACCCCCCCATGCCTCGACCCTCATACAGGCTTGCAGAGTCTCCACAACCATCAGTCTTGTAGCATTGCCAACTCTCATGATTTTATCTCAAGTGATTTCAGAGGGTTTTGGAGCTCGTCTTGTGATGCTCCAGCCCCCTCAAGAAGTTCAGCCCTTCTGGAAGCCAGCAGAGTTTCTCGTCTTGGTTCACCGTGCTCAGAGGAGAGATGAAGGACAGAGGAAGCAAAGAGCCCAGCAGCCCTGTGTGGCTCAACTCTCTTCTCCCTCTCCCCTCTGTGAGAAACACAGACAGGATGGTGCTTCTTCTCCTCCCCCCTGCAATATCAGCCTAGGAATGGGCAGAGGGGTGTGAAAAGCCCCCTGGAGCTTCCCCTCCCCCCCACCAGCCTGGGAAAGGAGAGATGAGAGGGGACGCTGCTGCTATCCCCCCAGGCCTGGGCATGAAGAACTGTAGGAGGAGCAGAGGTGAGACTGGGGGTGCTGAACTGGGCTGGGAGGCTAGAGGATGCTGCCAGGTTCGGGGAAGGGGAGAAGCCCAGGGGCTGTGGGAAGGAAGAATAATTAAAATAAAATGAATTATTTTTAGCTCTTTGAACTATTAATTAGGAGGTTTTTTTAAAAAAAAAAATAAATGTATTGTGATTGTGGGATAGTGTAGATATTTACATGGTTATCAAATTATACAAAGAAAGAAGAATGACAAAAGTTATTTTTGACATATTTTGAATATAATTGTATTGATTATTTAAAAAAAATATGTAGGGCCTAAACATAATTACCGCACTGAAAAACAGAAAGCTCTGAAAGGTGGCTGATGTTGTAAAGGTATTCTTGCATGTACACGTCTGCAGCTCAAATAAATCTTTACTGAAAAATAACTGGAAAACTTGATACATAGAGGGTGATGAGTGTTCATTGTTCATTTCTCAGCTCCATTTTATAGGCCTTCTACAGTATGTTGCTAAATATGTGTGATTTAGGTTTTTCCATCATATTTTAATTTTATCAAACCATTGAGCTCTCCACTGAGCGTTATCTTGGGTATATCCACTTAATACAAGTGCTCCCTGTTTTTCCAACCAGCAGTGTTGCCTTCTTTCTGCCCTAGCTCTCCATTTTTGAAGGGATACTTTTGAGATACCAATAACAGAAGCATCACAAAATTATCTTGAAATGAGTCGTTGCTTAGGACTAGTCCCCACACCCCAAAAAAACCACCCAAAACAACCATTCTGCATCTTCTCTGTTCTAATGCTCCTTCAATATGCATACACTGAGTCTTCATTTGAGCTGTCATAGAAAGGTATGTGTGCATTAAAGGTTGACTTTTCAATCTGAAATTATCACACCCACATTTCCAAAAGAGTAGAGGCGGTGTTAAAAAAATCAAGACAGCTTAAAATACATGGTTTGATGGTGGTTTTTAAATCTCATGATTTCTGAGACCAGTCTCATGAGTTTGATCTTGTGAGGGGTCTGACTCAAGATTTTTGATCTCTTGTGGTTGGCAATACTGGATTTACTGTAGCAGAGTTTGAATCCTTCAGCTAATTAGAGCAAATGACAGAGAATGTTTAATTGATTAATAGAGGAACTGAATACATTTTACCTTCCAGACGTTGGGAAGATGTTAATTAGATTTACCTAAGATTCACTGTCCATGTAATTTATTCCAAAAAATATAAATTGGCATGCATTTATCTGTACCTACCCACGTTGGACCTCTCTGGCACATTCGCATGATAGTTTTCGTGTAGGAACTCAGGTGGGTTGTCATTTATATCTTGAACTTTCACAATGAATTCAGAGGGTGGTTCCAAAGGTCTGTTAGTATTTCTGTCTACAGCTTGTGCCGTTAGAATATACTGAGCTCTCTCTTCTCGGTCCAGTGTCTTTGTTGCATGGATGTTCCCTGATTTGTCATCAATAACAAAAATGATTCCTGCGCCTTCACCTGAGAGAATGTATTTAATGTTTCCATCTCCAGAATCGATATCTGAATGAAGCTATAAAACGATAAACATACATATTGTAACAAACCAGTATACACTGTATTTCCAGCCATTAAAATGGTAATTGAATTACTGTACATTACTGTCTAGCCACTGCTGACTCAACTTTCTTAACTTTCATGACTAATGCAGACTTCAATTTCATGAGTCAGGTGCACAATGGACCAGATTTGTTTTTGCTTACACGTGTCTAACTTACATTTAAATCAACAAACTGATAACAGAATTTGGCTCAGTGAGTCTGACTCTCCAGTCTATTACACCGGTCTTAAACTAAAATAACCCGAATGACTTTGGAGGCAGTAAAATAAGTGTAACAGAGGGGAGAGTCAGGCCCAGAATATCTAATGCAGTTTAACATATTTAATCTTACTGAGTAATGTCTTAAAATCTAGATATACAATTAGAGTATGTGTTCACTGCAGCTAGGAGCTGTAATACTCAGAGCAGGTAGGCAGACTTGCATTAGCTCTCCTCTAAAGATAGCAGCATGGCCACTTGGCACAAGTGGTGGTTCAGGCTAGCCACCCAAGTCCAAGCCAGTTGGCCCAAGCTGCTGCTTGTGCCACATAGCTATTTTTAGTGAGCTCACTATTTTTAGTGAGCTAGTCAGTCTAAATGCCCTGGGATTCACATCTCCCAGCTGCTTTGTAGACATACACTTACATTTTTCTTTTACTTTAGCGTGTCAGGTCAAATCTATTTTTAACCATTATTTTAGAACTTTTACACAAATTGGTATTCTCTAGGCTAGTCTTACAACAGTGAGAGCTAGGCTCTACTGACTGGACACCAAAATTAAGATTGGTATGATGATTTACTGGGACACAGTGGCCATTTTGGGGATCAGGCTTGTTGTGCAAATGATCCTTTTGGTCCTAGCAGTGAAGGTTTCAACCTACAGCTCTCAGGCCTCAAGTCAAAGTGTACTGAAGTCAATGGAAAGACTCCCCTTGATTTCAATACACTTTGGATCAGATTCTTATTGAGCGACAGATGACATGATTAATACCAGAAGTTTCAGAGGGTGCTGATTAGGCAGCTGGTATGAAAAAAGTACTAGAGGAAAAAAGCAGCCCACACCGCAATGAGGCAGGAAATAGTACCTATTAAAATACAAATGAAAACGTAGCATACATTTCTTACCTTGCCAACTAGTACAGGATCTGGTCCTGTGTACTCTTCTATTACAAAGAACTGATTCCACACCCAGCCTCTTTTTGAACGATGCAGAACTTGCCCTTCTTTTCCTTTTTCATGGTGACCATGGAGTGACGGCCTTAAATGGTTAAGTTTTTCTGTAGACATGGCATGGCTGTAATATAGCATGCCCAGGCAGATAAGAGCAGCATGTAAACAACTGTCCTCCTTCATTTTTGGTTAATTTATAGGCACAGGAGTATTCGAGAATCTACTCCTTCCACCCAGAGCCACCTCTGAAATAAGAACCTTGGAGCTACTGGAAAACTTCAGATGTAATGTTCTGCATATAGGATGCCACCTCTCATTAAGTGCATCACTTTAATGCTCGGCAGGTTCCCAGCTTAATTGCTGAAAGAAAGAAGAGTGTAGAAAAGTGTCAGTCTTTTGAGAAGGGATAATTATAAGCCAACTGCAATTTCTAAAATGAAACTATTACCAACATAGCACAGGTGTAATAGCCATTGTCCACTTAAAGAAAATAACAGCATTCAAAAACTAATGATTTAGTAGGAAAATAATACTTTGATATAATTACTACCAACTATGACTATTCTAGATAAGGGTTTTTTTCTGGTGCTTTTCCAGTAAAACTCCTTGCTTTTTTATTGAAGAGTCTGTCAGTTATAATTTCCCCCTTCTCCTAATTCAGTAGAAAATGATGCACATGATCGCAGCTTGCATTCAGTACTCTAATAAAATATTGTCAGTGAGTGCTTAGAAGCATTCCCAAACCTCAGTGCTTCCCTTGTCACTCCCATTTCTACCAACCTTCACCATCATCAATGAGTAAAAACACCTAAAGACCCTTTGATAATGTGACCTTTGGCAGTAGCACCCATTCCAGGTGTCTCTAAGGGTACGTTTACAATGTAATAAAAGACCCATGGCTGCAAATGGCCTGCGTCAACTGACTCAGGCTTAGGCTGCTGGCTAAAAATTGCAATATAAACATTTGGGTTCAGGCTGGAACCCAGGCTCTGAAACCCCATGAGATGGGTGAGTTTCAGAGCCCAGTCTCGAGTCTAGCCCAATCCTGAATGGCTAGACTGCAACGTTTAGCCCCACAAGCCAAAGTCAATTGACCCGGGCTCTGAGACTCAGAGCCACGGGGTTTTTATATTGCAGTATATACAAACCCCTAAGATTTTAGTTGCTCAAATGACATTGCCTCTTTCTTTATATCTGATCACTTTTATGTACAATAGGTCAGGGTCAAAGTTTGACCATGAGATTGTCCAATACAGTGAAACTTGCACTAAGGACTATATCTCCAGTACTAACAACCTATGTTAAAGAACCACTTGGATATACCCTTGGGGCTTCCCATACAGTGTTTTTCAGCCTTTATTTAAAGAACACCTTTACTCTGTGGTGCTGGAACAATTTGTATAGTTGGGGTGCTGAGAGCCATTGAACCAAACTGTAAACCCTGAATGTGATGGAAACCAGCACCCCTAGTTCCAGCACCTATACCTGTATTAAGCAACCAACTTTTACTGTTCCTGGAATGTTTATTTTAGGTTTCTCAGTAATTCACTTTGTATCTGCTACAGAATACTAACAAAATACTAACTTAAGGCTATATTCTATTTCTCAGAGTTATATACACACACATACGACATTTGCCAATTCTCTCTCTCTCTCTCACACACACACACAAACACTGTTCTGTGTTAGTTAAGGATGCTCTATAATAATATATGTAACACAGAAAGACAAGGAACTGAAAAGGTAATGCTGCCCACACTCTACTCCTTCACCCAAAGACACACAGCTCACTATTAACAGAGCCATACCACAGAGAATGCACCCCACTTTTAGAGAATGCACCCCACTCTTAACTCTCTCCCACTAGAAATGCCACACATTCAGCATCCCCTTCCCCAAGCCCCATTTATACCCTCCCCTCACCGTACTCTTTGCACAGTTCTGTTCAAACACATACATTCAGGTTTGAGGAACAGGGTGTGCTAAACATTTGGGGCAGACACACTGTGTATTTCATATAAAACAAAGACATTGATCTTCCATTTTTAGTGTAAACCAGAAACAATCTTAACTATGACATTGCAATGGCTCCAGCCTAATATATTCAATGAGGCTTATGCATATATTTTGAGAACATAATCTGGTGCAGAAGAATTTGACTTTTCTTTCTCAGGCATATTTAATAAGACCATTTTAAAGTAATGATTTGAATTTTTTTCAATATTATTTTCTCTATGCCATATTATGGAAGAGTCGTAAAAGGATGGGAGACGGGAAAGCCAAGAACACTATTCATCCTTTAAAGGAAAACCCCACAATTTGATTCTGAAAAATGCTTTAAAATTTCAGAAATCTATGTTAGGTATAAACTGTGGATTGTATCAAGGAACAAAGGATTTAGTCAGAGCTGTCCTTTCTGAGCTTACTTATGTTTGCTGCCATTTTGCTGATAAGTGAAATTATTTTTGACACCAGAAGCAGTGGAGCCTGAAATAAGAGACTGAAAACTAGTTTTTATTCTGTTTTATTAGTGGTTTATTCATGAAAAAAAAAAAACTTCATCATGGAACGATCATTTCACTTTTTTCTCTGATAATAAAACATTCTTAGAGAAAATGGAAACAGATTATTTCTCACTTTTGTGTAGAAAAGTCAAATTGCAGGACCTATTACTTGATGATTACTGGCTAAGCGTCACTACCATTTAAGTAAATATCCATTCAACTTAGCTCAAAGTTTAGAAATGTCATCATCAATATATAGACAAATTCTTCTCCAGTTACACAGAGTTACACAGGTGTAAATCCAGAGTCACTCCAATACACTCAATGGTATGACTTTGGATTTACACCAGAGTTGAGAACTGAATTTAACCCAGCCTCTAAAGTCACCTCTGTACATGGGGATATTTTTGTCCGCATTCATCTGTTTTGGGCACAACCAAAACTCTAAATACTGTAGCTGGCTCAGCTTGATGCATAACTGCATTCACTTAACCTAAAATATGGATGTGTTTCAGGAGCAGTTTCCTATGGAGTGTCCTTTCAAATGAATGGAGCACCATGATGTGCAAGTTATAGCCAGTTATACTGGTCACGTACACTTGCTGGAAGCATGCTATTCTGAAGTGCAGCAGTTAATAGCACTGGCACATTTTTATAATAAGGCCCCAGCTCTCCAATAAGATGAATGGAGATAGTTGCCCTGTTTTGCTGCTGGTGCATTGTTTCACCTTATTTTACAGCAGGCTTAGCAAGTGAACAGTTTACATTAACAGAATTTCAAAACAAGTTTAGAAAGAAAAAAAATAAAACAACTGTATATTTGAATCCTGTTCTCCAGATCATTAATTTCAAATCATGCCACCAACAATTAAAGTAAGTAAACAACCAAATATTCCATAATACCCAAAACATCGTATAACTTAATTACATAAGAATACTGGTAATAATCAGCAAAAGCTTTATAAAAGATGCTTTAAAATAATGGAACAGACATTCAGATACATACAAGTGTTTGCTATCAGTTATTGAAGTGTGAAGCACTAGATACAAAACATTAACCACACATCCATACTTAATTTACTAATTAGGATTTAAAATGGTAATTGCCTCCAATCCTTTATTTTTAAACCTCTTTGCGAGAGGAATAGGGTTATGTATTCCTAATACAAAGGGAAGTATTGTATCTAAATGAGGCTTTTTCTAAGATCCCAATTCTGTAAACACACAATGGTATGGCAGTATGGTCTTTGCACACTAGTAAGTAAGATCCAAACCTATCTTAATAAAGAAAGTTAATAACTTTATATCAGATCCTCAGCTGGGTAAATTGACATAACACCAGTGAAGTCCATGAAGTTACTCCGATTTAAACCCGCTGAGTATTTGGTGCTTTATTTATAAAGTGCTTCCTACCAGCCAAGGTGTATGAGATGCAGCTAAACGAAGGTATAACAACAACAAATATAACTAAAAACCAAACTACAGTGGCATCTTTAAAAAGAAAGGAGACTTGCTTCCAAAACAATTAACTCAAGTCATTTCAACCATTTAAAAGTAACTTCCAGGTTGAAAACAAACAGTTTATTTCTTCAACCAGCCAATATGGAAAAACAGCTAAACAATTTATAAACCAATTATTGTCTTTTGGCCAACACTGGAGGAAAAATACCTCATCACTCCCCAAGCATGGCATGCAGATCTGGGAACTGAATTTGCAGCAGATGATTGGAATGTGGCTCTGGTTAGTGTCCAGAAAGCCACAATTTGCAACAGATTGATTCAGATGCTGTACTACATCACATGTAGATAAAACAGTTAGAATAATTCATTGTGAATTTTGCCTTTCTTCAATCAATGATTAGTTGGGAATAACTATTTTAAAATGATTATGATTATTCAACTAACTCTACAGAAAGATTGTACCATTCCGAAACTAAGGCAAACAATATGGATGGCCATCTATCCAGATTGCCCCAAATACCATATCCTAATTTTTTCACTATTGTTTGGAATTTCATAATAAACAGTTCTGATTTCAACACCATGTATTTCCCTTAGAAACTACTAGAAACCCAACCTTATTCTCCTTTTTTATACCTGAGTAGATACTGTAACAAGGTTTGGGACACAATGGATCTAAGAGGAGATAGTACATTTTAACTGCTAACAAGCAAATTCTGATATTTTTTAGAGATTGAATGCTAGTCCACCATGAACACATAGAAACAAGAATTAATCAGCTATGTCACACTGTTAAATCAGAAAATAACCCTATGTCAACAAATGAATAGCATGGTTTGCTTTTAGTTGAGATAAAACTTAAAACAATATATAACCCGTATTGCAAATATTTAACACATGGTGAAGTCTCCCTGAGCCATGGAGAGGAACACTTCTCTAAAGGGCACTTCTAACAGCATGATCACAAAAGAAAAAAGAACCAGAAAGAGTTGCAAGTACTCTACTTTGCATATGAAATTAGTTTGTCAGATGTAAAAATGCAATTAAACGTGTACCTATAAAAATGGAGGCTGGGCTTCAGCCCTTTTGAAAATGCAAATAAAAATATATACTTTATTAGAAATATCTTTAAACAAAGCTCTCTGTTGAGCCTATTAGGCACTGATCATCCTTGAGCCCTGAGTCACATTCTACCAGTGCAATGTACTCCCCTGTGTACTGCAGACCTACTCCATGGGCTGCTGCAAGGTTGGAATAGGGCCATGGTCCTTCCCCTTTTGGAGCAATATACTCCCCAGAATGCATAAACTGAGCAGTCCCTGTGCTCCCCAGAGCCCAGAATTGTAATTCTGATATGTTCTTGCAAACGGTGCTAAATGGAGAAGGGATCTATTCTTTCTTTCTCCTGATCACCCAGTTTAGGGTCTGTCCAAATGCTACCCCAATATTGCTTACATCAATACCATTCTTAAATTGAATAGCCAGTCTAAACAAATGTTAACTATATTGTAGATACTTTGAATACTACCAAACTGAAAACACTGCCCAATTTTTGCCCTCTTTTATAGCAGAGCAGTAAAATGTGTTTCAATGCAGTAAAATGTGTTATCCCAGAGTAACAAAGCACAATTTGGGTCCACCACACTAAAATGTTTTTCTTCTAAAAAGGCAGCTTTCCTCACAAAACTTCAGTTTTAAACTTTCTTGGACAAAAATTGTGCTGATTGTTTACACATGAATCACAGACAAAACTAAGGCGTCAGCAGAGATTATTTTAATGACAAAGCCAGAGTCTTGGAAGTTATGTCTAGCCAACTTTAATTTTTTTTCTATATATAACAGAAATAATCCCAATAGAGTCAAACTTACTTCCTGTGTGTACCTCTATTAAATGACTATATGTCAAAGTATTATAGACTAAACAATTCCTTTGATTTGTCTAGCCCAGAACTTCTGCATGACACACTAAACTAGTAATTGTTCCTCCGGGATACATTTGATAACGTATATTCAAGAGTACACTGTAGTGACAAAATGATGGATGATAGTATTTTGAGAAATTTTACAAGAACATTGAGTAAAAATTCACAAATTCCCAGTCTAAATGAGCTCTCTGTTTTAGTCAGAATTAGTGAAAAAGAGAAATATTCTCTCAATCCCCAGGGAGTACTTTGACAATTTTATTAGCATTGTTATAGCAGAATTTTAGTACTGTCAGATGAACAAATACATATGTTATTTCATGATTGAACAAGTATGGTATACTGCTCCAGATATCTTCTGATGAGCTTAAGGGTTTCAGTTTATAAAATCTCAAGGGTTCAACTGTAAGTCACATTGTGAGTCGTGCACAAGAACGTGAGTTACCCCTTATTGCGGGTCAGAGCACAAGCAGGAGAACTGCTGGTGGAACTGATATGACTATGCTACACCCCTTACTGCTCAGATAGGCAGGGAATGGCTGAGCACAGGTGAGGAATGGGTGGGGCCTTAATTCCACCTCCCCAAACACACCCATCAACATAGCTGAGCGGGCACACAGGGAGAAGTTGGACTCTCATCTTCTCCTGTGGCAGTGCAATTCTACACTGCCCTTAGTCAGGACTCATGACGACTCCATGGTCTAACTCAAAACATTCTGAGGCCTGGATGCCTAAGAGATAGTCTCTGTCTTTGATTCCTATAAGCACAGATGCACTCGTCAGAGGCACTCAAACTAATAGTCTCTCAGTTTAAATGGGATGTGGCTAGTGTGAGTTTGGATCTGGAAACCAAAGTGGTCAAACAGAGCCCAAATGTGTTCATCTTCAGGGAACATAATGAGTCTTTACGTTTTCTTGCAGGAGATGAGTTGAGGAATGCAGAATGGCCAGGTATATGTGGGCATGTTGGGGGGGGGGGTAATTTTATTTATACATACATACATAATCCATTCTGCATTCCTCAACTCATCTCCCTCAATAAAACATAACAACAAGTTAAGATTCATTATGTATATATCCTGGATTGGTCTGGTGTGGTCAGTTCATTTTGTGATTTTTTTTTTTGAGGGGAGGGAGAAGAGGTTGGCTTTTGTCCTCGCTAGCTCCTAGAGCTATTTTAAAAAAGCATTTTAAAGATATTTAAACAAACAAACAAACAGACACAAACACAAATCTTGAAAACTGACAGGATTATCCATTCTTACTGCAGGAAAATGAAGTTGCAAGAGGAATAGCTGTAACCAGAAAGTATCACTGCACTTCGATTGATAGGTATTCAGTTTTAATTTAAGGTTTCTTCAGCAGAAAACATATTCTGTGCTCCTGCTTTTGTCTCAGTTAAAGAAAATGTCACATAAAAGTAGCTCAATAAATCTGGTCTTGTGCTGAGAATTTTGATTAGGCAAAGTAAAATATACGGATTCAAGTAGCATAGCACAATGGCACGTTTAAATGTATTCTCTCTTTTCTACAACATAGTTGCACTGTCAGACCAACTTATGAATCCTTGTTACTTTAGGAAACCTCACAACCATGAGGTTTCCTAAAGTACCTATTGTCTCAGATAGGATAGTATTTGGGTAGCTGCCCTTTCCTGCCACTCATGGCTACCTGTCAATTTTTAATCAGAACTAGCACAGGTATGTCTACTTGTGTTGGAATTCATACTTTCTCTAAGAGTGTTTAGTCCAAAACCTCCAATATTTCATATTTATTAGTAACTGGGAGATAAAAATGTCTATGAGGACTTCAGCCCGTTCCAACTAAAGCAGTGGCAAAACTCCCATTGACTTCAATGGTTTCAGAATTAGACCATAAATGATTATTGCCTTAATCACAATATTGGGAGTCCAATCTTGCAAAGATTTATGCACTGTGAATAGTCTCATTCTCTTCAGTGAGACTACTCAGTCTGTTCTGTATTTGTACTGCATCTACACAATAGGGTCCTGTTCCTTGAGTAGGGATCCTAGATGCTTATGGTAATACAAATAGATAATAATACACAGTCTTTGCAGTCTCATAGAATATTATTCCGTATAGATTTATGCAAGGAACCTGTATTTTTAAATTATGTTTTACAGCACTGTATTGAATTACTGAGATGTTTAAAGCTAATAATCCCGAGGTTTTCCCAAAAATTACTTTTGAAATGCAGCCATTTTTCCCTTTGACAGTTTTGAGATTCAATATCAGGAAACCATAGACTAAAATATATACCAGTGGCTCTTTAGAAATAAAAATTATTCAGTAGGAAGGAGGAGAAAAAGTAAGCATCCTGACTAATGGGATGTGATATTTCTTTTCAGTATCTACCTCTGAAATCAGCACAGAAGGAAATTATTTTCCTCTGAATTTAGTTTAATTTGTAGTCATTCAAGGAGAGTGAAATTGCCAAGCACTGTACCCAATACAAGCAGTGAAAGAGACAAGACAACTTAGTACATTACGAAGTGAATGACACAGCAATAGGCCTGAGAGACTGATATTAAAAGGCTTGGGAAATGAAAAATGGTTGTAAACAGAGTTTTACATTTACTTGCTGCCCTAGGGAGATCTGCTTGAGATAAATGTGACAGAGACTGTCTGTTTTTAAGCATAAACTCTGCAGGAAAACAACTAGCATAAGAAAGGTAGTCTTATTAAAGAACTCAGTGATTGATAGAGTCATTTGAAATAATGACTACACTCTTGGAAGAGTTTATTTTAAATAATAATTGTGTACTTGTGCATCTCAGAGTAAAGTGGAAGTCTCATCATTTACTATGTGCTCAAAATCCAATATAACCATAGCTTAGGTTCACTCTAGTTTCAGTATGGTTTGCTATTATATAAGTAAGTGATAATAGATGATGCCCAGTGGGGAAAATAACCAACAACTAAAGTCAAGTTACTTCCAATTATATGTTGTGTTCAGGTTTTAAACTAGCTCTGAATATTTCTTTACTAAGCGCTTATACCAACTAAAGGCAAAATTACACCCAAATTTTTCTTGCTAGCTAATTTGATTTATGCAAAATAAAACATTGAGACAGAAAGTCAGAATCGAAGGCCAGATGAAGGATAATTCTGAATGCCTTCAAAAGCTAAATATTACAAGCAGACCCATCAAAACACACACATTATATGATTCTATAGACGTTTTCTATGATTCTACAGAAGTAATGGGCTTAAATTGCAGCAAGGGAGGTTTAGGTTGGACCTTAGGAAAAACTTCCTAACGATCAGGGTAGTTAAACACTGGAACAAATTACCTAGGGAGGTTGTGGAATCTCTGTCATTGGAGGTGTTTACAAACAGGTTAGAAAAACACCTGTCGGATGGTCTAGAGAGTCCTTCCTCAGTGCAGGGCTGACCTGTTAAGGTCCCTTCCAGTCCTACATTTCTATGATTCTGTATGCACTTTGGGGCAAACTACTTTCCTTATTTCAACCTGCTGAAATGAATAGTTTTGAGGTACCTCCACTAGTTCATGAAGTGCTAGTTGAAACTGAGCCAGCAGGTGTGCTGTTTGTAGCACTACCCTCTCTGAGAGATTCTGCCATTAGAGGACAGTTTTAACATTGCTGTGGGGAGTCCATTCAGACCATGGCAGTTAGAGAGTAGCTAGGGATGTGCTGAATCAGTGCATAGCCTGCTATTCCCCAATTAGTGCCACCCACTTTGGGTCAGCTATAGGACCCTTAGTAGAGTAGAAGCCATTGGCACCTTGCCTCCGCACCACCATCCCTCCAGGAATCTTTCTGCTGTCAGGGCTCTTGGATTACTATGGTGGAAGCATAACTCAGTGGTGAATCTAATCTAATACAATACAAATGGCTTCCCATCAAAGAGATAGCACAAACTCATCATATTACCTGCATTTACTGTTGTTTACCCTTTTGTCTTGTCTACATGGGGGAAATTCACCAGAATAGCTATTTTAGCATAATTTTGGGAGAATAATGTCACTGTGTGAACACTCTATTCCAGAATAAAAGTGACTTTATTCAGAATAAACACTCCACTTTCTGAGAGTTCAGTGAATTACTAGGAGTCCTTGTGATTCTCAGACATGTTTGCAGGAAGGACAAAGGTGAGAGCTAAAACTCTAATGAAAGGACCTGTAGCTTTTCTCAACTTTCATTGAAAGAGTACTGGAACCCAAACTTTGATTTCAAATTATGAATAGTGATTTTATACAATATGTTCTAAAGAAATATAATGTCAGAACAGAGGAGTATGTGAAGAGTCATCTCAGAAGTGTACAAAATCGAATAAGCATGGATTTAGGAATTCCTGAGTTGTAAGGTGGCTTTGCCATTGACTTGCTGGATGGCCTTTTTCAAATCACTTAGTTTCTTTATGTCTCAGTTTATCGTCTTTTAGTAGTTGGACAACTGTTTTAACTTACCTCACAAAGATACTT
Source organism: Trachemys scripta elegans (assembly GCF_013100865.1). Lineage (NCBI taxonomy): Eukaryota > Metazoa > Chordata > Testudines > Emydidae > Trachemys > Trachemys scripta. Next base: position 17,626,597 of record NC_048310.1, read on the forward strand.
GTGAAATTTGTTTCTCCTCAGCTGACGAGAAAAAGCACTACAGAATTGCCAAATATAAGGTCCTACTTATAAGTTAATGAAGGCCATAAATTAAGTTTGTTCAAAAAGGTGTTTCAGGCCTTAAAGAGTATACAATGTACTCTACAGATGGTCAACTCTGCCCATTGGGATACAGAGGAAAACTGAGAAGCCTGTGTAAAAGAAGGAGCTTTAGGAGGGAGGAATTGGCTACATTTAGAAGTATATAATCACATGGCAGACATGATGTAAAAGCTTAAATATATGGAAGATTCCCCAGACACCTTTCATCAGGTCAGTGCAAGATGTTAGGGTTTATTCTGATTTTTACTTAATTTGTCAACTGGAGTGTAAGTTTCTGTACTAAAAGACATAAGGACTGTCCTTAGAACTTTATGAACATGTGAAAATCAATAGTTAATTTTTCACAGAGATAAGACTGGCTGTAGATGGGAGTATTTTGGGGACTTGCAGAATAGTACCCATACAGTCAAATATTGTGCTAACTTAACGACAATATCCAAGACAAAGGAAGCCACCAATTGTTGGAGTACCCAATGGCAAACCAAAATAGAATGGCTTGCAACTTCAATAGAAAACAGCTACATTCCACCAAACCATTTGGACTCAAAACTGTCACTCTGGCAACATTTAGATGTGTATTGATATAGTTCTTTTAACCTGGCTTGCTCAGTGTAGTCTCCACTATCACACTTCACTTCCTCAATCCTTAAAGGTCTACATTTTAGCAACATTTGCTCTGGCTGAGAAATCTGATGTGGCTCCCTTCAGAGAGTGCCTGTCCTGCTCTGACATTAACCAGAAGGACTCGGCCCACTGCCTTTTCAGTGTTCCCAGCTCTTTGGACCCTAGGCAGGCAGGAACAAAATGTGGGTCCCACTCTTGTATCCTGGAGTGCTGCCAAAAAATCCAGTTAGGTGATAGACATGTAACTATCAGAAGACAGACCAACCATCCAACCACTTGGGCCCATCAACCTGTCAATAAAATTAATATTTTTCTTATGAATCACACACTTCCAAAAAGGAAAAAATAATGAGGTATGTTTTTTTCACTGGTTCTAGTCTGACCTAATCCTATTTAATATATAATCCAGCGGGGATACTATCATATCCCACATATCACTACTGTTTGGCTACTAGTTCCTGACCACTTACAGATGATTAAATCTCTCTTATTTGATGGAAATCTAGTCCAGACCAGATCTATTTGGGGTTTTGGTTGGCAATAGTCAGGACAATGCAAGTATTCTAGAATTTCACTGTGACTATATGAGTAACATTTAAATGCCTTCAAGCTCAAATTCCTCTTGTATAAAAGCCCCAATTTACCAAGGTGATATCTCACACTCAGAGGGGCAAGATCAGAAATTATGCAGGTGAATTTGCAACAAAAGTCCATCCAATATTTCTAGTTCTTTAAAGAGACCATCATTATTTAGAGCAGGGGTCGGCAACGTTTGGCAATCTAGGGTAAGCACCCTAGTGGGCTGGGCCAGTTTATTTACCTGCTGACGCGGCAGGTTCGGCCGATCGCAGCCCCCACTGGCCGCGGTCCGCCGTCCCAGGCCAATGGGGGCAGTGGAAAGCCGTGACCAGCACATCCTTCCCCCGCGTCACTTCCTGCTGCCCCCATGGCCCGGGACAGGCCGAACCTGTCATGTCAGCAGGTAAATAAACTGGCCCGGCCCACCAGGGTGCCTACCCTGGCGAGCCGCATGCCAAACGTTGCCGACCCCTGATTTAGAGTAATTCCTGAAGCTCTAAGTCAACTAAAGTTAGACACCTTAAGGAAGTAATATTTTTGGATAAAATATTTTAGCTTTGGCCCCGATCTCAATGAATTCAAGGGTAAATCTCCTATGGTGCAGAATCATCCCTGTTGCCAACCTGGGACAGAATCTCATTTCACTAAAGCCCCTTTACACTGTCAGAGATGGGAAAAGGTGAATAAGACTACCTTACTAGTGGAATATTATTGGTTCTGAAATGACAGTAGGTAAATTGCCTTCCAGCATATGTCAGCCTACTGTCATCAAAAGAAGGACGCTTGTGATGAAGAAGCACAAAAACAATCTAACACCTGAATGGTACATCACAACACTTTATGTCATTCCAGGTTTGAGACCAGACCAGCAAGAGGTTGTGTTATGCTTGTCCTATAACCCTGGGTACCTTGAAAATACTCCGCTGCTGTAGCTCCCAGACAGTGTCTGTGTGATAAACAGGTATGGTTCAGTGCTCTGACTCCAGAAGCCTGTTTCTTACACCACAGCCACATCCTGAATTGGCTCCCTACTTGTTACACCACAGCCCCACTACTGATTTCCCCAAAACAGTCTGCCCTAAAGTGTCCAGCCCTCTCCTGGATCACTCAGAAATAATAAGGTCCGTTTGTGCCTTTAAAGAGTCAATACCCAACAGCTTACCACATTAACTGGAGTCAAGAATTACTTCAATTCAAACACAGGACTGGCTTGGTTTAGATTAAACATAAAACATGTTTATTAACAACATCTTAAGGGATGCCAACAAAAGTAATAAACATAGAGATGATTACAAGGAAATAAAAGTGAAAACACAAATCTAAACGTCTAAAACTTAATCTGGCAAGGTACAGTCTTTGGTTAAGATGGCTTCTCTCACCAATTATTCTTTGTCCAGTATAGCTGACTGTGTCTCAGTCAGGACTTTCCACAGAAGTATGAGGAGCATGTTTCCCTTTTCATTGTACGTAAAAGATAAAGAGGAGTCTCTCTCTGTTCCATATATTCCAAAGAATTCCCAAAGAAACATCAAAGTTAGGAAGGCCTCCTGGGGATTCAGTCTCCTGTCTCTCTGTAGCATGCAGAAGCCAAGTTTCTTCTCTGTCTCTTGAGTTCAAGCTCAAGACAACCACCACTGGTTTGCTTGAAAACTTTGTTTATGGCTAATATGTAAATCGAGGTAAACCCAAATTCCTTTGTCTAGGACAGACTTGTTTATCACCTTTACTGACGCTTGGCTGTCTTCTTAAACATGTTCGAGGAACATCATACAGAGGGATTTTATAACTTCACAAATAAGGATTAACACATGTATTTTACAATGATATTAATGACTAATGTGTTATTAGTTTTCAAATGAAATCTTACAAGGCATATTTTGCACAAACATCATTGCAGTAGTGCATGGGGTATGAACACAGAGGCTGCTTAAGATCACAACCTCCTTCCACCAAGCCTACAGTCTCTTCTTTGTGCAATCACTGTGCTGCTGGGAATCAAATGGCTAAGGAAGGGATACAGTGTAGGCCAGTAGTGGGCAACCTGCGGCCCACGGGCCACATGCGGCCATCAGGGTAATCTGCTGGCAGACTGCGAGATAGTGTTTACATTGACCATCTGCAAGCATGGCCACCTGCAGCTCCCAGTGGTCACAGTTCACCATTCCCGGCCAAAGGGAGCTGCGGGAAGGCAAACCGCGGCCACCGGGAGCTACGGGTGGCTGTGCCTGCGGATGGTCAATGTAAACACTGTCTCGCAACCCACCAGTGGATTACCCTGGTCGCAGGTTGCCTACCACTGGTGTAGGCAGTATGAAAGAAAAATCCTCAGATCCAGCCTAAGACCATGGGAGCATCTGCGTGACTAGTTGGCCACATTTCTTGCTTGACAGCAAAGTCTTTTGGAGTGGGCACTGACTCGAAAATGTCACATGGAGTTATTAAGGCAGTTTTCCCATCCCAGGGATTTTCCTTTGGAAAGTGGTGGTGATAAGTTTTTCACCTTGAATTATAAATGGATAAGTGAGCTCAGAATTAGCCCAAAGAGGAGAAATTTATATTTTAGAACAAGCAAGAATTTTATCCCATAGTTTCTATGTAGCTAAGATATTCATTTATATTTATACATTCACATTTCCCAAACTATATATGCATATATTAGATATACAAGGTATAACTTCTTCTTCAGGTAGGAGCTCTGTGTAGCTCAAAAGCCTGTATCTTGCATTACAAGATAAAAGATATTATCTCACCTATCTAGCTAAAATATACAGATTTATACAGCTATATAACTTCACACTTCACCTGGACTGGTCTCTTGCAACATGTGTTAACTCCTTATCTGTTCCAACTTGTATTTAGCTATAAACCCTTGTACCTTTCCCAGACCTGAAGAAGAGCTCTGTGCAAGCTCAAAAGCTTGTCTCTTTCACCACCAGAAGTTGTGCCCCCCCCCCCCCAAAAAAAAAAGATAAAAAGATTTCCTCACCCATCTTATCTTTTTAATAGCCAGGGACCAACATGGCTGCAACATCACTACTATCTATATTTTAGATAGACTTAATATACACATACGTATATGCACCTCATACAACCTTCTTTATCTAGAGCTATATAGACCAAGATATTGTTTTCATCCTGTAAAACAAATTGACTCAAATGCATGATGTTGGAACAATGAGGATGCACAAATAAGTGTTCACTTGCCCACCCATTAAGCAGAGTTTAATTAAACAGTGTAAAAATTAATTGTTTTTCCACCAGCAAATTATGAAATCTTGTTAAAATTTCACAGCTTACAGTTTTATATCTTAGAGATACAATAGTAATTCTATGTCATCAGAACAAACGACATTGCTGTAGACTGTCCACAATCTCATGTACTTTAGAGAAAGCAGATTCTGTATCTGAACGCAATAAGTGAATGTGAAGGATGCAAATAAAGGGAATAGTATATCTTATATTTATGCTTTTGATGTTTTCTCATTTACCCAGATTCTGAAACCCACTGTCTTCAATGGGACTCCTCATAGAATTCTATTCATGAGTAAGTTTATCAGAGTCTGTCTCCTCAGTGACTTTATTTCCCCGCAAAGCAATACATTGAAATATTTTAATGAAGTAATTGTTAGTAAAATGACCCACACTGCAGGTTCATAACAATGATACATGCTAATTCTGCGGTAAAGAATCTTTCTTAGGGCCCAGTTCTGCAGCCCCTCAACATTTAAATGAGAGTTTAACCTGAGTAAGAAACAGGCCACCAAAGAGCCACATATGAAGATATTCTAACAGCATTAGGCATTTTCTACACTTTTTTTAATACAGTGTTAAAAGAAATATTAATTGTTCTATTCTCTACTGATAAGTTTCTCTAATAAAATATTTTTGTATTTCTTCTACATTTCTTAAACAGCCGTCCATCTTTTAAATAACTATAACTTGCTAAAGGGATATAATGGAATAAGAGAGGGACTCAGCAGCTAAAGTAAAGTCCATTGCAGGCCCCTTGAATTCTGTATTGTTTTGTTTATGCTGCAAGAATGCAGCAGAGCATCACTAACTGCTGGGCTATTGGCTATGCAGTGATAGAGCCTAACAAAGACTCTGTTGTGCTATGCTTGGAACAATTTGTGCATTGTGATTCATCAAAAGAAAGGCAGCTTCCTGGGATAGTGTGTTTCTCTCCTGCGGTTTTAGGTAGGAGAGAAGGGAGCAGTAGCCCCTGTGAAAATTTAAATAAAACAAGTAGCAAGATTTGCAGTTAGCATCTAACCCCTGAACGTGGAAACCAACAAAAGAACAGTCTGCCCCAAATGAGATTATTTCCACAACATTAACAAACTGACAAATATAGTGATTTTTTCCAAGTTAATTCAGTTCTAGTAATCTTAGGTGACATCTGTAACTATAGTAGGCAAAACTCAGAGAGAAGAGTAACTTTTTAACTTTTTTTTAAGCTGGCAGTATATCTATGTTTGGTTCACTATAACCCCAAACAACTTATACAATTAATAGATAATAAGCATAATTATAGTAAAGGTTGATCTTATCCCATTCAAACAAGTCAGGTTGGCTAGGAGGCCTCTCAGACTGAGTAATCCTTCTTGTTGGAGCCTGTGCGCCGTCATGGTACCAGACACAAGAGAGGAGAAGCAGAAATACATGGCTTTCCACCAGAAAGCATTTGTCTCCAGTATCAGAGAGTGGGGTTACAAATGATCTCTTCTGATAATTACGTTGTCTTTGTAAGGGTGGGGGTGGCAGTGGTTCCAGCCAATACTCATGGCAGAGCCCACCAGCCATCTGCCCCACACAGAAGGCACACACCATCTCATGGATAATTTGTTAATCTCACTTAGCAACCTTTTATAGATTACATATTCCTATATTTCATTTTCAACACAAATGAGGCTCGATTTCTTGGGCCCTTCCAAAATCCAACTGTCTTCAGTAGAAGATTATGTCTCTTAACCTAAAATGACAGTCAATGTATCATAGAATCTATATTGTGTGAAATTTCCTTTGAAAATGGAGTTCATAGCATTGCTGTAACAACACTCGTACATTCCTATTGCAATATGTTTCTACTGCACTGGCCAATGAGTGAGGGGATGGAGCCATGACTGTGCCTATTCCCTTCTCACTTGCTCTGGGTATTCGCAGGAGATCATCCAATTAACAGTTTAGCTCTTCTTGGTTAATATATTCTCTTCCAACATATATTATGTTTATTATTGTGTTTTCAAAGTTTAATGAAATATGTAATTTCTATTATGGTAAAAGCTACATACTAGTCTTTTGGAGAAGTTTCAAAATACTACTTTTATGGACCTTTCAGGTATCTCAGACATACAGCTTTTTCTTGCAAAGGACTAGACAGACAGGCTTTGCCTAAAACCTTGGAACAAACCTCCATTTATGAGCCAGGGGAATCATTTTTATCCCACTACATGCATTCAGTGGGCTGCCACAGGCCAGTCATCATCTGTTATTGTTTCCCTGCAACCCTTGTGCTATTAATTTTTCTTTTTAATGAACTGTCCAGTCTAGTTTAGCTATGGGAACTATGATGGAGTTGCAGTATAAATGGTTTATGTCGTGCCTTTGTCAAAAACCTTTTCCCTACAGCACTAGAATATAATTGAAAAGCCGTTTCAAAATAAAATAGCTGAATGGTTGCAAATGCAGGTTGTCAAGAATCAACTGGGAAAATCCTATTTCAGAAATGCATTCTATTAGATTTTACCAATCCCTGATCTGAGTGATTTACAAATTAGTAAAACTGCAAAAATCACTAGATTTGTAAGTTCTATTAGTGTGTATTTCTGAAAGATTCCTGAATATATTTTAAAGAAGTTGTTCTTTAAACTATAACTAACAATGCAATAATTGGTCTTGGTAAATGTCTCAAGTGAATTAAATGTACATGCTGTACAGTGTGTAGTGTTCTTTCTAATATGCAGCAAAGCTCCATGCTTGAGGCAGCAAATTAGCTTCTAGGAGCAATTCAAGGTATTGTTTATTATCTATGAAGCCCTAAATGGCTGAGGATATGGCAGACTCTGAGAAATCATCCATCTCTATGCCCTATGAGCAGTTATGATTGGATGGGACATATTTCTGCTGAGAGTCCCTGGGACTGAGCTTTTGGGGACTAAGTGCAATCTTGGTGATAAGGAGGGGCTACTCTATGCTTTAGAAATCACTTCTAGCAGTCTCTTAGATCACATGACTTCCTCCCTTTAGGACATGGTGCAAGATACATAGCTTTCATTTCATTTTTCTTTGATCATATTTTTCTAGTTCAGGGATGGCTTGGAGCAGTATTTCTTTATTATCTAGTCTTGGGTAATATTAATAGTATCAGTATATCATGCATGTGTTTCACTATATAATGACATCATTTATTTCTTGAAACTATCCATTGTGGAAATCTGAAAGGGACCATTATGGAGACATTAGTTTGCCAATAGTAAAGACTGAAGCTAGCTTTTTCTAATAAGCTATGTAATGAAATAAGTAGGCTTGGTTGAAAATTTTCCATAGAAACATTTTTGACAGAAAATTTGATTTTTGATTAAACAAGGTTTGGGGTTTTTTTTATAAAAAGTGTTTGCTTTCAGTACACATTTTGATTTTTTTGTCAAAAATAAAATAAATGCCCCAAAAAGAGTTTTGTTTTTTTTCTGTCTGAAAAACAAATATTTTGACTTGGATATGCTGCTGTGCAGCCTGATGGGCAGTATAGTTTAGTTGCCCCATGTCCCCATCCTTCTTGAGGGGTCAGGCTCCTTACCTGGACTTCATTTCCTATGAAGCATTGTGGGTTCCCTCTTTGACTCAGCCACCGCAATGCATCATGGTAGTCCTATGCTTGCAGTGCATAATGGGAGATGATGTCCAATCAGGGATCCCAGCCCAGAAGAGACTGGGAACATGACACATGCAACACTATAACTCACAGAAGGCACTGCAGCTGCTCAGGCAGATGTAGAGATCAGTTTTGAAATGACTTGAAACAAAATGTTTAGTTTCTGGTCAACGTGACCTGAAATTAAATATTTTGATTTAATTTTTTCAACAGAAAATCTAAAAATGTGGGGGGAAATCAACATTTCACTATGGAAAATATCAATTTAACAGAAATAACATTTTCCATCAAAAAAAAAAAAAAACATTCACAGAAAAATCTCACCCAGCTCTACCAGGAGTTAACATGATTTGTGAGAAACAGTGTAATGTGAACATATTTTCTTCTCACCATGTTTTTCATGGTTTTGCTACACATAGAAAAAATATGCTACTGATATTTTCTTTCATAATGTTTCGAACAAGATAAATAAATTGTCCCACATCCCTTTTAGCTGTATTTCCAAAGACGTTACTTTAGCCCAAGCAATGCCTGATGTCAGTGTTTACACATTTAGACCCCAACTTGTCAAACTATGCATGCACATTGGAATTAGCATAAACTAATTCATGCTTTTGAAAAACTGGCCAATTTACATATGTGTTGAACAGGGGAATGGGGGGAGTGTTAGGATCAGCATTCATATCACACTCCCAGTCAATACCAAGACCAGCGGATGAAATTTGGTGATGAATGCTGATCATGTGCCACCTGAGGCATGTTGCGCATATGCTAAGAAGCATGTGAGCAGTTCCAATGAAGTCAACTGGACTATTTGCATGACTTACGTTACTAATGTCCTGCAATGTTTTGTTGAATCATACCCTTAATATACAACTGAAATCACCTAATTCTGCCTAAATGACAAGTGTTTATTTATGTAATTGAGATTTTCTTTATATACTGAATATAGAAGACTACATTTGGACAGTGTGAATATGTGCTGGACACATATTAATGGACATGTTTTTGCCTTTGTGTTACAGGGTTCTGTAGACTCTTACTTAAATACTCCAAACATGGCAGCCCAGAATATTGAACTAGACTCCCTTAATGTGACCTGTCTGGTTTTACGATTAAGCTAGATAAGTTTATGGAGGGAATGGTTTAATGGGATAACATGATTCTAGTCAAATGAACAGCGTGCCATCGCTGCTAAATAGTATCAATATTCTATGAGGGTCTGGCTGGAGAATCTTGCCTACATGCTCGGGGTTCTACTGATCGCCATATTTGGGGTCGGGAAGGAATTTTCCTCCAGGGTAGATTGGCAGAGGCCCTGGAGGTTTTTCGCCTTCCTCCGCAGCATGGGGCGGGGGTTGCTAGCTGGAGGATTCTCTGCTACTTGAAGTCTCTAAACCACAGGATTTGGGGACTTCAACAGCAGAGTCAAGGGAAAGGGGTTGGGACGGCTTTGTGGCCCGCATCATGCGGGAAGTCAGACTAGATGATCATAATGGTCCCTTCTGACCTTAAAGTCTATGAGTCTATGAGTCTATGACTGTGGAAAGGCTGTTTTAACTGACTGATGAGAATTCATAAACAAAGGTTTATGAAAACTATGTAAATTACTGTTACATTAAAAAACAGAAGGGTAAACATGGGGTTTTTGTGTGTATAATGTGAAGCAGATTGTGAGAGGCACAGTGCATTATGTATGAATATATTAGTCTACATTCAAATTTGCTAACACTTATGAGAGGATGAACATTTTAAATATCTGAAATCTGGCCTTTTTACCACGTGGCATTTGTACAAAAAAGATGTGAAACTATTTCTTGACAAGATCATATGTTTGGGACCCTCTGTCACAGTCTACGGTTTACAATACATATGAGCACTAAAAAGATGTATTATGACCTGCCTGCTTTATATTATAACAGTGAATTCATAAATATAGTGGGGGTACTGAATTTTTTTCTATCAGTTTGAGAGATACTATTGGTTTTACCAATATTCTTCATTTGGGGCATGAAAGAATCCCAGTGAATTCAGCGAGCTCAGGTTAGGGCCTTTAATTTCAGGAAATGATTCTCAAACTAATTTAATCTTCCCTTCAAAAGGAAAGGAACATTTCAAGTGTGTCCACTGCTTTCTCCCCTTGAAATGTGAGTGCATAATTCCAATTAATGACATGCAAAAATGAACGGGAAAATCTATATACCAGGGGTCGGCAACGTTTGGCACGCGGCTCGCCAGGGTAAGCACCCTAGCGGGTCGGGATAGTTTATTTACCTACTGATGTGGTAGGTTTCGCTGATCGCGGCCCCCACTCGCCGCAGTTCACCGTCTTGGGCCAATGGGGGAGGCGGGAAGCCGCGGCCAGCACGTCCCTTGCCCACACTGCTTCCCGCCACCTCCATTGGCCCGGGACAGCGAACTGCGGTGAGTGGGGGCCGCGATCAGCCAAACCTATTGTGTCAGCAGGTAAATAAACTGGCCCAGCCTGCCAGGGTGCTTACCCTGGCGAGCCGCGTGCCAAACGTTGCCAACCCCTGCTATAGACAATAGACCCAAACTTAGCAACACCAATGGCAACGAGTCAGGACTCTGGAAGAGGCATCTAAATTACACACAGATTTACATAACCACAAGATACGTGCCTAGCCATAATGAATGTGGCACAGAAGACGCTACAGTTTCTCAATGCGTGCAGAGGAGTCCACTATACTAGAAAAATACTCCAGTGCCATGTATGATGGCTTTAGGGCAGCTTTCTGATGGAAGACTGACACAAAACTGCCCTAAGAAATCAGATAATTTGGTACAAGATATAGACATACAGTAGAATCCCATTTATCTGACCCTCCATTATCTGGCTCTGTGTCTTAACCGAACAACCAATATACACAGGTCCAAAAGCAGGTGATCTCGCCTGTGGCCACTAGACAGCGCTGCAGTCCCATTCTCTGGACTATCTGAATTTTTGTTTATCCAATCTGTCCCCGGTCCCAATTAGATTGGATAAGTGGGATTCCGTAGTATATAAAATGATGACATAAACATAATGAGACTCCTTACCTCACAATAGAGTTGTGAAGATTAATTAGTTCATTTTTGTATGGTTTTTGGAATATGCTGAGCCCTGGGCAGCTCTTACCACTGCCTGGCTTTGGCTTCTGGTCTGCCTAGGGGCTGGGCCTCAGGGGGAAGAGGAGGAGCAGGGAGCAGGGCCTCCTGCATATGTCCTGATTTTGCATTTTTAAAAGGTGGTCACCCTAGCTGATTTGCAGAGCAGAAGAGGAAAGCCAGTCCTCAGGCAGAGTAGGCCAGGTCTGGGAATACACTGATTACAGCTCCAGTTTGCTGCTTTGTTTCAATGATCATAATTGTACATGCATATTTTACCTTGATTACTCTTGACGATTTAGATACTGAAACAGAAAATGTGCATTTGTGAATAGACACAGCAGGAGCGAAATTATTTAAGAAAAAAATCCTCCAAAATGAAACAGAGAATTTAAGAACTATCTGGACACACAGGTTTACATGACAATCAACAAAAGCTGTGTTTGTTCATTCTCTTTGCAGCTCCCTTTACAGAGAGACAATGCAAATACCTTACAGTGGACATCCTAAAATCACTGTGCAGGAAGTCTTACAGAAATGATTACATCTCTAACTTCCCCTAACTCTGAAATGGAAAAGCACTTAGCAAAACCAATGGGGCAGCTTTCAGTGTAAGATATTGCTTAATTTGAGTTAATTTAGATTTGGGCCCCACATTCGCAGTTTTAAGTTTCTTCTTTACTTTTCCTAAGCACATGTAGTTGGCGTTTTGTCCCCATCCAAGATTGTCATTAAAATACAATCTGCTTGTGAGTGTAGCTCTGAGCCAAGAATGAAAAGAGCAGGAGTAGGCCTAGACTCGTCTAAGAAGCCAGAAATGAGAAGGGGTGCCAAATTGAAAAGAAAGCAGATTAGGCTTTATTCAGAACCTTAGTGATGTGAACACTAAAGTTCAGCTACTGGCGTAAATGTGCATAGAGAGCCCAATCTGCCTTCCCATTAAATCAGTGGCCTAACTCCCACTGATGGAGCAGATTCGGGTCTGTAATTAAGACAAGGTGTGGGGGTGGGTTGTTTATTTGGTGGTGTTGTTTTTGCATGCATGCAAATCATGCGGCCCTTACTCAGGCTAAACTCTAACTTTACTGGGAATTTTGCCTGACCAAGGACTGAATCTGGATGGCAACATTTGGCCATTGAGTTTTAATAAATAACAAAATAAGAAGCACTGCTAGACACAAATATATGGAACAGCTTCTTCTTAGTTTGAATGTGAAGAGGCCTATAGATTTCCTAAAGAAATTAAGTGGAGTGGTGTCAGTTTAACGGTTGAAACCATTCTATTGCAACTGGATACTAATTGCTGCAGTCTACACCTTAACGACTCAGCGAATGTTGGACAGGCACATCCATGTAGCTGTTCATAAGGATGTTGTAGTGTTTTGCCCATTTGGCTGCCAGAAATGAGATCATCATCATTCAAGGACATTTCCACAGAAATGAAGCATCTGTCAAGCCGGACTTTAGTGTACTGAATATAAAAAGATGTAAATGAATCAGATAGCTTCAGAGCTTTAATGTCACAGTCTTGTAGACTTTTTATAAACATCGCAATTCAAAAGCGATCTTACATCTGATGCTGCTATAAATGACACTACTTATCTATTATTTATTACAGATTTGATAATTGATCCATTACAGAAGATAGTGGATATTTCTGTCTAAGAATTCTCACCTCTGAGGAATCCCTTGTTTCATTGGTAAATCAGAAAAGCACAGAATGTGAGAGGTTAAAGGCTGATAATAAAATTATGGAGGAAGAATAATAGAACCATTGTTTGGAGTCTGAGGTTTACCCCTATCACCGTCTCCACATTTTCAGCAGCATTTTTCAGTTAAGCCTCACAGTGAACAACAAAACCTTTTGCAGCACAAGTATGAATGGCTGTTTCAAGATTAGTGACATTACATGAAATGGTACAGGTGAAAAATAAATACAAAAGTTGCTCATCCATGCAGACTTAGAAAAACAGCAACACAGAGCCCATTTTTGGATTAATGTAATATGGTTACTCTAATTGTTTTGGAAAATTCTTGACTACAGCTTACCATCACTCCAACCCCTTCATGCTAAATTCCTTTTTGTGTGTCCTTAATAAGAGCTATGATGTTATAAATGTAAATGAGCATGATCTGAATAGTGCAGCTTGTCAAACAGTGTGTTACAGGATAGTCACAGCAAGATGCTCAATGTCCTAAGGCACCAGCTCTCTGAGTGGCACTGAAGACCAGTGGACCCACCCTATGAAAACTCTGAGAAAATCTGGCAACAAATTGGCTTAAACAAGAGGTTACTAATCGTTGACATGCCACAGTGTATATATGGCATGTCATATAGAGCAACAAAAAGAGAGCAACATATACCTAAATTGTCAATTATAAGCTCATGAAGTCAGACATCTTACTCACCTTTACCCACTGGAAACTTGTTGCCAATTTATGTAACATATTCCACCCATTTGAATGGCCACTTAATGAGTCCGTGTTGACAATGCAGATTTAAATTTTGTGTTGCCACTTATCCGATATTTCAGCTCTTGCTGTAAAGAATGAAAAGTTCATTTGAAATCAAAAGCAACATTACAGTCACAATAGCAGGGAAAACAAACAAGCAAACAAAAAACGCTAACTTTTAAGTTACCCCAACAACCCAATGGGATTTTGGAGACAGAAAAATATCTATAGGCCGGGATAGAATTTACAAGTAACTTTTACTCATATAGACCTATTATTGGAAGACTGTTCCCATAATTAAAGTGCTGGAGGCCATGTCAATATCCCTTCACATCTTTCTCTCTACCTCCTAGACAAATAGAATCTCATGAAATAAAATATGCTCTGGGAACATTATCCAGAGCAAGAGACACTTGTAGGGGAGAAATAAACAACAACCCAGCTACAGTCACATGTCAGGTATCATCAGCCAAACAAGATGTGCTTCCAGCATTTCTACGTGCTCTAAGACATATTACAAATCAGATAGCTTAGTATCATGACAGAATAAGGAAAAGAGGAAACTGCCTCTAGAGTAGTGGAACTATATACTCATGATAAGAGTTACAGTTATATTGGGAATATGAAAATTGGCAGGGAGTGGCTCTCCTGTTTTGCAGGTTTATGGAGCACATCTTTCCTTGGGTCAGTGGTCATGGGAGGTTCCTTCATACAACAAGAAAATTAACTTTATTTTCAGGCCTATAAACCATATTATTTTATAATGTGTACATTGCAAAATGTGTATTTTGTTTCTACTAAATTTCCAAGCCTACAGGTTGTCTTCTTGATGCTGTTATATACTTAGGCTGGGCAGAATTCCACTTTTTTAAAATAAATTTGACAGAATATTTTGATGTTTATTTTAAACATTTATTTATTTATTTAAATTTTCACAGTTGTGGGAAACTATGGGAAGGTCAGACCTTAATTATGTAATGACAGCAGACATTGAGATTCAAAAAGTTTTATAACTTAAAACACAAATTATGAACATCGCATGTCAAAATATATAAAGTAAATATCCTTAAATGAAAGTAAGTTCTTAAGCTGCATTCTTCCTTCTTTGTCTATCTTTATATTCTGATTATTATTGAAGGAAATACTTTTTTCGCTGGTTTATGTGTGTGTACTTTGAAATTGACATTTACCAACATTTACCAATAAAAATTAATTCTCCCAAGCCTATACACACACACACACACACACACACACACACACGTAGATGGAAGTATAGCCTGGTATTTAAAACCAGTTATTTTCAGCTACTTCCCTTCCCACTTTACAGTTTACATTTATAAGGAACAATAATCTCAAGGTGAAGGAAGGCACAAGTATTCCTGTTCTAACACTTAAAAACTAAATAGGGGCAATAAAAGTAGCTGGGAATTAAAAAACAAAGCCAAAACAGGTGTTTACAGACCTAAGCCATTCTAAAGGTGCTATAAAATTTATTCACAACAGACACAAACAGTCTCAGGCACCTAAAAGAGCTCCTCAGGCTTTTTAGCTGAATAATTGAAGGATTCCACAATGTTCGCCTTTTTTTTTTTCCTCTTGGAAGGAGATACATCAGCCTTCTCCTAAGGGCACTCATCACACACAGTTTTTTCCTAACATTTCTTCTACTCCTTGGAGAGTTAAAATGCACCTCCCGAACTCAGTGAGCACAGCTTATGGTGTCTGTCTCTATACTCAGAGGTTTCACCCATTCATTCTAAAGTCCAATGCACAATTGGACTGGACTTTTGGGCCCATTAAGCTGGTTACAATAAACAGAATTAAAATTGGGATTTGTGTTCCTGAAAATATATCTGTAGGTCACCTTTCGAGCAGCCAGCTGGAACTTTCTTGCATTGTGGTGTTTATGTTGAAGTAGACACAATTTAATATTAAATGCAGTCATTGTTATGATGCTTAATTTGTATGCACTCTGGAAAATTTCTCAGATTAGACCCCATATCTTTCACATTACATGATTAAACTAACCAAGATGACGGAGGATGACTACATTAGTTTACAATGGAGAGCTACTCGTCCAAGAAATCTCAACATCCCTCAATAGAATCTGCCCTCAACAGAATATGAATGCTGCCTTTTTATCCAGCAAGCACCTATAGTCTGATTCAGCAGTATTCTGGATATTTATGGCTGTGTGTATACACATATTAACTGATATCTGCAGTATGCTACTTACCATCTGCCCGGAGCAGGAGAGAATAGCAGAGGTACCTTCCTCAAGTTTTCAATAAAATACCATACAATTCTAAACCTGTTTTGAATGTTTTTAAATATCTTGCTTACCTCTTTCAGTAAAATCCACATTAAAATGATCAAAGCCTCATGACAGCACTTTACAATTATTAAATATTAAACTAGTACTAAAGTAGGGCTCCATCTTTCAAAGGGATCCAACCAGGGCTTCCTTACACTCATGCAGAATCCCACTGAAGTCAGTGGGACTCCACCAGGAGCGGCGCCAGGGTTTTTGGTGCCCTAGACGGGGGGTCCTTCCGCGCTCCCAGTCGTCGTCAGCAATTCTGCGGTGGAGGAGTCCTTCTGCGCTCCTGGTCTTCGGGGCACTTCGGCGGCAGGTCCGGGAGCGAGTGAAGGACCCGCCGCAGAATTGCTGCCGAAGACCCAGAGTGCGGAAGGATCCCCCGCTGCCAAATTGCCGCTGAGGGCGGCAAAATGCAGCCCCCCAAATCCTGGTTCCCTAGGCAACCGCCTAGGTCACCTAACTGGAAGCACCGGCCCTAGACTCCACACACGTATCAATGTCCAACCACACAGACAGGTTGGTTGCATCATCATCATCATGTTCCTATTACGCTAGGGCCTTAAACAGGAGTTAGATAAAATACCCACATTACAGAGAATGAGCACATGATTATTAATCTATTACCTAGTGACTATTACTAAGAGATGATCAAAGGGTGCTGCATCTTCTATTCTCAGAGCTTCTGTTATGCAGTTGATAATAATTATTAAGTATTTCAGTGTGAGATAATACCAGTGCAAGCTGACTGTAATCAATGGGATAGCATAGATATAATGCGGGGAGTAGAATGACCCTGTGTGTCCCCAACAAACTGAATTACTCAGAAGAAAACCAGGTTCCCATTTCTACAAGAATACAATTTTCTGCTTCTATGGTTCAAACCTTTTCTTTCCTTGTCTTTACAGACTTCAGTTTGCTAAACATTTAAATAATAAAATAAGTGTAATATAATTGTGATCCATTCATAGAGGTTTCTCTTTTTTGTAAAGCAGCTGAAATATTTTGTGTAGAGGACTCAGCATTAAAACTAAATGAAATGAATTGCTCACCTGCTGTTTTTTCCTGTGAATATTTATATTTGTGGTGAAATGAATACATTGGCTCAGGGGCTGCATTTTACCCTAGCATTTTTGCACTGCTGAGGAAGATGGCCTCTGTGCTCTCCAGACCTGGCTGGCTAAATGCTGGGCCAGTCTCCTGACATACCTCAAAGAAGCCTAAACGTTTATCTAAATTACACTAGCTGCTAATGGCCCACGGTGGTGATAGGGCAGTCAGGGATCCATGGAGTTTAGCCTTATGTGCCAGCAGTATGGAAGCAGATGAGGGGGAAGGCAGCAGGGTCCCTCTATAATGAAGTAAGTCTTTGTGCCTCACTATTCTGGCTATAAGTCCAGAATATGCAGCAAAGACCAGGCACACCACATCCCAGGTTCTGGGCAATTGTATTCCATCCACAGAGTAGCCAGACTGTATTCGCAACCAGTAAGAGTTTTGCCAATATTGTACTTGAATGAGTATTTCAAATGTAGTGCATTTACATGGGGATTCCTTGTGATTATTAAAGGAGCCCATGCAAGTCTGCCAAGGGCCCAGCTCTGCAAGGAGTTGAACACTTTCCTGGAGATGCAGAGAGCCCTTAACTCTGAATGGTCAGCAGCTCATAGGATCAGGCCCTAAGTATGCTGTACTATTCAAAAGATATGTTGCCATATAGAGCTACCAATGGATAAAAAAACATAGCTATTTGGATTCATGGCTAGGTGGTGATAGGAGACTATATTGAGGCTCATGCTTCTGATGCCCACCAGATACTTTAACAGCCCCTTGGGCTGCTACCAATGAACACTCCTAGGAAATCAGACTAAATTGCATTCTATCTTCATTATCCAAGTACCCAAAAATTAAATGAAAACTTTTAGGGAAATTATTACAAAATACTCTATAATGTGTGTTGATATGATTACAAACATGTTTCTAAATATCAGAGCTCGGTAAATAACGCAAAAACACTATGAATATTCATTTGGATTTTAAAATAAATTTGCTTCAGCTATGTTCGCTTTCTCCTTTTGTGTGTGCTTTCCGACCGCAGTAGAGCAATCAAATTTTACTGGCAAAAAAATGTTCACAGACTGAGAGCTAATTTAAGTTTCATGCACGTGTTCATGGATAACAAATTTTGACTTGAATAAATATTCACACCAGAAATGCTTCTCACCAATCCCATCAGAGAACAGAAATGAAAACATGCAACTCATCTGGCCAATCACAACTTTGGTAATCAACTCAACTTACAGTTTCAGATATTTATGATCAATCTATAGATTTAAAAAATTGGAAAACATGTTCACCAACGAAATTCAAATTATGACTAAGTCCTAGGAAACCCCAATCTGCTCATGGATATTTTGCAAACAGAATAAGTTAAATTAATTAATTATTGTAAAATATTCACTAAAGCTCTAAATAATTATATGATAGAAAACAAATGTAAGCTATGGATGATGATATATAGTGAGCAATCATTCAATAACTAATATGCTAAAAGCATGATTCATGAAAATACATTATGTAGACAAGCTGTGGATGTTGTTTACTGAGAAGTACATATCACACTCTTTAAATACGTGTTTTTTTTTTTTTTTTTTACAAATAAACTTGTCTTTGCATTAGTGTTTGAAATTACATAAAAATGAAGCACAGAAAAGGAATAACATTGGAAAGGGACTAAATTATGCCATTTTGATAATTTGCTTATATGGCTCAAAATGTACACGGCTGTCTTTACAGGACCAAAGTAGCGCCCAGGTAAGGCTATCCTGCTTTTTGGAAGATCTGAATCCATGGAGTTAGATGTGCATGTGTTTCAATCTCGGCACACAGTTACACACCTGCATGTCATCAATTCTTAAAACCTAGTTTTAACTTTATGTGGGGTGAATAGAGTTGGGATTCAAAACCCTTATTCTTATTCCCAGTTCCCAGATCTAGCCACTGTACAGTGAAATTTCCTTATGTACATAAACGGAAGACAATGGACCCTCCTATATACACGATAGTTTAACTGTCAAACAAGAGCTCCATTACCAGTAACACAGCTTTTATGCAGGGTACATGGGTTTCAAATCAATATTTCTTACTAATACCCATCATTCTGCGTAGCAAATAGCAAATAAATCTGCATTTTCACCTCAGGGAAGAAATGAGAAACGCTGTGATCAATGTTTTTCATGACAAACATGATGGAAAGCAACTGTAGAGTTCCCATCTAGTACATCAGTATAAAAAGCACAGAGCATAGCTTATCTTCGTAATCTTTATATGTATGCAACAGGCATTACCTATATTTCCTGATATATTTGTATTTGTTATTTTTTTCCATTGTAAACATTTTTGCTACATTGAATATTCAAGATCTGCAGTTTATAGGAAAAACCTCAAACAAAAAAACAAAAACAACAACCGCAAATAAGTCAAGAAAAAGTCCCATTAATGCATTGAAAAAAAATCTGCTGTATTTACAGAATATTGTGTTCAAAGTCCAATTCTAATTACAAGAAAACTCCAATAAACAACCAATAAACAGTTCTTGTGCTTCAAATGGATTTGACATAGTGGCACCTTAAATAAAACTCCTAACAAGATTATTTTATTTTTTGTAAAGTAAGCCATGACTTAACATTTGGGTTATACAAAGTGACAACCCTAGAAATTTTGAAAGTGTTGCTGGTTAGATGCAAAAATCCATTGTCACTATGGTAATTACCTTCACAATGCCTGATGTTAAATGGGCAGTCCTGTGGCCCAAGAAGCAGCTGAATCCTGCATTGTCCTTGCATGATAAAAAGATTAGAGAGTCTGAAAAGCAGAGGAACGGAATCTCACAGCTTCTTAGACTTTGCACTGAAAGGGCCATTGTAACATCATCATAAATCCTGGGTTCCCTAGGCACTTGACAACTAAAGCAGTGGACAATAGAATTCTTGTGTTGAACAAAACACTCCTTGTCTGCCAAAGGGTTTATCTGCTTCATTTACAAATGTCTTTCATTGTACCAAAATAATTCCCTATTAGAAACACTATTAGGAGCAGAACTAAATAAATATTCACAGCTTTGGTATGTTTTCTAGAAATGAATAAACCAATACAACCAACTAGCATGCAAAATATGAGTCTTTAAAAAAAAACTCCTTTGCTCCATTCTGTGAGTCCCTCTTCTCCTTACTGTATCTATCCATTCATGCACCCTATCTATCTTTTGCTACAAGGAAAATGCCTATCATACACCACATTTACTAACAGAAGAGAAAAATATTGGTGAACTGGAAGGATTTCAAAGGAGAGCAACAACTGTGATCAAGGCGCTATACGCACTGACTTCCACAGAAGGATTTTGAAAGCTAGGTACTTATAGCTTTGCTAAGAGATGATACCTACAGCTTGGCAATTAACAAAATATGAGTATGTAAATGTCTGATGGTTTATAAGACAGACAGAGAAAAATATTTATGACAATAAAAGGGGGTAAGGATTAAATTAAGAAAGGGAAAATATAGAGTAAATAGAAAAAAAATGTCCTGTTAGTGATGGATACCAATCTGTGACCAAGTCTCCCAAATGAAACAGTGCTAACCAGTTTCTTACTATATTTAAAATTAATCTGGTCAAAATATTGGAATATTTAGAGTAGAAATGAATAAGTAAATAAATAAAAATAAATTATACAAAATATTAATTTGCATTTTTAAAAGAAATGCTTCTGCCATAGTTGCACCTCTTTTGTGTTTAGTATCTGCAAATATTTAATTAATGAAGTTTTACTAGCAAAATGCTCAGGGAAAGAGAATTTCTAATATGCATAAATGATTCATGATGAAAAAGTTTAAAAAAATATTGATCACATAAAATCAGTTAGTGAATGCATTCAAGAAAATCACAATGGTCCATGAGAGTAAATTCAAAGGCAAAATAGGTTAGCATTTCTTGAACAAATTATTTACCCGGATATTCTGTCTAGCTGCTATTAGTTTATAAAAATACAACAACTATTTCCAGAGGCTCACTCAGAATGTTAAAGATAGCTTGTTTAAAAAAGTGACCAGAATAAAGTACTTGGCTTGCACACTGATTAGTGTAAGTATGATTTTAAAATGTCTTGGACAGTTTAATAGAATACCTTATAAATTCTGAACATAACAATGATTTAAGCTCGCAGCCCCTATAGAAAGATTGGGAGTTGGAATATCTATGTATGTGTGTGTGTGTAATTTATTTGATGTAGAATACCTGTACACAAATGCAGTATGAGAAACTCTGAAGGTAATATATATATATAGTAGAAAAAAGTGCAACACACATCCTTAACCTCAGAGTTACTTCTAAAACTGAGCAAAATTATGCCATGCAACATTTCACCTATAAAAAATATACATGATGAACAAAAGCATAGTGTAGCTCTGATTTGTGGGGAAATCTGTTACTGGCTGCTGAAATACACCAAATCTAAACCCAGATTTTAATGAACATCTGAGATGGTACAATGTAAAAATAAAGAAAAAGGAATTGTATACACAGGTCAGAAATGTATACCCTACAGGTAACTTCATCTATGAAATTATGAAGTTAATCTTAACATTGGGTAAGTGAAGTGCAACATAAGACAGAAAAATAAATATGGTAAAGTACGTACTCTGGTTTTTATGCCACAAACTATGTAAAATTATCTGGAGCAAAAAAGCCGAGTAGATCAAGTAACAAAACTATTCTCTAAAAATAACAGGCTTCTCAAGAAGTAACCAGATACCATCAGGAAATCAAAGATCAAATAGATTGGCAAATGAATGAAAAATAAAATATTTGCAGAATTTCATGTGCACACAATATAATGCACACATATTGCAATTAACACAAATGTGTGCACAATCTTGGTTCTTGTATGTGCCAAGTATGTGCCTGTCTAATTCTGAAAATCCAGACTTCATTATAAAAATAAATACAATTAAATTAAATGCCCAGATTATAACAACCAGTTCATATTTACTATATGAATATGAATTAGCCAATTATATAAAAATACAAAATTAACAACAAGGTGGGTCAGTGGGTTAATGAACAAGTGGAAATATATTGGGTGTTTTCATCCTAGTCCCTGGCATACGCACCTTGACATCACAAACCCACAGCACAATTTGACTGTTAGTAGTCTCTACCTCTGAGCCGCCTCTGACTAAAACAAAAAAAGGTGCTTCTGACCAAAACAGAGGTGGCTTAATATAATCATCCATAGCATCTGACCACACTGTCCCCAGTATTATCAAGTGACAATAGTCCATCACTTTTATAGGTATTAAGGGCCTAATCCTGCAATGTGCTAAGTACTTTGTGTGTGTTTAGTGAGAACTGAGAGTACATAGCATCTCCCAAGAGATGCTCCTCACAAGGGGAAATATATTCTTTAAAAATGGTACAATACAAAATCAAAATTATATACAAGAAAGGACAAAATCTAAGAAGGACAACCAGGTAATCATCCCATCCCTGCCTTGAAGATAACTGTTTCTACATGATACCACACATTTATGCAATACCTAATATTTTGATGAAACAGAGAATACTTTACATATGAGGACAGAATGCAGACAGCAGCATAAATCATACACACAAATGCAAAGCACTTAACAAAACAAATAATAGGGCAAACACTGAACAAAAGAGGAATAAATATCACAAAGGAAAAGAAAATAATTATATGACACTTAAAGGAAGATTTCCGTATACGTATCCTCTCCTACCATCCAGCCTAATAAAACAACTACACCACCAGAAGAATGACAATTAACAATATGGTATAAATATAAAATAGTTCCTAGAAGTGGAGACTTTGTTTATTCTCCAACAGCTTAAATGGGAGTTGGGAGTAAAGAGAAAGATCAACACCAGGAAAGAGTAAAAGCTCCACATTTGTTTTTGTTTCTTGCATTGAGAAATAATTTTTGCTCCAAATCCCAGCTGAATACAAATTCATTATTGTTCTTCTTTACAAGGGATAACAGAGCCAAAGGAACATAACACCCAAAGCAAAAATACAGGCAACCCCAAGTTGTGCAAATCAGGTACATACACATTAATTAACTTGTAAATACAACTACAGAGGGCCTAGAAACAACAGCCCTGCATTGGGAGTTCAGGACCATGGCCAGGAGGGTCAGCTGGGGACACTGTCCTGGGACTAGGCTTAAGGGGGGTCCAGGCCCACAACTGTGGCAGGACCACTCAAGAATAAGGGGACAGCACTGAGGCACACATAGCTCTTCCCCCACAATGAGGGCTGAGTGGAGTGCCTAGCCACCGCAGTAAGAAGTGGGCCAAAACATAGGGCAAGGGAACAAAAACAAGAGAGGGAGGGGAATTAACAAACAAGAAGAAGGAGGGGTGGGAAATGGAAAGCAAAAGATTAAAAAAAAAGAGGGAGCAAATTGGGAGGGGGGAGACTAGAGGACAATGAGAAAAGCAGCCAGAATCTGGCTGCTTTAAATCATGGTATAGGGAAAACTGGTTAATAGCAATGAAAATTAAGTGAAGTGAGAAATTAACACGAAAAATACATGATTGAAATTACAAACTGGATAGTGGAATAGGTACATTTTCATAGAGGGCTATAGTAGACCATGATTGGTTTTTACAATACCAATACTTAGTATGTACTGAAGGCCAAATCCTCTGCACAGTTCAAAGTAAATGGGAATAAGCCAGGGTAGTTCCATAGGGCCCAGAATGGGACAAACTAGCTGCACAACAAAAGAATCCTCCTCAGATCACAGCTCTGGTGTACAGAGATTGTGCCCCCCTCCCCTCCACAACCACCCTTCACAACTTTCCCATTGCAGCAGGACTTCATCTGTTCCCCTCTCTTTTGGGTCATGTTGGCTCATGGGCAGGCTATGGGCCTTTGAGAATTAAGTCTATGTTAATTAAACGTGTGCTACTCCAGCCTAATCCTATTCAGGTAGGGTTACCATACGTCCGGTTTTTCCTGGACATGTCCGGCTTTTCGGCAATCAAACCCCTGCCCGGGGGGAATTGCCAAAAAGCCGAACATGTCTGGGAAAATGCTGGCCGGGCACTTCCCCTCCCGCGGCTGCTCTGCCCCTCCCCTGACTCTTCGGCTCTTAAACAGAGCTGAAGAGTCAGGGGAGGAGCAGAGCCTCCGGCCGTGGCGGCTCTGCTCCTCCCCTGACTCTTCGGCTCTGTTTAAGAGCCGAGCACTACAGGCTTTGGGCAGTGCCCAGCCGGGGGTGCAGGGTCTGGAGGCATAGGGACTGCCCGAAACCCAAGCGCTACCGGCTTCATGGTTTGCCGGGCAGCCTCCAGACCCTGCGCCCTTGGCTGGGCGCTTCCCCTCCCGGGCTCCAGCTGTCCTGGGGAAGCGCCGGCCGGGGGCGCAGGGTCTGGGGGCTGCTCGGCAAACCGTGAAGCCGGTAGCGCTTGGGCAGCCCTTTTCGCGTGGCTGGGAGTGGGAGGGAGGAGGGGGCGGAGTTAGGGTGGGATTGGGGCGGGGCTGGGGTGGGAAATGGGCAGGACCAGGGCCCCGTGGAGGGTCCTCTTTTTTTTATTTGTTAAATATGGTAACCCTAGTTCAGGTATCAAGAATGAAAGTGGATTCAGAGATTTCAGGCTCAGTCCTATTAAATATCATAGATCAAATTTGTTTCCATAAATCCAACCTCTCTGAGTTTTTTCTAAAAACTAAATGTTTGTGGCTATAGCAGACATATAGCAGATCTGCAATCTGAAAGATTTTAAGTGTGTGCACTAAAACCTAGCTTTTCTATATGGAATTTTCTACTAAATAACTGAAAAAAAATCCTCAAATCCCCAGGGGCAAACCTCTCTTATATATTTTCCCATCACGTAAATAAAATTGATATAAAATATACAAAACACACATTACTGATTATCATCCTTGCACAAACACACAATGGTACTCTCAACCCACTGAATTCTTTCCTTACTGAGTCACACTTAACCCAGGTTCTCCAACGGTACAAACCATACACTACCAGGACGAGATTCTGATCCCAATGAAGTCATACTGTAGTTTTGCTGTTGACTTCAATGAAGCCAGGATTTCATGCTCAATTTCCATAAAACTTTTTCCTAAACAGTCAGAGTGTCTGAGACATCTCCCCCCAAAGTCGAATATCTACCTACATTAAAGCATACATTTTAGCATCAAATTTCAGCACTGTTACTTATTTGGTTTCTTCACTCTTCTAATCTCGGTCCTTTCTTTCTTTCCTTCCATTGTATATCTAAGGGCCTGATCTGATCCCATTGTGCTCAATGGCAGAATTCCCACTGATTTCACTGGGATTTGACCCCTATTGTATCTTTCTTTCCTGTTGTTTTCAGTGTTTGTTTTCTCTTCCTTTCTTCTGGCTTTCTTCTATTTCCTTTTATCAACCTCTCCTCGTGACCTGAAAACTAAACCTAAAAAAGTGAGAACCACTGAACTATGTGCTGAATGCTCCCATTAGTCAAGCTGTAGGGGACAGCCAGCACAGAAATAAACTTCAACTGACCTTTCAAAAACAAATCTTTATATAATGTCCCATAAAATCATCCTGCTGGTTCCAGGTCTGGTAGAGACACTCAAGAAAGTATAAGTCTGGGACATTCGAGATACCAGAAAGGACCTTTAGCTCAGAATTGGTCCAAGGTGAGCAAAGAGATGGGGTTCTTTTGTCTAAGGTACTTTTTCCTCTGACCTTCACTCTATTATTAACAAAGAAAAGAGGAATTGTTTAAAATCTTTACAGATATCTGATGTTTCTGAATTCGTATATGCCCGATTCAACTAACTGAACATCTATATCATCACAGAAAGATACATAATTCATTCTGGAGCTTATTTCAAACCAAGTGACTCTTTAAAGAATCTTTTTATAGTTTAAGTTAAACTTCTGTGTTTATCATGCCCACACCATAGTATATTTGGCATTTATTTGCATGGTAATCTTATTTTTAGGTAACCGTTAAGCTTCACTCTCTCTCTCTCCTCTTTTTCTCCATCCCAATTTCTGTCTGTGTGTTCTCAACAGGGGAAAGTTGACTCCCCAACCCAGAAGGGAGGAGGTGATGCAATATATATCTTGTTGATATATAAATTAATAAAACTCTAGGCGTGGGAAAGAGAATACTATTGATCTTAGCAATAATCTCCTTTAAAATCTATGTTTCTTATTAAAAAAATTGAACAATGTTGATTGGTTGATACTCTGAAATCATTCTTAACACTGTAACACATTTAGATTGCTATTTCCAGGACTAAAATTAAAGATATGGCAATATATCAATGGATAAGTACAGTATTTTGAACTATGTGCAAGAAGTAAGAGCTTTCAACTATATAAGAGTGTGCAATTTTCTCCAGAATTAATACAGCACCCAGATTTTCAGGAATGTTACAGTGGGGTGATATAATTTTCCATCTCCCATCAGTTGAAGATATTTTATCCTGGATATTACAATATACTTATATTTCTTATGAGCAGTTATTTCCCCCATATTTCATAACATGCCTATCTATCTAGTCTTGACAGTTAAGGCATAAATAATAATAATCTATATTTGAGTTGCACAACATAATTAAATGCTCATAAAACTGAATTTCACAGCTAAAATTAACCAAAATGTCTACTATATTAATATTTAACATTTGTCTGCTGGCCATTATGTCTCCAAATACCACTGAGACTTTAATTTTCTATGCTACATTTACTATAAGCTATGAGTAAGTGTATTATGAGATTTGTTCAAAACAATGGTGGTGAAGTAGAAATATATATAATCAAATAATAACATAGCAAGCACATGGTATATACAAGGAGTCAACTGTACATTACACACTTAAGCCCGCTGTGTATTACACACTTAAGCAAAACTCCCGCTGAAGGTAATTGGAGTTTTGCCTAAGTAAGAAATATCATATCAACCCTAAATAAATATATTAATGTTAATAGGTATCCCTGTAATAGGCCACTAACCTCAAGCCAACTATGAACTTCTCATTTTGCAAAGGTAGATGATAAGTTTCTGAAATGCTAAATCTTTTTTTTTTTAAGTGAAAGAAATTGGACAGTCTGAAGCTGAGTCCTCATCAGTGCTGATCTTCAAGTTATTCCCTGGCAGTGGGTCTATCTTTTAAACCTTCTAATTGCATAGCCCCAAAATGTTCTCTAAATACCCAACATCCTTGGGCTACAAAAAAGAAAGTCTGTTGTTTAAATGACAGCCTGGATAGCTGTGTGTCTTGAAGAACAGTACCTGGGGACAAGCCGCTGGCTAATAAGAAGTTAATATAAGATCAAACTAATAAAAAGATCCCTTTTGGCAGCTGCCCAGCAAACTGTCTCCCCAACGAGAGCAGGAAAATATATATTTGCAAGAAAGCTGAAATAAAAATAAAAGTTGGATGTTATCCATGTATTAGTATTTTTTCCTCCCGTTTAAAATGTAAATTGGCATACAGATGGGAGAATATTCTGCCTTAGAACTCCTGTGTGGCCTTGGCAAATCTGTATGTCTCATTTTTTTCATCTGTAATTTAGGGATAAAAATAATTATCTACAACACCTCATAAAGGGGCTGGGATGTTCGGTTAATTCACACTTCCAAAGCAATATTAAGACCCTCCCTTGATAGGACTATGTAAGTCCAAACTATTTATTAATAATTATTACTTTTTATGTGTTCTTGCTGGCCTTATTCCTAAATATATCTTAGGTTTTTCCCTACTTTAAATCACAGTTACATTGATAGAATGTTACACATACTTAACATTAAATTTGACTGGCAGCAAACTGTTGGTAAAATAAATAAGGTTACTTTCATGCCTCCACTGTTATTTTGCAAATGAACCAGAGATATCGGTAGTTCTACAGCTCATTATCTTGAATTGTGAAGGCACTAAACCAAAGGAGTTTCACTAAAAATAATTACCTACTAGGTTCCACTTGATAGTGGGTGGACATATTTACATCAACCAGTTGCTGAATTTCCATTCACTGTTCATGGTAATCATAATCATAATTACCATGTAGCCATGTTTAGTAGCTAGACAGTCATCTTAACCTGCAGTTATTCTTGCTAAATTACAGTTGTATGGTTTCTAAAACCACTATTAGAAATTGAAAATGTACATATGTGGTAGTTTGAGAATCTGTCAAATTATCAGTTAACTTTTTGCTGATTATCAATTATATCAAATAATTTGGACCTCAAGAAAATGGATAATGTATTTGGTGACTATGTGTTATAGTAATTGACACTACATATCTTTGTGTGCAAACATATGGAAGGTTGAGGGGGGAAATGAAAATGCAATAATCTGAAAGACAGTAGACGCTTTCTCTGTGGTAGCTTACCTTGCAGAAAATCTGGGTTAATAAAAACCAATCATGTTTCTGAGCCAGACTTCCTATACTCAGTATGTTGTTGGGTTTTGTTTAAAATTTTTAATTAATGTGGTAGTTTAGTGCACAGAAAAAAAGCCACTCCTAGTGGAATGACTAACCCACCAGAATCCTGAGAAATCCCCAATTAACTTAAGCAAGACAATAACATTTTCATTTATAATTGTTATGAATTATCTTCTATAGAACTTTGTGATGCGTCCCAGCATATCTCTGTGACATCCTGTGGTAATGTATATGTCACACAGTAGCTCAAAAGATAATAAGTCACCACTGTATAATGTATATAAAAAGATTTTTTCATGTACTCATGCTTGTGCATGGTATAGTATATCAAATAATAATCACAATTATATACAGTATCAGGCTGAACTGGACTGCACAGGGTGAGAAAGGGAGGAAGGAGGAGGGACAGTGCAGGGAACCCAAAGTATATGTCCATAAATCCAGGGCAGCATATTTGTTGGTATTTTCTTCAGCATTTGTGTAAGGACCCAAATTATATGCCCACAAAGAATTATGGTCTGCTAGTGTGGAAGCACAATCCCTTCTGCTACTTGTGCACAGTAAGGCTACATCTACACTACAGGGGGGAGTCGATTTAAGATACGCAAATTCAGCTACGTGAATAGCGTAGCTGAATTCAACATATCGCAGCCGACTTACCCCGCTGTGAGGACTGCGGCAAAATCGACCTCCGCGGCTTCCTGTCGACGGCGCTTACTCCCACCTCCACTGGTGGAGTAAGAGCGTCGATTAGGGGATTGATTGTCGCGTCCCAACGGGACGCGATAAATCAATCCCCGAGAGGTCGATTTCTACCCGCCGATTCAGGCGGGTAGTGTAGACCTAGCCTAAAGCAACAGCATTCCCTGGAGCTCAATGGCCTAGTCAAAATCTCCACAACCAACACCACTCTTCTTCCACCTATCATTTGCATGGATACAGGAAGGGCAGGATGCTGCTTTTAGCGTTACAAACTGCACTCACGGCTTAAGTACAGGTAGAGTAAAATGTGTAATTTTTTATATTATCCAAAATGTGTGAGTGTGTATGTATGTGCACATGCACACACACACAGAAAGTGTTAGGTTAGCTTTTTCACCTGCAAAATTTCATGGTCTGATAGCCCCCAATGTAGTAAAATACAAGAAATGATTCTCTGTAAGCCCTCATGTCCCCATACCAGGAATATTTTTAACAATTAAATTTAACAAAACTAATAAGTTACTTAACAAAACTAATAATAGTTATATTCTCATGGGCCCTACTTAACTATGCACATGAAATTTATGGGGGAGATTTTCAGAAATACCTAAGGGATTTAGGAGCACACATTCCATTGACAGTCATTGGGGCTTGTACTCCTAAATCTTTAAATTCTATTGATTTTTAGATGGAACCTGTGCTCCTAAAACACACAGGCACTTTCAAAAATCTTCTATAACTGCAATAAAATATCATATTTGAATGCCATAAACACACCCATGTGCAATGAAAATAACTGCATATACAATTGCCAGATATGTTTGAGCACATGTATTTTTTTCCATGTACAAAATGGATTCACTTGTAAAATGTAAGGGCATGTTCCATGGTCCTGAGGAAAAATGACTACGAAAAATGAGGAAGATGACTAGCTTTGGTGAGCCAGTGTGTTCCCATGTTTGCCATATCCCTCTCACTGGTAACACTGCTCCTCCAGTTCTAGTTTTAAGAGAAAATATTACATGGTCATAACACTCCCAAACATTTGTTATCATTTTATGATTCCTGCAAGAGTTTAGTCATAGGGTAATGTTTAGTTCCGTGGAAGAATGTGTAATTTCAATGAAAAGTAGTATTTAGCTGCAAAACATCTTAGCCACAATTAACTTTTTTTTTCAAAAACCCAGAAATTTCTGTTGAAGTAGAAAAGCTGCATCTTACGAGTTTAGTTGGAACTGTGAAATGTTTTACACTGTCCTCCTCACAAATAATATTTAGGACTGGGATGTCAAATCAAAGAGATATGACTTGAATTTAGATTTGGAGAGAAAGAGGCAGAAAGAGAAAGAATATGTGCACTGAATGGAAGCAGGAAAGTTATTTCACAGCCTTGTCAAGTCACAAACAGCTGCCAGTATTTTGAAACTGAAATGAGGAACACTTTGGTGATAAATGTCGTGCACCCGTGGGGAGGGTATGGTAGGAGAGGTGAGGGGAGGGGAAGGGAAAGTACTTGCAAAACATATTTTTTAAATATTATTAAAACAACACTGCTCTTACAATCATAAAACTAAGGAACCAGTTGGCAACACACTTACAATAAGTACACGTGCTCAAATTGCTACCTGAGATGTGGGTACTCAGCACAGGAGAGTAAAGGGCCATTCTTCAATCCCCTTTCATGAAATCCTTTGATGGGCCACAGTTTGATCCATTAATAATACAGCACAATGTTTAAAATGAATAACGTGTTCAATGGAGAATAGAACCCTTGTAGGGAAACCTAGGAATATCCCTCCTTTAAAATATGTTTATAATACCACCCATTTGTAGCAATCAAATGCTTTCCAGAAGCAAAGAATTTACAATTGATCAAGAGATAAAAGCCATCCCTGGCAGTGTGGGTTAGCTGGATGAGTAACATGGACAAGAGATTGTGGTATGTAAGTAACTAGTTCTTGTGATCAGTTATAGTAGACACCTCATCTAGAACTAATATAAGGATTTAAGAGTCAGAGTATTTTGATTGGATTTTTGCATGAGTGAAACCATGCTACAGAATTTTGAATCAACACTGCCTTTAAGTAGGCCTCTCTGGGATACTAGAGAAGATTATATTAATTGAGCCTGAAGGAAATAAAGGGATGCACAGTATGAGTATCTCCAATACAGATAATGAAAGGTTATATATATTTACAAAGGAAATTTGAACAAATAAATAGAACACATCTCTTTATCAGGAAGTTTCAAAAGGATACATGCAATATGCTCTTTGTATGAGCTTCCTTGGAAATAAATTAGGTGCTCCTAAGTGTTGGTTGGAAGTCTAAAAACTGTTCATCATCATGTGTTGTTGATTTGTCCTAGTTACGGTATATAACATACCGTCAAACATCATAAAGTTTCAACTCAGTCAGATGACATAGCTAAATGAAGGTGCCAGTAAAAAGCTGAAATATATTATTTTAATGACAAAAATAGAATTGAAGAAGGATATAACAAGCAGGAAAAAATCACAGGTCCCTTAGCAGAGCATTGAGGATTTGCACAATCCACAACAGAGACCTAATTTCAGTCAGACTTTAACCAAAGCTTTGATTTGATAAAAAGCATGTGTTTGTGACCACATTTTAGAGCCTGCAATTAAATTCAGGAACAAGTATAGTACTCTACCAGAGTTGTGGATACAAAGGCCATCACTGAAAAATAGGCCAAAAGTATTGAATTGCTGAATTACACCTCTACCCCGATATAACGTGACCCAATATAACATGAATTCAGTTATAACGCGGTAAAGCAGTGCTCCGGGGGGGCAGGGCTGCTCACTCCGGCGGATCAAAGCAAGTTCGATATAACGCGGTTTCACCTGTAACGCTGTAAGATTTATTGGCTCCCGAGGACAGCATTATATTGGGGTAGAGCTGTATTATTAAACTGGGAATAGTTTTTAACAATATTAAGTCTGGAATCAAGCCAAAAAACCCACTAGAGACTTTTCTAAAAAAAAAAAAAAAAAGAAGAAAAAAAGAAAAATCAGATGTTCTAAGAGTCCCATGACTAGATGAGTTAGTAATGCACATTCAATGCCAGTAAATCCGTCCAAGTACAATTTTACCCTGTGACCAAGTATGGTCACAGCTCAACATGCATTTCAGTACCACAGCCAGGGATAGGATGAGGCAGGATTCAGGGACCTGCCTATCAGTGCCATGTGCTGAAGGAAAGAAGTTGATGGATTTGCAAGGTTTAGATCCCAGGATCCCTGGGACAAGGCCAACAGCACAAAACACAAGGGTTTTCCATGGAATAGCAGGGTCTTAATAGGGACTAGGGAGACAGGAATGCTATGAGCACTTTTGCAAGGGAGGAATGGTTACAGCTTGACCATGTAATTGGAGCCCTGTGGTTTATGAGGGGTCCTTTGTAAGGTTTGGATTCAGACCTCATTTAGGTCCTGATCCTGCATGTATAGCATACATGCAGGATCAGGACCACGTGTGCAGAGCCCCTGTAAATCCAACAGGGTTCCACACAGACACAGAAACCCACCCATGCACTACATACTGCAGGATAAGGTCCTCTCACTGCATCCATCACTGACTGCAACACAAGAATCTCACTATTACAGCACTCTCCCTGTTTTAAGGGTCAGGGATTTTTCACAGGGCACAGTACAGTTACCACGTCTCAAAGTGTCAGTTGTATTGAGACACAGTTATCTGAGTCTCCGACAGTGAGATGCTATTGTTATACAGAATCAGGAAAAGAACCCAGGTCTGATGACTCATAGTTGTACTCTATATTACACAGATGACATGAACTGTATAGTTTAAAAGAGACCAGAGTTCTGCCATATTGAACTTTCCCTCCTATATCTATGAAATATCAAGGAAGCTCCAGGCTCTATTTTCTATGCCTCATAAAAAAAGAAAATCTTTCCAAAAGATTTTTTTTCTTATATTACATACAAAAAATATCAATTCCATCTCCTTGGTTAGCTAGTTATTGTATCTTCTAATATTTCTCACTATCTATTCATCCATGTCTTTTACAACAGAAAACAAAGATTTTCTGATAGATCCCTGGGTAATTATAGACGCTGTGCAAATACTGCCAAAAATTCTATAAGTATTCATTTTAAATTAATTCTCTTTGACCATGGTCACACACCATGTGTTCTGTATCTCTGAATATTCTACCGAATGAGTTACTGCCGGGAATGTTTGCTGAAACAGCAAGTGTTAAGTAATCATTACAGAATAGTCATAGAAAGCAGATTTTGAATTTCTAATTGCCAATATTCACATTGGAAACCTAATTTTAGGAATTACATTTATCCAAACATGGGGCAGAACATTACCATGTAATTTATATGGCCAATCAAAATGGCTTGAAATGCATCAGATTGCTCACAAACAAGGAACAGATTTAGAGTATTATCCCTCAAACAATGTACAGCAGTGATTTTATTCTGCAAATCTACTCAGGTATGTAAAGCTACTGAAATACATAAGTGTTCATAAGATAGTGACCTAAGAATAATTTGCAGAAATTAAATGGTGAATAGTTTTGAATGAATAAATTAGAGGACAATTTATTAGTGGACATTTTACAAACAGAAAAAAAGAGATGAATTTCACAGAATTATTTGTTAGAAATTAGCTACCCAATTCTAATAAATATTCAATAAATATAAAATTAAACCCATGCTAAATGGCTGTCATATAAAACATGGATTCAAAGTGTAATTTTTTTTAAAAAGTTTTGGGCGTTTACAAATAAGCTGAATATCAAACTACAGCCAATTTGATTTTAACATTCTCTGTAAAGGCCTAGTCCCACTGAAATCAATGGAAGGTGACTAAGCGCTGGTTCAGACCCTAAAAGACCATCCAGAACCTTAGATAAAATCAATATTTATTAATAAAATATTTTTTAAAACATAATTACCTATTTATAGTGGTTTTCAGTTATTTGAACTGATCACTGACTAGATAGCATCAACTACACACATACAAAGACAAAAGAAACCAAAAAAAGATTAATTTAGTTCATATTTACAAATACAACAAAAAAAATTTTCAACTTTCATGCTTCCACACAACCTTTAGGGCAATATTTGTATTTCTCTGCCTGCTCAGCATCTTATACAAGTCTGAAACACACTACTTTGATTTCACAAATGAGCTGGCTCATAGGTGTTACTTTCTTCTGCTGCTTTGTTCCCTTAATATAGCCCATTTAACTATACATACTTCCAAAATTTGTCTTCATTAAGAAGTTTATGATCAAACTAAAGCCTCAAGGAAGTTTTTATTCAAATCCCTTTCCCCCAGCTCCCCCAATGCATTGGCTGGTCTCCTTCACTTCAGCTTTTTGTAATGAACAGGTTATGATCTTTTTCTTTTCTTTATAGCAAACATTTTGTTGGCATAATTTGTGCCTGCTGTAGTCTGCTTTTCTTTGGCACCTGCCATAGCACTAAGAAAAAAGAACAGGAGTACTTGTGGCACCTTAGAGACTAACAAATTTATTAGAGCATAAGCTTTCATGGGCTACAGCCCACTTCTTCGGATGCATATAGAGTGGAACATATATTGTGGAGAGCACTGTTTCATATACATTAAATGCCAAACATCATAGTTGAGGATATGAACCTTCATATCATCACCTGTTGAGAAATTCTGTGATAATGGATTTCCAACTTAGGCACAGTTTTGACAATAAGGTTACTTCCTATTTTTGTAATTTATTTTATAACTGGAAACTGAAAAGAAAATCACAAAGCTGGAGCATGATTTAGTGTCAAGTTAGGAGGATTCTTCAGAATAGTTGCAATAATCACAGCTAGAACTTCTGTTTAGCACAGTCCAGCTTGTTACTCAACATTTCTGGATGCTCCCAAATTGTAATTAACTGCAGCCCTATTTCCCGCAATAAATGAAAATTAAATATGAACAGCCCCAATGGGTACCTCAGTTAATGTTACAGTCACAAATAGTGTCCAGTAATCATAGCTCTTGGGTTAGTGTACAGAAGGTGTGTCCAAGCAAATAAGGTTTTTACTAAAATTAAACCTATGTATGTATCTAAAACAGATTTCAATTCAATCAAATTCTTCTTTTTCATTATCCAAAAGAAAATATGCCATTGAGCCATCCAAATGACTATCTGAGTGCACAATGGTGGACTTCTTAATGTAGACAATCCCCACTAAATCAGGGTGAAGCAAATATGCCAAGAATTTTACCAGGAAGGTTCGTCCATTTTTGGCCATCTTGAATTCTCATCAACATTGGCTTGTAATTCTGTCTAGGTAATGGCAAGCTCCCTTTCTGATACCCTGTTACTATTAAGGTCATTCTCACAGTCTCTAGAAAGCACCCAATTTGGGATTAATTCAGAGTTTGTAGCTGCAAATCTGATACTTGACCAACAACTTTCTGTAGAATTCAGAAATAAACCTTCTTGGTTCTAGGCTCCTCCAACTGGATACATTGGAATTAATATTTTTTTAATCTTATAAAATAAAATGGGAGCACTGAGATTGAGTGCATCCTCAGGTTTTTGATCTTGGGAGATTAGCACTTCACAAAAGATGCAGGAGTTTTCCTTTGTCTAACATGATCAGAGAATTATACAAGTCTATCTGGAAGGACTGAAAGACTTGGTTTATTATTTTTGTGAACTGAACACAATTTTTGTCCTGAATGGGTAATCTGCTAATATTAGAATCTATTTTATTTGCCCATTTTTCACCAAGAGTCAAACTAATTTTAATTAGAGGGGAAAAGTGGATATTTTCTTACTATAGCATTTCGTAAACTCAAATTTCTTCTGCACTTTCCGTTGCTCAATTTTATCTGTTTACCTTGTACAAACTCACCTTATTTCTTAACACTGGATTTCAAGAACATGGATTTCTTAGCTTATGTTTTTCTTGTACGTAGAAAAACTGACAAATAAAAATCCCAAATAATGCATATTGTGCAGAACAGTGACAATATAAGGAGCACATACAATCCACATTTTGATCTATTTCTCTTTCTCATACGTCAACACAAGAAGCCAAGCTTTAATCACTATCATTTCCATAAAGTCCAAATTTTGGAAGAGAAGAGGGCAGAAGAACATAAACAGGAATAAAAAAGTAAAGAACAGCAGCAGCTGTGTATAATGTGTTTAACAAGTGTCTATACTTGAAAATTCAGGACAAATTTAGCATCAAATGCTTATTCTCCTCTGTGAGTGATCATTTATTTTGTACAATGGAAAAGCCCCAAATTAAAAATTCACATGTCGATTCATGTGAATCTATGATGGTTAACAGGAAACAAATTCACAGCTATGTCCATTGGCTGGAGTTCTTCTGAGTCTCATGGCTCCGACCACTTGTAGTTTCACTCATCTTCAGCATCTCATTTCTGCTGGGGGATTTTGACAAAAGGCTTGTATGCCTTGCCCCACAAGCAGCTGTAACTCAGATAACTCTAAGCTTGGTTGGACTGGACTCTAAACAACATGTCCTGGAAGCTATTAGCCAAATGGCAATGAAAGAGCAAGATAGTAAATTCTCTACTTTGGCACTGTTGCCTTTTCAGTTATCAAAGAAAATAAAGTGGTTTTATACACAGTAGAAAAGTACTGGAAAATCAGGTGTGCTGCAATAATATTTGCTTTCTTGGTGGGCAAGGAGGGGAAGAGATATATTGATTTCCTTAACTCTCTTATCCCTGTGTACTTAATATTGACATATCTGAAGATCCAATATATAATCACGTTTTTTTCCCTCACTCCTTGAAACAACGTGAGTGCTCAGGTCTGCACTATAAACTAAAAAGAGAGGGGCGGGGGGAGGGGGAAGAAAACCATAATACAAAACATCACCGAATGCATTTCCCTCAGTTAAGAATTCAGATTTCCTTAGACTATTACTGAATGAGCAAGCACTAAGAAAAGAAACAGAAAAAAACCAAGTTGTTATTGATCCATACATAATAATGTGTTGCACTTAACTATTTAGACATAGAACTCTAAAAGTAGAAAAAAAGTATGTGCCTACGTAGTTAAGTACTATATGGTAATATGCAGGTACAATACATATGTTTCACGGACAACCTTACTACTCTCATTTTCTAACTTCTGAACGCTTGATTTTTGCAAAGTTAGTAACGCCAGTTTCATCTTTGGCCATGCACAGCTGCCCTCAGATTGTACTACGTCCATAGGCTTCACTTCTGTTACGTGAGGTTTGTATGTAACATGCATGAAAAGCCTGAAGGGTCATGTAAGTAATTTCATAATAAATCTTATTATATATTATATTTGCCTAGAGGCCCAAACACCTAGATGACGAGGCTCCTAATACCCTAGATATTATGCAAATGTATAGTAAGAGACAGTCCCCATCTCCAAGAGTTTACAATATAAATAGACATGACAGACTAAGGATGGAAGACCAACAGAGATACAAAGAGGTGGAGTGACCTGCCTAAGCCTAAGGAATAGAATCCACATTTCTTGATTACCAGTCCAGTGCTCTACCCTCTACATCAGATAATACAACCATCCACCCACTTACTCTGTTTATTTTTCAATCTTTTTCCCTCAGGCTTTTGCAGCCTTTGAAATCCCTCTCTTCTTTAAGCTAACATCATTTGATAGCTTTATCCTTATCTAATTCTGGCACTATCAAGTTTTTGAAATGAAGTCATGGTGTAAAACAGTTTTGAACAATCAGTACATAACTGAGAGATGGTTAAACAAATACGATGGTTTCCCAGGTGCTTGTAGCAGCTCTGGAAGTCCTAAAAATCTCATTTAGACCTGGTCTACACTTGAAACATTTGCTGGCTTAGCTATGTCAATCAAGGGTATGCTTTTTTCACGTTCCTGAGTGACATAACTATGTCAACAGAAGTCCTAGTGTAAAGCAGTTATACCTGTCAAAGGGGGGTGGGGAGTCCTTTTGCTGGTATAGAATATTTTGTTCAGGGAACTAGTAGAAGCTATACTGACAAAAGTTCAGTATAAGTTATAGGTACACTAGGAGGGTTTGCCAGTAAACCTATATCATCATAGCTATATCAGCACACACTTTCTAGTGTAGACAAGGCCTAGGAATTCTTACCAAATTTATCTTTTCACTAACAGCATTTTAACATTCTGAACTGTAAAAAAGTTTAGTCTTAAGACCAAAATGTTTTGAGGTAGTCAAAAGGGAGAATTAATTTGTTTAAAAGAAGAAAGGTTTACTTTTAAATGGATTTATTTTGTTTTGTATTATTAACCCAAGTGAAAATCAATTACAAATAGGAGCAGGGATTAAAGAAGTTATTTCAGATATCTTATTTGTAAAGGGTTTTTCTATATTGTGCTACTCCACTAATCTGGGGCTGATGGGTATTTCTTTTCTCAGAATGCTAAGGAGAAGCAGTTGCCATGACAGCACAAAAACATGTAAGCATCTTCCACAGATTGCATATAAAGGGCGATATTCTCAATCTCAAGTATGGAAGTCCTTCGGGGCATCAGTACTCGTATGGTACCTCTGCACACCGCTGGCCAGGTGGGGAAAGTCCATGCAGGAGATTTTAACTCCATGTGTGCTGTGGAGTTGTGCTTCAGAGGGGGCTCCATCCAGTCTAATGTGAAGGCATTTGTGAAGATGGGGCAGGATGTGACATATATGGGGCATGGTTAGTGGATCCACATCTACGTGGAACTCTTCTGGAGGAATACAGGGCATATACAGAGATGGCTAAATAAAGCTGCAGAAAAATAATATCTTTTAATTTCACCCTTTAACTTGTCGTCAGCTGAGTCTTTAAGAATATCATTAGCCTCAATAGATAGGGCAGATCTGTGTTTCCTTTGACACCGTTGCAGAATCAACTTTTGAAGAGGCAGTTCACAAGTGAGTTTTACCAAGTGGCTGGCTATATAAACTTCTGCAACACAGAAGAAGCTGAAAAATTTCTATCAGGCTCAGCCCAGGTTTTAGTAATTAAAGCTTGCACAGATGAATGAGTTAGAAGGACTTTATCAGCTTTATCTTGATCATTCAACAGGAGAAGCAGCTTCTGACATCTCCTTAGCCTTAATACGTTTTTAATATTCCTGCATAAATAATTCACATCCTCTTCATTCAGTTTCCTGACAGCAATAGCAGAATATGGGTACTCTTTATAAGACCTCAAGTGGTCTTTCCTTCTGCAGATGATGAGGAATATCTGCCTTCTCTTTATTGCACTTTTCCTTAGTGATCTGCAGATCATTTATCTTTAATGAAACTTTGGAAGACATTTTCTTACATTGATTTCCTTTAATTTTTAGAACCACAATAGGAGTAAGGGGATCCTTTATTATTTGCAATAGGGTAGTTCCTAAAAGTGTACAAATACA
The DNA here is from genome assembly GCF_013100865.1 of Trachemys scripta elegans. NCBI lineage: Eukaryota > Metazoa > Chordata > Testudines > Emydidae > Trachemys > Trachemys scripta. The sequence continues at coordinate 17,666,243 of NC_048310.1, forward strand.
TTCTGTGAGATCCTAGGCCCCATTGAAGACATTGGCAACGTTCCTTCTTTGGTCTTCAGTGGGACCAGGATTTCATCCATATTGAGAGACAATCCCTGCCCTGAAGACCTTATAGTTTGAATGGACAAGCCACCCAAAGGGTGAGAAGGTGGAAGACAGAGAGGTGAAATGGCTTGCCTAATGGCCCAGTAGATCACTGGCAGAGCTAGGAATAGAAACCAAGCATCCTGACTCCCCCCTCCAACCACCAGTCCAAAGGAAGGTTTTATCACAAGGCATAAAGTTCCCACCTACTAGTATGGCATCCTTTAAAATATCTCTTGGTTTACGTGTTTAAATGGAATAATAAGTATAACTTGCTGGAAAGCAGAAGATTCTTACCTTCAAATTAGCAAGTATGTTGCATCCATGGTTCCCCCCACATACACTCTGCTCCTCAGCATAGAGGACCTTCCTGGCCCACAATTTCCTGTCTCCTCCCCAACAAATACGAAATAAGGTTCCTTGAATACTCAGCCTTTTCTAGGGATAGACAAGGTCTCTTATCACTTGCTGTCACAGCCCTAGGCTCTGCCGAGATTCACTGGTAGTATTGCAAAAATAAACAAACAAACCAAGCCATGGATGGTGATAATACCACTTTTCCTGAGCTGAATTTTGGGTCAGCTTTTCTTTCCCTTCTCTTTCTTTTTCGCTTTGAAATTAACCGCTGTCACAAACAAATTCTTTGGAAATTTCATGAAGAGCACTGCTGCGTGACCTGCATTCAGTGAAGCAAAGCAAAGCTGAGAGACAATTATCTTGGGAGCATGGAGTCAGTGCAGTGTAAAAAGGTGCCAAAAATTCCAGTGGTGTCATTAGCTGCTGTTGCTGCTTGTCCTTCTGAAAGCAGAGAACTACCCATCAGTCTGTAGCCTGAGAGATCAGAACATACCTGGTTCAACACTGGATATTTATAAAATGTAATCATGCTGGGAAAAATATGAATTGTCTTACAAAGAGTTGTATCACTTATTCCAGTTACATGACATTTCATTTTTCTCTAAAATCAGCAATGTCATAGCTTTGATCCTTTTCTGATTTAAAACCAAGAGTTTCCAAAAACCTATTAAATATTGAATGTTGGTGTATTTTCTGAATTGAAAAAGGATAAAGGAAGGAAAGAATCAATGAATTCATTAGTGGAATATTTTGTCTGTTTCCAGCTGATCCATTTCATTTGAAATAGAAAGTAAAACTTAAAAGAAAACTGTCAGCTTATTTTTTTAAATTGATTATTTAAAAAAATCCAATTTGTAGAGGAGCACCCTTTAAATAGTAAGACCTAATCTTAAATAATGGTTTAATTAAGAGTTTTTCTGCTCCCATGCTATTGTTGCTATACAAGGGACCAGTGAAATCAAAGTGCTGTCATAGTAAAAAAAAACAAAAAAAATCCTGAAAAACGGGAAAAGGTGTGTTTTTGTTTTGTTTTGCTTTGGTTTTTTTAGCTTGGTTCTTTCAATTATAGAAAACTTAAGTGTTACTTTAACTACAGTAGGTATGGTATTTTCAGACAGAAATATGACTCAAGTTGATAATTAAATTATATTTTTGTTTGAAGAAGAAAATTGTTCATGTTTATTTACAAAACCCCAGTATTGCCAGTAAGTATTTTTAAAGGACTTTAAAGTATATTTTCCCTTGGTGTATGTAAGTGCTGGCCAATTTCTGCACCCAACTGCTGAGACACACAATGTTAAAGCTTTAACAAACATTTTTACTTTAACTCATTTTCCCCAGCATCTCATATCAAGCAGATTAGTCTTAATCACAAGAAGTGTCACAAATCTAGATTCCAGCAAAATCAGATATCTATAAAAGCCAGCTACTGAACTCATAGTATAGGAGAACCAAATATCAAATAGAATGAAAAGGGGAGAAAAGCAATAGGCACTTCCAAGTGTGGGTGGATAGGGGATCAGCAGCTTTGATTAAAATATATTGCTTTTCCATTTGTATTAGAATGCAGAAACAAACAGGTTAATTTTAGATCGAGTATTTTATCTATGAAACTGTTTATTCTGTGGAAGCAGGTCTTGTTCTACTGGAAAGCTCACATCAGAAGGGCTATGAAAACCCTGAGGTGTTGGTTTATAAAGGGTTTCCTGAACTAAACATAACAGTTAAATTCACAGGTGTTGGAAGCAAACATGTAGGTTTGCTTAAAAGTTCAAGTTCAATTAACCCAAATCTCCACGTGGAATTCCCCTCCTGGGATAGATCTTTAGTTGGTATGAACTATCATCGTTCCATTGACTTCATATGCTCTGTTCCCACACACACCTTCTCTCACCACTTCCCAGATACAACTTATGATGTCATGAGGCAGTTCCCTACATTTTGTTAGGCAGGAATGAGGAAAACCTGAGAGACACAGCAGCATAGTGTCAGTTCCAGGTGAAGTGTTGTCAGCTCATGTTTAATCAACAAGAACATGCTGACTTTTGGAAACATCAAACCTTAAAATCAAGTTGCAATTCAGGTTTGATGGAAATATTCTGCAGAACTCTCAAAATCAATTCAGTGTGTCTACCAGTTCTCATAATTGTGTATATAGTAAAGGAGTGGCTTAAAAGCTACCGCACACCAGCCCTTTCCCTATTTCAGATGGTGCTCAGATATTACAGTGATGACCATAGTATAAGGACCTGAATAAAAAGTGAAGACATCATTACCTCTGAGAAAAGGACTGAGCGAGCTGATGATTGGTCTTGCTCTCATTACTGTCCCCTATAAGGATAGCTCTTCTCTCATGCTGTCTCATGCTTTGTCCTTTAAATCATAAGATTAGAGGGAAAAAATTCTCTGGACTGCCCCTTGTACCGAAACCACTTAAAAACAGATATGGAGGAAGAAGGAAGGAAGGTAAAATGGTGGTCAGAGAAGCTCAAAAGGTGAATGAGGCAGCATATGAAGGGATTTATGCAGCATAAATATCAATTTATGTGAAACGCTGACAAAAGATAAATAATGTGGTCATTTGCAAACTGTATAATCACATTAACACAAGACCCTGGCGATTGATGAATGCATAATCTCAAACCCCATCTTTTCTCCTTGGCTAGATTCCTAGCATGCACGCTCTCTCTTCCTCTCTCTCTCTCTCTCTCTCCCTCTCCCCCTCTCTCCACATTTAATTGGCTTGAAATTTGGTCTTTGTACCCTTCTTAGCCTGCCATGCTTTATCTACAAACGGGGTGTGTACATATTATAATCTTATTTACAAACTATTTGAACATGCAAACTGTAGTTGGCTACTGAGTTGGCTTTTGCATAAATGAATTCATTTCTATATGAAAGAAGTTATGTTGTTTAATGACTTCTCTTTTCATTTATGAAGTTTTTGCACTAACACTATCTACTCATCGGTTTGTAAAGCATTTTGGAATGCTTTGAATATAACAGGTATTATAAAAAAACAAATCCTGTTCTAACTATATTACAAAGGTCAGAATGCTCACAAGTGTCAGATATTTTACTGCTAATGGGGTTACACAGCTTTTTGAAATATAAGTCACGACGTCTGTAGCACACTCATGTTTTTCTTAATTTAATCTGGGCTAAAAACATTCATATCACAGACAATTTCAGTTTACAAGTAAAGTACAACAGTTACAAACTGGCTACTAAATTAATATCAGACATATTGAATTATATATTAGTAATACCATTTTTAGTGAACGTTTCCATGAAACAATTGAATCAATATCCTAAATATCTTTAATATTTAAATACGTTTGAGTACTAAACTATACACTAAAGAACATTTTTATATAATCAGGTAACCACTACACTATTACTACGATTAGTAACAACTAAATACTTTATTTAATAAAATCCTGATTCTGCCATTCTTGCTGATGTTGAGTATATCTCTACTCTACAAATACTCTGATTGATTCCAAAGAAGAGAAAATATGATGGGGGAAAGGGAAAGGTCAAGCTACAAAAAAATACAAAGAAATAAAGTTTGCTCTTATTCAATAAATTGTATTTGGAGAGCTGACTGCAGGCTCCACAATTATCTTTTCATCCACCAGTATAATGCCAAGGAGTATGAATGTCCATTTGTATATGTGTCCTTCATTTGTGATGGCAGATCCTCAGAAAGGATTTTGTTTGACCAGAAGTGGGCACATGGAGCAAAATATACTACTTCTTTGTATGCCAGAACAATTTATCACATGAAAATGGCAGCCAACTTTGCTAAAATAACTTATGTATTTTATTTATTTTAATGAGTATGGAACATGGTATGTACCACTGCACTTTATATCCAATTAAAAAATATATAACAAACAAATGATGCTATTAAATTTCTTTCTTGAGTGTTCTTCTTTGAGCAGTAAATAGGGAGCTGTCTAATGCATGCATTTTTAAATATATCTCGGCCAATTCAAAGATCCAAATGCAAAATCTCATACTATGTCTGGATTTGTGGCAATCCGCAGAGGCCTTAGATACATAAACCAACAAATGGATTACACTGATCCCTATACGTAGCATTTTCATCTGTCACAAACATTATCAAGATCCTATATTTTTCCTGTTACTTAACAGTAGCAAAGTTCCTCCAAAAAATGTCTTGTTAAGCACTTTTATCTTTCAAAAAGCAGAGTTTGACCCTAATAGGTGAAATTAAACTATGGTGATTCATATTTGTGGTATTTTCATTTCTTTACTGGTTTTATTCCCAAACTTAGATTTGAAATGCCTCACAGGATGACTCCAAGTAATAACTGCCTCTGCACATTACAAGTAAAATAGGTATCTTTCCTTTCAATAACGATAACTTTTAACTTCAGTGTACAGTAGCAACCCAGACCTGAATAGGTTTATACCACCTTTCTCTTAGAAACAGGAAAATTAGTCCAATTCTGAAAGCTTTCCCTTAGGCATTTTCATCTTTCAGCATTACAGTTTTTTATAAGGACATTTTTGTTAAATAAATGCTCTCTGGAACTCAGAAACTGGTGAAACTGAATTAGGAGGTTTATAGAAAATAAGTTATCACCAATATTGCAAAGGTGGGGGAGGGAGACAGAGGTAATATACCAGCAAGATGCAGCCTATTATGTAAATTTGTCACCACATGCCACACATAATGAATAAACCTTGTGCTCTTAACACTTTGATTATAGACTATACAGACAATGCAAATTAAAAATCCTGCTGCTGTATAAATGCAATGAGGGGAAATTATGTAAATTTTAACACATTAGATTGATTTGGTTGAAATGAAACCTGTTCCACTTGATGTTTTAGGGAAAGAGCCACAATTACTATGATTGAGAAAGTGCAGTGTTAATGAAGTGTGTTATTGCTAATCAATTCCTCCTTCTCTGGTAATGGCACAGGCATGTGCACTGTCACTATATCATTCACAGATGAAAGTAACCACTCATACCTCTGCACTGATTTCACATTGAAAATTTAGGACTGCATATTATTTCTGCTTAAATTAACTCTACTCACAACAATGAAAATAAAATAGACATTACAGAAAGGTGTATATATAAGTTAATTAGTTGGAAACACTGTGTAACAAGACTACAATGCAATCTACAATGATATTGCACACTTGTTTGCATTGATACCAACTAATAACTTTATTTATGTTTGAATCAGTATCTTTCATTAGGTCAGTTCTGTTGAAATTATGGTTTTAGGCTACTTCATGGTAATAATTTAAATGTGACTATTTAAAACTAGAGACAATATGCTACCATTTTATTAAGCATTCGAACATAAAAGATTCTGCACTTGAAAGATGAATGGCTTCAAAGGAATAATTTGGTCTTATATTAAATGCATTACCTCAAGCTTATGTCACCAGTTTAGAATCTGCTTTGGTACTATTGTTTATAGCAGGGGTCGGCAACGTTTGGCACACGGCTCTCCAGGGTAAGCAACCTAGTGGGCCGGGCCAGTTTATTTACCTGCTGACACGGCAGGTTCGGCCGATCGCGGCCCCACCGGCTGTAGTTCACCGTCCTGGGCCAATGGGGGCGGTGGGAAGCTGCAGCCAGCACATCCCTCACCCGCTCTGCTTCCCGCCGCCCCAATTGGCCCGGGACGCGAACCACGGCCGGTGGGGGCCGCGATCGGCCGAACCTGCTGCGTCAGCAGGTAAATAAACTAGCCCGGCCCACTAGGTTGCTTACCCTGGTGAGCCGCGTGCCAAACGTTGCCGACCCCTGGTTTATAGTTAAATTTCATTCCGCATATTGACTTAGTGAGGCTATAAAGCCCATGGCTGTTAGAGTTATTTGGTAACAGAGCACTAGTTTGTAAGAGTAGATTCTGTCACCCTTAACTTATGCTGAGGAGTACCTTACTCTGCAAGTAGTCCCACTGATTTCAGTGCAACTACTCATGGACTAAGGTACTTGTCATCATGAGTAAGGCTGGCAGAATCTGGCCTAAGACATTTTGTATTTTAAATATGGGACATGTTCTATGAGATAAGTGATGTCAGTATTTAGAACAATTAAATTCACCCAAGTTTGGCAAATATGTTATACTGTAACAATTGTCATGACATTTCATAAAATTATTCAGTTTGCCAAAGGCCCCATTATATTAGAAATCTGGGGCACCTCTATAAGTTTACAGTTAAGCATGAGACGCTAGGAAGAGCCTACCATATTTTATTTCATTTATATTTTGTACTTTATCACTTTGGTTTCATGTTCAAAAACATTTTTCACTATGTGTAGTAACATTTATTTCTTGCCTCTAGCGGCTTGCTTCCTGCTACTTTAATTTCTGTCCCTGCTGAAATATATAGATAGAGGGGCCCAGGCACTCTGCACAAAGGGAATTTGATGAACGGACTGGTTCCAGGATCAAACCCATGAATACACACACACACGCACGCACACACACACAAATACAATAAGGGCAAATGCAGGCATTGAGAAAATATCAACATTTCTCATTTAGAGATCATACACCATATACACATCCAATATCTGCACTGCAAGGCCTGGTCCACTACCTGAGAAACTTTACTTATGTCACGGTTCCCAGACAATGGGAGCTGCGGAGCCGGTCACTTCTGGGAGCCGCGTGGAACTAGGGCAGGCAGGAACCTGGCTTAGCCCCCGCCCGCCAACTGCGCCACCAATCGGACTTTTAATGGCCCGGTCAGCGGAGCTGACAGGAGCTGCTGGAGTCCCTTTTTGACCAGGTATTCCAGTCAAAAAACGGACGCCTGCCAACCTTACTTATGTGAGTAGCCTATAAAAGTCAGCAGTGTTTCAGCATTGGGCCCTGAGTGTCCTGAGAAGTCCTTCTGAGCAACAGAAGAAAATACAGCAGGACCAAATAAAAAGGCCCAAAATGGCTATTCATAGGAGCAAAGTTACTTACTCATGCATTTGCAGGATTAAGTCCTCTTTGCAGCTTTCTACCAAAACAAAACAAAATCACTTTTAAATATATCTATCTGCAATATTTTGGGTGTTAGTAATGCCAGCCAGGTGATCTGAACTCAGTCCTGAACTCAAATCTCGGAAAGAACAGGAAGGAGGTATAGATTATATGAATTTTCAACACTTATGTGCTCTCTCCTTCCTCTCTTCTTTTGTCCCCTCAACACTTACTTTCAGTTGGATTTCTTGGAACATTCAAGGACCAATACTGACTCAAAATAACTGCCACTGAATTCAATAGAAGTTCTGTGTGATAGACAGCAGACTATTCTTTTTTCAGAAATACTGTCACCAGACCTCTTCTGACTTTAGGCAAGAGCCTCTGGATAATCAAGTAGGTTTGCGAGCTCTTCTTCCACTCACTCTTAAGACAAGACAGTTTACATTAGATAGTGCCCTTTGGAACCAGAAAGTATGATAAAGTTACTTCACTCACTTAAAATTTAGTAAGTCTAGGACTGATTTACAAGCAAAAGCAAAATCATGCAACAAGAAAAACAATGTTAAAATAAAAAGGCCTTACAGGAGTTGGGGGAGATCAGCATTTCACTCGGTACCTGGTATGGTCCAGTTCAGATGTTTAGTTACACAAAATAAAAACAAGAAATCACTGTGGTAAATATCTCACCACATAGGAGTCAGGTTAATTTCCAACTCACTTAGGTGCTCGGGAAATGAGTCGCATCTGCTTGCTTCACTCTCCAGTCCTTGCTTGAGTTCTTTGACTTCTGACTACTTTGGTTATAGGACAAACTCTCTTTGATGTTGGGATATCAGAAGGAGTGAAACAATAAATTCCCCATATTCTAATATCCAGACATCCTGGGCTTGTTCAAGGACCCTTGTTTCATAAAGGAATATAATTAAATTACCTGAGCTTTGATCAAGGAATGCTGCAATCATTTTTTGATGTAGAAGTTGTCTGTTTGAAGCTGCAGGCAGGTAGCTGGCCCATGCCATGTTTAACCCCTTCTCTGCGAGCTGCAACTGCTAGCAGCAGCTGCAGCATTTTGGAAGAGCCAATGTTCCTAGCTAGCACTTCAAAAGGGACATACAGTATCAGCTTTGCTATTCTGCACAAGGGGGTCAGTTTTGTAACACACCTGGTAGGTAGTTCATTGAAGAAGGGGTTAAATCAAACTCCACTCTCTGTGCCTGAAAAAAACCCTCACATTGAAATGATTTTCCAGTTGAATTAACTTGTCTTCATATTTATATTACATACCTGATATGGAGCAAAATGAGTCAGTAGTGCCTAAAAACAGCTCCTCATAACAAAGTGGTTTTCTGACTGAGTTAACTAGGTTTTAATGTAAAAAAATGAATTCAGATTTAGGGCCAAATTTTTCAAAATATGATACGTACTTCTATGTATACAAAATATGTATGCGGGCATGTATTGTGCATGTCAATTAGATTACTGCATGCAGAAACAGTACACTACATGTGCAAGCCCATCACATTTTATTGCATGCAGAAAGCTGGCTTTGCAGAAGAAGTGTGCATATTATGGACACATAGAATGCCACCTTCTTTGAAAATGGGGCCCCTATTGACAGTTGTGCACAAAAGATATGAGGAAATACTACATTTGTGTTTTAAAATGTAAATGTATTTGGAATGTTTAGGTTTACAGGTGGGGCAGAATCAGTCAATAACAGATCCTCATAATGAAGTGGCTGTACAACTGAGTTAATTAAGTTTCAGTGTAAGAAAATAAATCCTTAAATCTCTTGAGGTGAAATTCCACCCCTCTCTGCACCAATCCAGAGTCAATATGTTTTGTTAACCAAAGTAGGGGGTTGTATGGAAGGAATGAAATTCATGCTTTTAGCTGCAGCTATGCTGCTGTAGCACCACAGCATAGACTCTTCCTACATTGATAGAAGGGGGTTTTCTGTCGATGTAGGTAATCCATCTCCCCAAATGTCAATAGTTAGATCAAAGAAAGAATTCTCCCATCAGCCTATCGGTATCTACACCTGAGACTAGGTTGGTTTACCAACTGAACTCAGGCACACAAATTTTTCACACCCCTAAGCAACATAGCTAGGCCAATCAAAATTTTAAGTTAAGACCAGGGCTCAGCTTGCTGGCAGGCTCTAGGACTGCAAGATAGCTCCACTGCACCACTTATCAGGAATTTCCCAGACAGAAGATCTTCCTAAACCTAAAGTGGCTTCAACCCTGTCTCCTCAGCCTATCTGCACTCCTGGAATAGATGGTTAAGGGTTCACTCAGAGATAGGGAGCTGCACCTCTCTCCATGCATTCTGTGGTCTCTTCTTGAGGGTGGAGAGATCATTAAAAAGGACATATAGATTACAGAAAGCATAACTACTGTACCGGAAGCTATCACCTGACACTCTTGTTAGCATTGAGACTGACTGTGGAAATAGCCTCACCAGGCTGTTGAGATACGAGGAAAGTAAGTTTGAGGGAGGACTTCCATGGTAGCATCCGTGGCAGAAAGCTGTCCTTCCTTCAAGGACCAGGGGTGAAAAGGAATTGTGTCATTCAGACTGAAACCTCAATTCATAAGGGCATAGACTTAAGAAGTCACAATGAATATGCCTGGCTTACTAAAGATAACAGGCACATAATTTTGTGCATGTGTATATAGATAGAAATCCATGACTGCAGTTAAAACATTTGATATGTTACTAATTTGCTGGATAATAAAACTTGTGGCCTTTTGAGAAGCCCCAAAGGAAAAATATGTATGATTTTGGGAGAATGGTAGAACAGGCTAATGTTTAATGTGATATTTTATTTATTCCATGGTCACAGGTGCTGTATACATAAGTAAACAACCGGTGATATAGGAAACTGTCCAAAAGAGTGACTCAGAGAATAAAAAGTTGTCAGAGGTATTTGCAGGTGGTGAAATACTTCTAAGGGAATTAACCTCTAACATTAAAGGTTCTATGCATTTCATATTGAACTTGAAAATGGGCCCATGTCTAATAAAATTGGACTAGTTTTCAGGTGAAAATAGACAAATTTTGAAGAAAAAATAGGACTATTTCTTAAAGCAAAAAAAGTATTCAAGCCCTGGAAAAAGCATGCTTTTTGTAGACTTTTAACCTGAAAATAGTGTTTTTGTTCACATTTTAAATAAAAAAAAAATCAAACAATCATCCAATTATTAGACAAATCTCCCTACATCTACCGCCCTCAAAAGGAAGAACATGCTGATTTGTTTTATTTTTTAAAAGGAAGTTCAAAAAGGCTGAATTGTCAATTAACGTTGGTCATAAAAATAGCATTTAATGGCTATGAGAATAAAATAGAGATTGGTACCCAGTTAGTCAGTAAGTTGATATATGTAGACAATCTGGTTCAAGTCTGCTGCAGACTATGGCCTACAGAACCTTATGAAAGGAGTAATTACAGTTAGCACCCTTTTCAACCTCTAGCTAAACATTAAAAACCCAAGGTCAAGACAACAAGCAACTATCACATCTTGGTAAGTATCAGAGTTGGCATTTTCGCTATAGACTTGATTATTTCAGCCAAACTCATTTCTTGTTCAATTTGATTGGAAAATTAAAGTTATATTAGTGCAATTTCTCACGTATGATAGTGTGTGGACTGCATGCCTAATGCAGCTAGCATTTTAGTCACAAAAATATGCCTACATTTAGGTTATTATTGTAAAAACTGAGGTAATGTAATAACAAAAAATGGTTTAAAATACTGGACCAAATTCCCTCTTCACTAACACTGATGCAAATCAGAGTAATTCCACTAATGTCCAGAGAGTTACTCTGATTTACACCATAGTGACTGTAGGCAGACTTTAATCCATTTACTATTTACATAAATAGATGCCAATAGCATAACATACCGTACAAGTACATGATATACTGCTCCAGGGGGCTTTGTTGCAAACTGCATAACTTTTTTCAATAAATGAACTTCTTTTTAATATATTTTGGTCTATATAATTGAAGCCTTCCCTAATCATGTAAAAAGAAACAATTATACTTATAAGTATATAAAGTATGACATTACAAAAATAAGGAAATTTGAGGGTGGTTTGTTTTCAATATTGAAAAACTAAATCCAGGAGTAGTTCAATTCTACATCCTAATTTATTCTATTGTTCATGTTGGGAAACAAAGGGAGTTCCATTGTTGACCCATCTCTAAGAATGGTGATATATTTGTATCTCTATCTTAATCTCTTAGTTTAAATAAAATTAGGCTCTGATTTAGAAGAGCACATAAGCATCTGCTTAGCTTTAAGCACACACTTAAACGCTTTCCAGAAAAGAGATTTTTTTTTGCCTGAACTAATGATGATTACATTTCTTTTCTTTTAATCAATTTGACTAATTTTAATTGACAAAGTGTAAAGATCCGTTGTTTCAAAGGCTCTCTTCTGCTTATGTAACTAATTTAAAAATTCAACTTGTCCAATAATTGGAAGCCTATCAGTGCACTGACATAGCTCCTTTTAAAGAGGACTTCTGAACATAAAGTGCAAAATTCTGTTATTTTCCAAATATGTGCTGAATATCTCCAGTTGTCAATCTAAAAGGAGTATTCAACATATTAGCATTTAAAAATGTGCACTGATTTTCATCTTTCAGAATGCTTACATATCTGATAGTCCCAGTTTCCACCTTCCGCCTTTGCATAAGCTACAGAATTATTGAACCCTATTGGGGTATGGAGACAGCCTATGGGTTTCATGCTTCAATGGAGTTCATCGGTACTGGTGGTATTACAGCATGGTATATGTTCCAACATCACTGAAAAGCAGCAAACAAATTGATAACCGTGATGCATGGGTGAAACTATATCCATAATGTTCTGCCATTCTAATTGTAAATGTCCCAGTTGAACCACATACGGCAAAGAGAAGGTTTCAAGATGTATTACGTAGACACAACAGATCAATTTAAGAATGATGGGAGAGTGAGTTAAGGTGGAACACCATTTTTTTCTGTGATTGCGTCATCATTTATCAGTTTGCATCAATATCATATTACTTAAAAGTGGGGTTTTGTTGGTTATTAATTAAGATAGGAATTTATTAAAGCACAATATAAAGTTATTATTTATTATTTCTATCTGCACCTGTTAACTTGCAGGTATATATATCAAACTTAGCAAAATAGAAAGACAACAAGGACGTTGATCTTTGGAGCCTACAACCTAGACAATGTGTAGCCACAGATGGGTAACAAGACAATAAAGAAGTGTTGAGTAGCATCTAAGATTACCCAAATATCCAGTTATGACCAGTGCACAACGTGCCGTACTGAAAATATGAGCTTGAGAGGTTTCATATATCAATTTATTTATTTCATAAAGTGATATCCTGGTTAATTTCATCTAGGTTTGATAGCAGAAGCGGTTCTTAAAGATGGGCTTGAAAAAGGAGAGGGTGGGAACTTTCAGATCAGCTTAGCCAGGACACTCCAGACATGTTGGGGACAGGAGAGCATAGAGAAAGGCACAAAAGATGTTTGCCACTGAAATGGATGAATGGGGTATTGAGGCTGGTATCTGTGATGGAGGAGACGGGAAGGGAGGGTATGCAAAAAGAAACAAGGTTGGCAATGAAGAGGAGCAAAAATTATGAGGTCTTGAAGGTGATGACAAGAAGTTAAAACTTTATGCTCTAGAGAAGTGGAAGTTAGTGGAGTTATCGGGGGTGATGTGGTTAGATCAATTGGCAAGGAATATGAACTTGGAATAAGCATTTTGAATGGACTGAAGAGGAGTAATGTGGGAGTCTGGGAGACCAGAGAGGAAGTGGTTATGTTAATCAGCAAGATGGAGGGATGATGACAGCCTGCACCTGCAATCTGGACTGAAAGAAAAGGATGAGTCTCAGGGTACATCTACACTACAACGGGGAGTCGATTTAAGATACGCAAATTCAGCTACGTGAATAGCGTAGCTGAATTCGACGTATTGCAGCCGACTTACCCCGTTGTGAGGACGGCTGCAAAATCGACTTCTGCCGCTTTTTGTCGGCGGCGCTTACTACCACCTCCGCTGGTGGAGTTAGAGCGCCGATTTGGGGATCGATTGTCGCGTCCCGACGGGACGCGATAAATCGATCCCCGAGAGGTCGATTTCTACCTGCCGATTCAGGCGGGTAGTATAGACCAGACCTTATAGAGAGCATGCAGAAAGGAGTGGCAGCATTTGGACACACTAGAATGTGCAATGAAATGGAGAGGAGTTATAGGCCAGGAAGAATATTGGCGGTGTCTACAGAGAATGGGGGATTTGAGTGAGGATATGAACTCAATTTGGCCATGTTATATTTATGTTGCTAGTGAGACATTGAGGAGTAGATGTCCAAGAGATCAGTAGAAATCCAGGATTGAACTGAGAAAGACAGATTATGTGTGGAGAGACAGATTGGTAAGGCAAAGAAGATCAAGTGGCATGAAGGACTAACTTCACTGGGGCATGTTAAAGAGGAAGGAAAGGAAGTCCCTGAGTGGATAACAAGGAGAAAGGTGAAAAGGGTGCTAGAGAGGAGGGCATAAGAGGGGGTCATAGTGGATCTTGTCCATCTTTTCTTTGAAACTGTTGGCAAGATCCTATGTGGAAAAGAAGAGGACACAGAAAGAGTGCAAGAGAAGGTTTCAAGATAGATCTGAAAGTTGCAAATTTATCTTTTTTATAGTGGCTTGGCACTAACCAATTTTTAACAGATTCTTTCCTGAAACGCACAACATCTCTCTTTCTCTAAAAAGTGAATAGATTCATTATTTGAAAGTTGACTATTAGGCCCAAATAGTCAGTGGGCCTCCATTGTTTGTGACTGCATCATATTTCACATGGATATTAACCAATTCTTAGATTCATAGATTCTCAGGTCAGAAAGGACCATTATGATAATCTAATCTGACCAACTACTGATCTTACTACTTGTTCCGGCCTTTCATATGCAAAAACATATTGCTGTTGCAGTACAGTGTGTTTCACTTTAGAGCAATAAATAGTATGTAGCATTGTAACCCCACTGAAAACTATTGCAATACATATTGATCAGACTTGTTCTCCAGGCTACAAGTTCTAACGAACTGGAATATGATGAGGATTGGAAGGATTAGATTTTTATTAGTAGATGTCAGTAAACGATGATTTCACCATACATACATAAATCAACAAAAATATTTTCATCTAAAATAATTGAAATATACAGCCAAAGTAAAAATAATATTGCTTGAGAACATATTAGAGTTTGATTTAAACGTATTTACCTTACATATATTTATATGTGGTGTTGACAATGTGTTTTAATGTTTATAAAGCTTTAGCTTTTTGAATCTCAATGTCTAATGTCATGAAATAATTATTATCTGACTGACCCCACCCCCATAATTTCCAACCACTGTAAAAAATGTAAACCAATAAAAGTAAAACAAATTTAAAACCCATAATTTTGCACAACTGTAAAAATGTAAATCAATAAAAAAAGAAAACAAATACTTTCCAGTCTGACTGATATTAGCCACTCAAACCCCTTCAAATTCTCTGAACCTCCTATATCTGGGCTTGAAATCTTGCAAGAATGGTAAATCTCAACAATTTACACTATCACGTCTTAGGCGGACATTTGCAAAAAAACATGCACAATTGGAAAATAGTGAGGGAGTCAGGGTTATGCTCAAATGATACTCTGCTCAGGTTCACTGGAATTTTGGATGAAATTTGAATTGATTCGTATTTTCGCTATATCAGTTTGCTCATTCTTAATGATAGAATGGGGAGGATCACAGGCAGTATATTTGGCATGCTGGATTAATCTGACAGCATTCTGCCATTTCAACCCAGTATTGTCTATTCCTCACTAAGTGATTATTAGAGTTCCAAATTATTTCCAGTAAAGAAAAACACAAGTCCATCTTGATTAGTGAGCCAAAATGAGCTTCATGGTAGCCATAAGTGACTAACTAGAGGCAGTATATCACCATGTATACCGTAAATAAGGACTGACTCCTTGCTTGGTAGAAGCAGTGATCTGAAAACTTTGCCTTCAGCCAGATCCACAAAGATCCATGAAAATCCAAAAGGATGATTTGCAGAAATTCAACTGTTACTAAAGGGCCATGATTAATTTATTCATGTTGAGCTGTACCTTATGCCACAGAAGTCTCACTGAAGTCAGTGGAACTTCTTGTGGAGTTAAAATTACTAAGGGTCTCAAAAGCTAGCCTAAAGTAACCACACAGCTGCTGAAATGTTGCAATTAATCACATGGAACTTAAAAAAAAATAAAAAACAAAACACCAAAAAACTTAGCCCTAACTATTCAAGAAGACCTTTTTTTAAAAAAATACCAGTTAGAACCATTTGCTCTTAATACTATTATTACAGGTTCAAATACCAAAATGAGGAGACGTGTTTACTTAAAATCCTTATATCACAAAGTTTATTAGTTCAATTATTAATTAGTTAATTGGCTAAAACCAA
Organism: Trachemys scripta elegans; assembly: GCF_013100865.1. NCBI lineage: Eukaryota > Metazoa > Chordata > Testudines > Emydidae > Trachemys > Trachemys scripta. Next base: position 17,682,170 of record NC_048310.1, read on the forward strand.
GGCATAATTGTTGAATTTCACTTTTATAGAACAAATTAAAAGTTGTCTGAGTTAAGAAATAATTGCCTTTGAATTATATATATATGTGTGTTGAAATCACCTTAAAACAAAACAACAAAAAAACTAGAAGGCTTGAATCTGAGATTAATTATCCAGGGACTAATTATAGTTTAAATTATTCTTTGAACAGTATTTTTTTTAATTTGGTACTAACATTTTAACATGAAATTCTAGACTAAGTTTACACAAAATCCATTTATTGTGTTTGTTACAAGTCCACATATAAAATTAAATTAGTGGGCGAAAAAAGGCAAAGGGAATAACATAGGATTTATTCATTAGGGGCAGCTAAGATCTTTGAGATAATTACTTTCAATCAAGGTGGGGCCGACCATTTAAATTTATGCCGACATGTGTGTATTACTAAAACAGTTTAGCATTCATGGAAATAGGGTTTAGTCTGATTCCAATAGAGCTATCACATCTGGTTTACACTCAACTGTGATTTATTCTTGGCAGAATGATATGCATGCATGTAACTAACTATTTAACTTAACCACTGAGACTCAATATGTTTCTGGATTATTTTATTTGAAAGTACACACCAGTAGATTCACTGGGATAAAAATTACATTTCAACAAGTGTTCTGTAGCATCCGTTTATGCAGAAATACAAAAGCAAACAGATAATACTTATAAGCAGGTATTATGCAAAATTTATGACCACAGAAATGCAATACATTTGAAGCATCTCTTCAACAGACTGGATGGCTCTGGAGAAAGGTAACAGGATAAGGGAGGGAGGGAGAGATAGCTCAGTGGTTTGAGCCTTGGCCTGCTAAACCCAGGGTTATGAGCTCAATCCTTGAGGGGGCCATTTGGGGCAAAAATCTGTCTGGGGATTGGTCCTGCTTTGAGCAGGGGGTTGGACTAGATGACCTCCTGAGGTCCCTTCCAATCCTGATATTCTATAAGGCATCTTTTTTAACCTGGCCCAAATTGGCAATGACTAAACACCTGGCGACGCAACCTTCAGGCTGATAGCATAAAAATGGGCTATACCTGGAACCAGCTAGAGCAAATGGCCCAGGATCGAGGACTCTGGAGATCTGTGGTTGGCAGCCCATACCCCGATTGGGGTGACAGGCGTGAGTGAGTAGATATTAAATGGTGCTCTCAGTCCTGTTCCAAGCAGACACAATGTCCGTATTATAAAATCCCAGTTGGCGCCCCCAGTTGCCAGTTTCATTGGAGTGACCGAGAGTTCTGAGTGTACAGAGGATGAAGTAACCTCTTAGATCTAGACTCTGCCTAGAACAGGACTGAGCCATGCTTGTGCAGCATGGGGAAACTTGCACTGTCGGTGCTGTACATGTCTGGTGGATAAATGGAGCTGAGTTCTTAGTGTTATTAAACTGTCACCTTGCACAAACCTTGAAATTCTGCAAATGGTATTTTAAAAGAATGTTGAACTTCATTCTTTCTCTATTTTATCCCAGCCTTTGAGCAATGTGGTCCCTCCCTCCTATTGGCATCAATGGGAGCTCTGCCACTGATTTCAGTGAGAACCCGTACGGTCTCTTACTTCTCCAGTAACATGAAATCTCAAATGCATTTACATCTTAGATATATTGATGTTTTCTACACTTGGGTTCATTCTGTTTAAAATGTATCAGCAGGAGTTCTGTTCAATGGTGTTTGCTTTACAATAATATTATTTAATCTCTAATGAGTGGCATACTTAGTTCTGTATATCTGCCCCATTGTGGTATGTTTTATTTTTTTTTTTTTTTTGGTGATGAGCTACTAAGTTATACTTATAACAATAATTTATTCTTGGAAATGTACAATAGTGTTTGACCAGTACTATTTCAGAAAACCCTGCATCCTCTTTTCCACCCTTCATTTAATTCTTGCTCCTATAATCCATTTAGATTGATTTCTACTACTTCAACTCAGTATCCATTCCAATACAATTAAGAACTTTGATGAATTCTTTAGCTGATTCAGAAGGGAGAGGACTCTTGTTCATTGCAAAAGTTTGAATCAACAAACTAGCATTTGCTTAAGACAGCATTTTAAAACTGAAGGGCTAAATTACAGCTCCTGGAGCCAGCTGAGCACTGTGGGGCCTGGAGGTTTGGAAACCACTGCACCACCCAGCCAGTTACAGTAGAAAGTATTATGTCTTTGTCAAACAGAGGAAGGGATAATGCCTTCTTCCACAAAGGAGCCAGCAGCAGTCCTGGCTGCTCCACTTGAAATCAGCCTCTGAATGTTAGCTGGCTTGCAAGGTGGGGAGGCACTGCAGATGAACCAACCACACCTCGATGTTCCCTTGTGGGCCTTTGAGCACCACTGGCAACGTAAATTATCCACTTTGACAACAGCTAAGAGCATTATGGATGCTAAAGGTGCACTGGGGGTGAGGAAGGAAAGGGACTCTGCACCCAAGTATGTCTGTGCAGGGGCAATCACCGTTTTCTCTTAAAGTATGTACAAGCTCTCTCTAATCATTACACACTACTATAGAATAACTTATATGATTTATATTTGAAGTTAACTGACTGATATGATTTAATGAGACCTTGTAACTATCATTAAACTATATCCATGAGAATTTCTGGTTTTGCAATCATATGCTAAAATTTCTGAAAGTCATCTAAACTTCAGGTCATGTGTCTGAATTTCAGCCCAAATAGAGAGAAACACTGGAATCAGAAATTGTATGCATAGTACTTACTACAGATTGATTTACAATTTCGCATGCCAATAATTAACATTTTAAAATCAATACTTTGTTATATGCCATTTCTGCATGTTATTAGTAATGGCTTATTTTTCAAGTATCAGTAGGGTTACCAGATAGCAACTGTGAAAAAAATGGGAATGGGGGTGGGAGTAATAGGTGTCTATATAAAAAAAAGTCCCAAAAAACAGGACCGTCCCTTTAAAAATGGGACATTTGGGCACCCTAAGTATCAGTTATATATGTTTTTGAATTCTGTATTCCAAAGTGTTTTGCAAAATGACAGCTGGGATGCTGTGGGCCATATACTGTTCTCAGTTACACCGATGTAAACTCAGAGGAACTCTAATGACACCAGTTTACACCAGTGTAAATAAGAGCAGAATTTGGCCATTTGAATATAAAATGCATGCCTGTTTCTTATCTGAAGTGTCTTTCAGTCTTTTTCAAATATCCTCCATCACTGGGAAGAATGTGCTAAGATATTATCCAAGTATTACCAGTAATTTTTATCATATTACTTTTTCCCCTCTCTCTGTCTCTACATTTGTTTCCTTTCCCATAGCATGAATTGATGCTTTTTTTTTGGAAGACAGAGGAAGAAGATAGCAAATCCCTTAAAAATCATTGCTGCTGGGAGAACAGATACCGTTTATTTTACACCTAGACTCCAGCTGTGTCACTCCTCATACAATCTAAAGTTACATGATTTCAAAACTTTGTAGTGAACTCCAAGGTGGTAATATGATGCTGAAGGTAACACGATCCACTGACTAGAAAGATGTTAATCCTGACAAACTGCCTGAGCATTAGCCTGAACCACAGCTAGATTGAATTCTGTCTCCCCTGAGAGGGTCTGCAATGCTGGTAGTAACAAAACGTCTTTTCATAGTGCCCTGAGAAGCAGATGGGCCACTAAAGTGATTTAGAGAAGAGCATCAGTGCCCTCTAGTGCTCACAAGTGTAATGCCTTTGAAAGAACAATTACCAAATTTAGAGTGCCCCAAATTTCCAGCTACCATTATACATGAAAGAAACAGACTTACAGCTATAATTTCTTTACTACCACAGTTACTTCAGAGACATTAAACTACATAATGTCCAGTTTAGTAAATCTGGAAGAATTTGATATAAATTCCTTCTTGATTTCATACTTCTATAACTTTAAAAAAAAACCATAATTTTTAAACTGATCCAGAGACCATAACAAATATAAGTACTGTAAAAACTGCATCCAAAACTTGAGATGTTTTAGTGAAATCAATCCTCTGACTTATAAATGTCTCAAATATAGTCTTATAACCATCTTTTAATGACTTCAAACTATTTACACGAAAACAAACAAACAAAAGGGTTTAGTAATCCTGTATATGCAGTTTTGGAGCACAGTATTCAAAATGAAAAAATAACTAAACTTTCTAGGAGAATGTTTTGGAACCCCCTGATCTTCAACAATATAACTCAAATACACAATTAGAGACACCCCCCTACCTCCACCTCTGCACCCTTATGTCACTGGGATAATTTTAACAATATACACTTGATACATTCAATATTGTTCAACTTATTAGTAGTACCATTGAGAAAAAAAATAATGCGGAGAGTAAGTTAGACAGTGAAATGAGATGTCAGTACTTAACTATAAAATGAAGCCATCTTAAATCACATGCATCAAGACCAGATCCAAAGTCCATTGAAGTCAGTGGGAATACTTCTGTTTACTTCAATGGCCTTTTAATTTGGCCCAAGAAAGGGACCGTGAAAACTGAAGTGCCATTTAAAAAAAAAAAAAAAAAGATGTCATGTTATTAGAAATTGCCTATAGATTCTGAGATTTACATACAAACACCAAGGCTTTGCCACCAAGAAATATGTAGGTATGTTGCTTAATGGTTTCAGGTGAAACAAGTGAAAATATTATTTCTCACACACTAACATCTGATGGCAAAACATCCATTCAGAATGGATTCAAATAATTTTAATAGAGACACACTAAACAAAAAAGAGAACTAATTTTTAAAGAGGTTTGAAATTGCATTATATTTTTATAAAAAACGGCTCAATACTGGAATTAAAAAGAACATCCTTTTAAGAATACTGTAGTAAAAATATTTTCTGCTTAGTCTCATTATTTGTTTAAATGATCTGTGGAAAATGTAGCCTCCTAAGCTACTGCAACTCCAAAGTTGATACATATATCCTGAACTGAACAAAAGGCAATACTTCAAACTTTATTAAAATGGTATGCTAATTGCACTTGAACTCACATAACACATAAAAATGTTTTTGCAGAAAAATCATGAGATTCTTTCTAACTCTTATAATTGCTCCAAATGTGTTGTGCAACAGAAATCATTTCATTTTATCATCCAGTCTCTCAATCGACGTTTTTCTATAAAGGTCTTCATTCAAAAATTGCCAATCACAAATTGCAGTTATTTATCCCATCTATTAACACAGTTTATTATAATTGCTTCTGTAATAATGATCTAGTCCAGATCATCATAATTTTTACAGACAAAAACACTTATATAAGCAGACTTTGTGTATTTCAGCAAAGTTTAAGCTGCTATGAAAAGTCTACAGATAGCATATTCCAATCATACTTATTTCTTCATATTAGAGTACCAAGCTTCATGTTTAAATACAAATTCAATATTTCAACCAGAAAATCCTAATCACAAGGTGATTTCTAATTTGTTTTCCTATAGAGGTCTACATTCCTTGGTAAGATCTGTAGTCCTTTGTTTTGTAAATTTATTTTTTTTTTGTTCTCTTGCAATAGCAAGGGAAACTGCTTTGGGAGTGCAATCAGAAACTTCTGTTTTCTAGGGTTTAATAAGTAGAAGAAATGGGGGCGGAGGGAAGACTTCTTGGAATAAAGATATGAAGCTTGGTTCCTTTGCTCTAGCTTGCATTATTCTCTCTCCTGTTCTTTATTGCTTATCTCCCAACATCAAGAATTGTGCTGATGTTGTGCTATAAAATTTTTGCTCATAATAAAACATCTGCATTTGCATTTCCATATAAAAAAATCCAAAGACCCAAAAGATCATTGACTTGTGTTTCAAATCCCAGTGAAAAAGGAATTGATTTATGCCCACTTCAGATTAATTACTGCAAAACCCCCTAAATAAATACAACATTTATTTATTAACATTTTAATTGGACTAGAGAAAAATGTGATATTTACCTAAGAAACCACATAAATCTGGAAATATTGCAAGCTTTAAAAAAATAAGTACATTGCCTGCTTCACCAGACATGTCTCAGCATCTCTGTTTTGGAATTATTTATTGCTTTTTGTATTCAACAGTTTTATTATTAAATAATTATAAATATTTGATTTCTTAATAGAGGTTTGATGGTCTGTGAACTTCTTATATCATCAACACAAATCAACAGGAAGAAAGTCCTTTCCAATGAGTTACAAACCATTGGAATGTGAAAAACAAATGAACTTCCCCCAAATTAAAGCCCATTTTCTGAATTAGTGACTCCTGTTGCTAAAGAGAATCCTTTGTCGTAGATACTTCGCTAGGTAAATACTATATTACATAGTCACACTGTGCCCTTTTTAGCAACGGTACAAAGAGGATTTCCCAGTATATGCTAACTGGCTTATTTCAGTCCTATCCTGGCCAAATTCATATTTTTAAAAGGGTGGATAACATATGAGCATATCTATGAAAGGTAAAGTCATTTACTATGATGTCAGATTGCAATATGTGGTCCTGGAGGATTACACAGGAAGGGATTTTATTCTAAAAGTTAATGGTATGTATGTGGACCTGCAGCCTTAAAGCTTCATCTAGTTTACCTTCATTGAGATGGTGATTACATATAAACCATAATGATTTTTAGACTAACCCAGTCTATAGATACCATCTTAGTATCTTGTGACTACTGCTGCATGAATTTGAAAACAAGCAAAAAATCAAAGTCTTGCTCGCTTCCCTTCCCCCCTCCCTTCCTATTCCGGAGAAGGCATCTTTCATTTCATGCACTCCTATTTTCGCTTGCATTCTGCATATCCATTTCATGACTGGGAGCTACCATGGCAAGGGAAAAGCTGCTTTTCACTTCGTTTCTTTTGATGCCTGCTTATCCGGCGGACCGTTTTTTTGAACGCGCGCGCACACACACACACACGCAAAGATTGAAAAAAAAAATACTGAATCGCAAGGAGATTTCTTTCCCCTCCGGAACGATCACTTCTTCCCCTTTTGGAACCCAGTCAGCTCCAGTCGCACCGAGCTGGTGCAGAGAAACGCAGCCAGACTTGCTCCGGAGCTAGGGATAAGAGTTGCCAGATGTGGCTTGTGCTTGCCCGGCATTGCTCCAGGACCCTTTTGCACGGCTTTCCCAATACTCAAGCCCCCCCGGACCAAAAGCAAAGGGTCTATGTTGGGTGCGCGCGTCTGCCCGTCCCCTCCAGGGGCTCGGGAGCGCTCCCCACAGCACAGATCTCCAGCAGCACACTCCGACCTTAGCCTTTCGCGGCTGTCAAGTTTCTAGCGCACACAGAGGCATCCACCCGGCTCGGCTCCCTCGACCACTGGGCAGGGGAGCTACAGACAGCGACTCCGCTTCTATCTACCACCCGAAACGCTCCTTCTCTTCCCCTCCACCTCGCAGCTCCTTTCCCGGCAGCAGCCTTCACTTAGTACCGTCCCTCCCCCTCACCCCCAAAATACCCATCCTCAAAGGCAACCCCAGCAGCAAAACCTCCCTCCCCGCTCTCCCGGGACAGCGGGGGCATGGCCCCGAGCCTTACCTGGGAGTCCAGCCGGGCTGGCTGCTTCCCTTGGTCACCTGCGGCGGAGGGCGAGGAGGCAAGTCCCATTCACAACTAGACACTGAACAGACACAGCGGCATCCTCAGCCTATTACACTCCACTGGCGGCGGCGGCTGAATGAGGCTCGGAGCGAGCGGCAGGAATTAGAAGCGGGGGAAGGAGGGGACGGGAGGAGGGAGGGAGGGAGGAAGAGCGAGGGGGAGCGAAGCAGGGTTAGAGGAAGGAATAGGCTGGAGGCTCCTGCTTCTTCCCGGGCTCTTCTCTTCCCTCCCAAGGGCGATTCCTCCCCGGGCGCTGGGCGTGGGAAGCTCTGAGGAGGAGCCCGGAGCCCCGTCCTTCTGTCCAGCTGCCCCGGAGGGGTGGCTGCCAGCCGCCAGGGCTGCGGCACGGCCGTCTGAGGCGCTCCCCGCACCCAGCCATGGGGGGGTCTTCTGGGACCCTGGCTCCACCCCTTCCCCCCCACACACCCACACACACACACGGGTGTTGGGGGCGAGGCCACCCACACTGCTGGGATTGCGGCTGGGGCCACCCGCTAACCCACTGCTCCGTCTCCTCAGGCGGGGGGAGCCCACCTAGGGGGAGGGAGGACTCGGTGGCTAGCGAAGCAGGGGATCCCTGGCTGTGTGTGGGGGGGCAGGGGGCTCCGATTGTGGGGGGACTCCCAGCCCAGCAAACGAACCCCATTTGTGGAGGGGGCCCCAGCCCAGTAGGAAGCCCTCATTGGGGGTGGGGGGGAGAGGAGCCCTCCTGCCCCACCCCAGCCAGCGCTGTTAGTAGAACTGGGTGAAGCCTGGGGGTGACGACCCCATCAACTGCTATTTTTCCAAGTTACAAATTTTCCTAGAAAGGTTCCTCAACATTTTGCCATTTGGCAAGCCCTGGCCAGCTCTGGTTGGTAGGGCGGAGAGCGGGTAGCCCTACCATCCACGGCCCTCTGCTGGGGGGGGGGAGTTTGCATGACCCCCTGCTCTAGCAGGTGAGGTGGAGCTAGAGATCGATCCCTCTTCCAGACCCCTCTGTCCACCCTGTCTCTAGTTGTCTGAGGACTACTGGCAGTATTTTCCCCACAACCAGAGGCAGAGGCCATGGTCCCCATCCCAGACTGTTCAGTGAACAGCAGAAGTGGCTGAGTCTTTTCACTTCGTGGACCTCCAGAGAAAAGTACAGCCAGGACCACCCTTCAAAAACTAATGGCAGTGGCCTTACTCCCCGCCCCCAAACACACACAGTTAGGAACCATGGCCCAAGTCCCCCTTTTCTATCAGCCTTAGAACCAGTGGTGGTGGTGAAGACCTGTCTGCTCCCTGGATTCCCAGTTAATACGAGGTGTAACAGTCATAGAATCATAGAATATCAGAGTTGCAAGGGACCTTAGGAGGTCATCTAGTCCAACCTGCTGCTCAAAGCAGGACTAATATCCAAGTACTGATTTTTTGCCCCCATCCCTAAATGGCCCCCTCAAGGATTGAGCTCATAACCCTAGGTTTCGCAGGCCAATGCTCAAACCACTGAGCTATCCCTAAAGCACCTCCTTACCCTGTCACCTGTGCTCCAGCAGCATCAGATCATATATGGCCACCTAATATCCAGCCACCCAAAAATAAGCACAGCAGAAGCAGTTGGGTGGTCTCTAATCCCAGGAGCTTACTTTAGTGTTTGGGTTGGATGGATCCATCCACTGGAGCCTGCATCTGGTGGAGATAATTTGCCCATGCCTCAGTCTGTTCCACAGGTTCTCACCAATTACACTCACATTATTCTGTGACTTTATGTTCTTTGGGGTCTGGCTATGACTCTTGTACTTTGTGGTTAATTCAGCATTACCAACAACTCTATGCAGAGAAAAAAATGGCACAGGCACTCCATTGGAGAAGGAACAAAATGTGGAAGGGGGCAGCCTGGTAAGCAGATGGACTAAAGCACCCTGGACTGGGAGGGACACAATGCTCATGAGCCCAGCAGATTAAAGCTACTTCCTCCTGAGTACCACTGGTCTCAGGAAAAGAGCAGGGAGCCTCAGGCACTCTGGGTTGGTAGAATTAGATCCTTGGAGAATTAAAGAAAAAAAAGTATTCAAAGGGCCATTGTGAGTTGGCGATTCAATTCACAATCCCATTGGGGCAGGGTTATCTTTGTGGGGAAACAGTTTTTAGGAGGTAGGAATGTTTTAGATTACATATGGAGTAAGATCATCTGATATTATGATAGTACCTGAAAACCCCAATCCAGACTTAGGGCTTCATTGTCTGGACACTTTACAGACAAGTAACAAGGAAAACAGTCCCTGCCACATGGTGTTTATGATCTAGGTGAGACAGGAGATAAGAAGTGAAAGAAAAAGATAAACATTGCAGGTGTGAATTGAAAGGAGTAAAACAAGCTAATAAAATATTATTTATTTACTATTTATTTTGATGGGAACAGTGTTTTCAGGTGGCAGATATCTAGTGAGGAGGAAATTTGTTTTGTGGAAGAAGTGGTTTGGGGGAAAGTTTTATAAGAGCAAAGTTGATGTGGGGAACTAAGTGAGAGGAAGGTGTTTTGAGGGAAGAGAGTTTCAGAGAAGTTGTTTGATGAGAATGTATTTTGGATGTGCTTTGTGAGGGGAATTTGTTTGGGAGAGGGAAGCTGTGAAGAAGTAGGAATTTTGTGAGCATTGTTTTGAGGGAAGGCAGCACGCTGCGAGATTTTTATACAAGTAAGAGTTGGCTAAGTCATATAAAGTCTGGTCCCATATACAGAGCAGAACACAGAGTTTACTTTTCTCACAATGGGCCTGATACAACTCCCAGTTAAGTTAATGGGACTCTTTCCACTGATTTTCATGCAAGGTGGATTAGGCCCTAAATCCTCTGGAATTATGACATGGAAATAAGCAATTGTTTTCCTTTGAGTATATACTGTAGTGACTGATACCTAGTGTGTTCTGCTGTTGTCTCTAGTGGTAACTGAATTTCCATTTGGCAAAGCTCAGAGCTGGAGAGTTTGCTGGAACATGTTTTCTTCCCTTTTCCGTTGCTAGTTTTGGGAGCATAGGTGGAGAGATGATTGTTGAGATTTTCTTTTTAAACTGCCGAGATCAGATTTTTCTTGAATATAAAGGAAATGTGAAAGCAATTTCAATCTAATTAAGCATACACAAAAGGTACTTGTAATACTCTGTAGTCAAAGAGCATATTGATCTATAATGTAAGGGTGCATTAATTCTATTCAAGAAGCATGTTAACAAATGAGTGTGTCAACATTGAATCTGGTGATTGGCTTAAATTTGCCCCCTGCTTTCTGAGCTAAAATTTCAAAGATTAAAACTAATCCACTGTTTCTATTAGATTTGTCTTGTGTCATCCTGTGCCTATAGCAGTTGTGGTTGGAGGGTCCCATCCTGCAGGAAAAAATTAAGGTGAAATTCCCATCCAAATCAACAGTCCCAAGCTCAGTGCTACCCTTTGTGTATTCAATAGCATCAACAGTCAGCAGCCAAACCACAAAACAAGACATATTAGGTCAAGTTTTGTTCATGATTAGAAACTAAAGACAGTGGTTTGCATGGATATATCTGAGGGCAGAATATGGCAAATTAGTATTAGCCACTCCATTTTGTATAAATAAAGGAACAGGTCCTAATTACTATGTCACCATTTCAGGAGATTTATTTTGGAAGGGCAACATCTTGATATCCTTACTCAGGAAAAACTCCCACTGAAGTCAATGGGATTTTTCCTGTTTATGGACCAAGATTTGGCAGATAACTCCAGAACACAGAGTCCAGCCTAGACCAAATACTAAAGGGAGATGTACAGGAGGCAAGGGAAGAAAAATCCCCTGGGCAGAACAGCAGAATCTACACCATCTGGATGGTTAAAATAGATTCTTATGTATCCTCCCCTCATGGGATGTAGCATAGGAGGATCCACATGGATTACCCAAACCATGCCCTCCCAACCCTGCCACGTACAGGGCTCTGTGCCATGCAATGTCTTTCCATAGACCAATTCTGCTGCTTAGGGAACCTCCCTCCTCACCGATGAAAGCTAGGGCTGGATGTTAGGAAGTGTGCATTGTGGCCAGTGCTCATTAAATTTATCACATTTAACTCAAAGAAAATCTGTCTAGAGATGACTTCCTCGTGCAAAAGTTAGGAGTGAAAAAGTAGCAAGTGTCTGCCATGGACATTGGTCTTGATCCTGCTCCCACTGAAGTCAAAGACAAAGTGGCAATGGGAGAAGAATAAAGCCCATAATTACCACTTGTATCTGCTAGAAACCTATTGTCAAAATGCAATCAGTGTCAGGTATAAATAAAGTAAGTTTATGCATATTTTAAACATTATTAAGCATTATTTATTTGTACATATGTGTATATTTCAGTTAGGAACATCTGTGATAACAGATCTGCAAAATTTAAGAGAAGGTTACTTTCTCTACTGTGGGTTTAAATGTACAAAATCTGGAATTGGTTAAAACTCTGCTGGTTGTATAGTAAGTTAACACAATTTATCATTTGAAAATAAGCTAGCTGATTTGTTTTGTAAGCATCTGAACAGTTACATGCAGCTCTGCTAATTTAATAATTGTTCTGGGAAAGTGAGGACTGCACTTCAGTTCATGAAACTTAACCCACACATTCACAAAAAAACACATTTCAGATGGAGCTAGAACAATTGTCTAGGTTAAAAAAGTTAAAACTGGAGTTAAAAAAGTTATAACTGGACATATGTTTTAGTCTGCTCAAAATGGTTTGAGAGGAATTACTGACTGGTAAATTTAAAAAGATTCAGTTCAGATAAGCACTTCAAAAGTTCCGAAAGTTATCCCTATACCTTATCCATTTGGATTCATTGGGATTATTGCTGCATTCATATGAAAGATTTGCCTCTTTTCCTTTCCCCTCCCACCCTTCTTCTCTGGTCCCCAACAGGCGACTTCCTCCCTATGGCTTCCAGAAACCCTCTTTTCCTTCTTAGTTACCTATAACAGTCTTGCAACTCCCTTCACTCTTTCTGCTGGAAAGTATTAGAGGTATAAAAGCAACATGAACAGGGTTCCCACATTGCTAGCAGCAGGAGTTGGAAAGAGCTCAAAATGGAGAAAGATAAGGAACAGGTGAGAGAAAAGGTGTCAAGAAGATGATGACTGGGGAGTTAGGACAGCTAACAGAGGATACTATTGACCAAAATTACACCAACGACTTCAGTTCAATGCAGTTTCACTGAAACAAAGCAGAATTTGGTTCAGTGTGAGAAACCAAAGAGCAGCTGGGATTGGAGAAGAGAGAAAAGAAGTATTCTCATGAGCCAAGAGGTAGGAAAAGGAAATAGCAACAGCTGCAGCAGCACAGTGAGAAGAGGAGAGCCTAGAGGGATAGTGTATTTTAGCAGAAGTGTGCATCTTGGTGGGAGGGACATGATTAGAACTTAATTCATTTATTGCACAAGTGAAAATTGGCAGCCCTCAGAAAACATCCAATAGCCACAGCCATCCTTGCAGCCACAACTATCTTCTTTCAGGAGATGTGAACTTTAACTATGGTTTGTTTTTTGAGAAAGGTTGAAAAAATATAGAACAGATATTTTCAAGTTAAAAAAATCATCTCATTTAAAACAACTGATATAGAAGCTGCTACCACAACAAAGCTTGCAAGTCTTGATATTTCTCCATGGCCATGAGGATGAAGTGTGGGACCTTGAACCTGAGGGTATTAAAAAAAAAGAAGAGAAAAGACAAAGGCTCTATTTTTTAAAGGGTGGGGGGAATGAGGATTAGGGGAAGGAGAAGAAACAAACTTCTGTTACAGAAAATATTGTATTTCCAATCTGTATATTATTATCTTTCCCCCCTTGTGATTTACCAGTTGAATACTGCACAAGTGTCTTCTTGTAAAAATTAAAATTGTAATGATGAATACTGACCTGTAACAGGTACTCCCCAAAAGTGCATTCCACCTCTATACCAAATGGCACCCTGAAGTAAATGGCTTGCATATGTTTTCATTCTGGTACATCAGTGACTAAAAAAGTTTGTTTTCATTCCCCTCAGTGTATCATGTTAGTGAAAAATTGTCCAAATCTGGAAGAAAGAAAGGAAAAAAGTAAGATGGAGGGGACATCTGCTGCTGAGCACAAGTATATCTAAGTACTGAGAGTGAGTTCACAGTGGACAGTGACTCTTCATCTAGAACACAAAAGGAAGATATTGCCTGCATCTCAATGTAAAAGTAATTGGTTAGTTGTTATTGTTCTTTTTTTTTTAATGACATCCTGAAAGAGTTATTTCTCTCTACCCCAGCTTCCCTGCCATGCCTGTGGTGGCAGTGTCCATCCTCCATCACCACCATGCCCACCCCAGCCAGGTCCAAGGCAACTCTGGTGGTAGTGCCCAGCCCCTCTTCTTCCACCTCACTCCCCATTTATGGGCAATCAAAGGCCCTGATCTTGCAATCCAATCTGTGTGATCAGACCACTGGGGATGACTTTAGTGGGACACCATGCCAGTATAAGGACCCACTACTGGAGTAGAGGGCGGGCTTGGGTTCCCCCCAAACCTCCCAATTGACCTGGACTGTGGGTTCTTCCAGAGGGGAAGGTCTCTGGGCTGTTCCCCAACCCACATGGTGAATCTCTGCGGCAAGAAAATCTGCCAATAAGCGCAGGGCCCACCAAGATAGAGGAGGAACTTTGTCACAATATATATTACACACTTCACTGTAACAATAGTCTTTATTACCTAATATCCATACAGCACAGAAAAATTAGAAGAAACTGAAATGGTATGTCAGATTAATTTTAAACTTTTAAATGCATCTGTGTCTTTTGCTAATGTGCTTTAAGGGATACAGGTCAGAAAGTTAGATTTCTTATTTAGACAAGATATGATTTACAGTTAGGAACTTGAGACGCTAACACCGCACCTTAAAAAAATTATCAACATTGTATAAAGAGAATTTACCTTTCAATGGCACTGTGATTAAGTGGGCAAGCAGGATTGGGCCCTTACTGAAATTCCAGATCCTGGTTGGGGTGTTTAAATGATTTGGGAACTTGGGGGAAATAATTTGAATAAAATTCATTTTACATTAAAAAAATTGTCCAAGGAATCATTTCAACTTACTAGATAGCATACACAGTTTAAACATAGACAACTTGACAGAAAAACATGATATAGCTTAATCCTTAGTACCAATATTTGTGTTCTAATTTCACTTCTGAGCATCATTTCTTTTGTACAGCATGCACTGTATAATTAATAGCTTTGCTTATTCCCACTCATGACAAAAGGATATTTAAAACCTTTACAGTTTGACATTTCTAGGTTTTCTTGTGCTCCATTTAAGGAAAATGCATGTTATGATTCACAAAAGATTTCTTATTTAGACAAGATATGATTTACTATTTGCAAATAGTCCAAAATGTGGCCAAGTAGATTTAACGGAGAATGATGTTCCTGTAATCTTAGCAGCTAACCCTTCTGTACTGATGAACACCAGGCAGTCATGCTTATCTAGCACAAAGATCTTTCTTCATTTAATGCCCACAGCTTGAGATAGTCAATCTTGCCCAGCATGCGCCTCAAGTATTTCAGATTTTTATTTGTGATTTTTGTGTATGTCCCTGTGCTATTTCTGCTACTATGAGTCAATAGCTACTTATCTACCCATACAAGGCCTTAATCAGAGGCACTGTTATACTGGTGTATGAATGACCATATTGCACCATATCTCAGTGCACAATCACTATCACAATTGTAGCTGTTGGGTAAACAATTATAAATGGAGCCATTTGTTTATAGCCCAACAAAATAATGATAAAATGATAAAGCTTTAGCTATTATTTTTACTTTAAACCATAGATAAAGTTGAATCAACTGAACTACCAAAACTGCATTAACATCTATTTGATGTTTTAAACAATCCATAGCCACTTCCATCTAATAAGCCCAAGTGAATAAAAATGGATATACAAAGAAATAAGTTTGCTTGACTCTTTAAACTCCATAGGGCTATAATTCTTTAATACTGCTTTTATCATTAGATAAAAATATTATTAAACATTATAATTTTTTTAAGTCGCATGATTTATAACTAAAACATTAGACGATTCACATAATAATCAATCATAAAGCAGGACAACAGTATCAGTTATGAAATGTAGAGAAATGAAATGATCTATGTTGCTTTAGTAAAAAACTCTTCCATTTAGTTTTGAAAGTTCATCGATCATTGGATGCAATATAAGATTTAGGCAAAACTCCCATGTGTAATAAAGCACCAATTTGCTTGATTATGGATGGTTATTTAAAGAGACTGGTATTTATTCAGCATTTGTGGCAGATTTTTTTTTTAATTGTCATATACTAGTTGGTCAAGGGGTACAAGTGACTCCCCGAGAGTGAGAAGGCTGGATGAAAATGACAGGTTTTGCTTCAAAGAAGGTAAGGTGTTTATTCTTAATTGGTGGATGTAATAGAGAATCTAACAAAATAGTTTCAGTCTCTGACTTTTAAAGGGTAAAACACCTTCGGCAGTTACGTTATTCAAAAATCAGCACAAGCAATAAGGTTCCAATGTCTGGAGGCACAAGATATGGAAAGTTCACAGAGTTCTCATTCAAATCAATAGGAGTCTTTCCACTAACTGTTGTGACCTTTGGATCTGGTCCCATGGTGTCTGCAATCCATGTACACCACGGAATAGTGCCCCAGGAGGGTTCTTTTTTAGTATCACTCAGGGAGTGTTGGTGTAAAGACATGGAATGGCCATTAGATCTTAAAGTAGGTGGCTCCACCAGCCAAACATTCATGCATAGGTATTGCATGCTGAACCACCATCACATACCCCTACAGATCTAAGGTCACACCACAAATCACAGGGTAGGGCTTCTACTACTCTTTGGCTGGTCTGGGAAGATTTTGACCTCTATAGAGCACCCATTTGAAAAACAAAACAAAACACTATTCAGATTTTGTGACTAAGGAGAATATTTGCGGCTAAGACTTAACTTGAGATGAACTAAAATGGAAAGTTAAGCAACTTGTTGTTTTATGGCATTTTCATGGGAAGGGGGGAGGGGGGAAGACTAATCAAACAGCTGAATTTATCCATGCTTCATCACTGAGTAAATGAGGCGATGCCATTTTCCAGGCATTTATATAAGCAGGCCAAGAGACCATACAGCTTTCAAAAACAAATTGTTAGTAGCTGTTCTTCTGTTGTTTTAGTAATTTGATGCTTTTGGTTATTTGTTTTATTTAGTTGGGAACATTAGTTATTGAGAAGAAAAACATAGCACAAGAGAAGAAAAACAAAGCTGAATCTTCTGATGATTCAGTAGTGGAGACCTGGGACAACTTGCCTTCCATTTCTCAAAATGAAAAACTAAAATAATGAAAAGCCTTAAAACATCAAAGAATGCCCGACATTTTAAGCATGGATATGGTGGGTATTGGTAAATGGTGGAAAGCATTTTCAGGCTACTCAGCCATGCTACTGAATAAAATCAGTGATGAATCTCAGTCCCGCCTGAAAATTCCCATATACTGTATCATTAAAAAAACCCGAGAGCAATTTAACATTTTCTTGACAACCCAGGCCTCTTTCAGGTTTCACAACAAAAATAAATCCTGTATGGGTCACACAAACAATTCACCCAGTTTCACAAACCTGAGCAGCAGATTCCTGGGACTGGGAGCCTCAGAAAATATTTCAGCTATCTCCAAACTGACTATATAACCCTTAACATCTCAGAGAAGAGCCTTAATTTTCATGAGAATTCCACTCATAAGAAAGCTCAGGATTCCTCTCTTGCCTTTGCATTAGTTTAGGGGTGGGGAGGTAGTCCTCTCTAATCTGATCCATGCATTCATATTGCACTCATTACCTCGGTAACCTATGGATTGCAAATCTGCTTCCCCACTTTGTTGCTTTTAAGGGCAGGAGTAGCTTACTCCCTTATCTTCTATTTTTAGGGTAGCATCTGTTATTCCTGAATGAGTCTTGTTTGGGGATGAGCCTGTCAGCTCCCTTTTTTCTGCAGGAGCAGGGCAAGAAAACATCTTATTCCATTGCTGGGTACTCTGGAATCAGCATAAAATATGCCAGATTGCCTTACATGACAATCTGAAATGTCAAGAGAAACTGAAAAGATGGAATGCACTGAAAACTCAGCCAAATGACAGGTTTCTTAGAGCCCTAGTGAGTAACACTTCAGTGGAGCTTCTCATTTGTCTCCTGCAAGTAAAGAACTGGATCTGCCCATAAGTTGTTTTTAGAGAATTTCTTTATGGTTTTATATATTGCCACCACCAATTAGTTTTGTTTTATTTTGTCAGGGCATGGTGAAATGCCCCACTATCCCCTCTGTGTGATTTTTTTGCTGTCATGGCAACATAAAAGAGAGATTTCTTTACATCAGACATGATCATTAACACAATAACAGAAACCAAACACACTCAAGGGCACACATATAAGGCAAACAAGTAAATTAGAGAGTCCCTTGCATTCTCCAACATTTATAGTTAGATATTTGTGCCCTAAGTAATTTTGATCTCTTAAGAATTACTCCATCAGTTGGCCTTCATACTAGGTCCTCTCTGAGTTGTTTTCACTCTATTCTTCATCAGTATGGAATACAAAGGTCTCAATTTCACCCTTCTTAGAGCTCACTTTCTGAACAGAGGGAAAATCAATGTCCAACTTGATCCCCAACAGTTATGTTTGTTCCCAGCCCACAATCCCTTCTAGAATTAACCACCACAAAAACCATACAGGAGTACCCCATGGTGTTACAACGATTCCTGTAATCACCTCTAGACACATCTCACAGCAATAGGAACTTGCTTCAATAGTACGTAAATTTTCTTATCACTTTACAGAAAGTCTACACATGTCATAGGGCGGCCCCACCCTGAATGTCCTCCTGCTCTCCTGCTGCAGGCTACAGCACAACCAGTGTGCCTGCTGCAGTTTTCCCAGTAACTCGACACCAGGCTCTCCTACCTCAATAATACGCTCTTTAGGGCTGGTGCAAATGGGGCAAAACATAAGTCCCAATACACAGTCCATTTACCATCCCAGTGCAAGCAGTCCTTAAAATCCTGAACCATCTCATTTATTGACATAACCTATCATCCTCTACACACACGCTCCTCATTGGTCCTCTTCTGTCCCTCTGCTGAGACAGCCACCTGAGCCCTTACAAGATAGAAACTGGAGTGAAACCCTGATCTTCCCCGCAGTCTCTGTGCTGGGAGCACCTCTCACGCCTCCTGGTCCTCTAACTATTCCCCAGGATCCCACTCTCCAGCCCTGGAGATGTCAACAGGTAAGCTCCTCCATTGCTTTCCTGCTATGTCCAGTCCTTGGCTCCAGCTCTCTTGCTTAGAAGTCAGCAGGCAACTATCTTTGCTGCTCTCTGGCCCTCAGCTCTCTCCAGTCCTGGTTCTCTGGCTTGTGGAGGTCAACAAGCAAAGCCTCTTGGTACTCTTCTGCCCTCAGTCTTCTCCCATGAACCAACTACAGTGTCCTTCCAGGAGCTTCCACACTCCCCCTGCTCCCACCTGCTCTTTTCCGAGTCTCAGGGTGTTCTGACTCACTAGATCTCTTCCTCTGATTCTCCATGATTCTTTATAGCCCCAGGTGCCATTCTACCCTCTTAATTGGCCATATGACATTGGGAAGCTGGACCTGCTTCATTTACAAGGGCCAGCCACCCTGGTGACATCACCATTTGAATTTGTAATTAGAATGCAGGAGGCTAAGAGAATTATACCTATCTCATAGATCTGGAAGGGACCCCGAAAAGTCATCGAGTCTAGCCCCCTGCCTTCACTAGTAGGACCAAGTACTGATTTTGCCCCAGATCCCTAAGTGGCTCCCTCAAGAATTGAACTCACAACCCTGGGTTTAGCAAGCCAATGCTCAAATCACTGAGCTATCCCTCCCCCCGATTGAAATGCTGTCCTGCAAAAGATTTTATCGGGACTGTCCCGATATTTGCTTGTTTGTCCCGCGTCCCGACCGATGTTCAGTTGGGACACTGAACAAACAAGCAATTTTGCCCTCCACTCCAGTGCACAGGCTCTCACCCCGCCCCCAGCCCCGCCCCTCCTTCCCCATTGGATCCCTCCCAGAATCCTCATCCTGGCCCCACCCCCGCCCCCGCACTGCCCCATTAGATCTCTCCCCAAATCCCTGCCCTGGCCCCGCCTCTTCCCCAAGCACGCCACATTCCTCCTCCCTCCCAGGCTTGCGCTGATCAGCTGTATGGTGGCGCAAGCCTGGAGGGAGGGGGTGGTCCCCAGCACTCACCCTGTGAACTGCTCCAGTCCAGCTTTTCCAGAAAGGTGAGCACAGCCCGGCAGAGATCCCGCAGCGGCTCCTTCCGCCCGAGCCCCCGGTAGAAGGCGAGGCAGGCCTGGGCCTCCTGCGCTGCGCCTATGGCTCACAGAGCAGCCTGGCCCAGCCCGGCCAGGGAGGGCAGCCGGAAAGCGAGCCAGGCTGCCCCAGGGATCTAGCACAGCATGTGGGCTTGGCAGCTCCAGGCCGGGGCGCGCTCAGCTGTTGCGGCCACCATAGAGTCGGGTGGAGACGGGGTTGTGTTGCCTGGCAGCGGTGGCGGCAGCGGGGTGGGCAGTGCTCCAGCTTTCCCCCCGCCCCATCTCGATATTTCATCTTTGTCATCTGGTCACCCTATGTGCCAATGAAAGCTACACATGTATTTAAGGACAAATAGATCCAATATTGCTTTTGGTTGACAGACATGATACCATTTTAGCTGAGAATACTAAAAGCCATTGTACTGATGGTCTAAATAGATAACCTAGGGTATGTCTACACAGGGATAAAACATATGTGGCTGGCCCATGTCAGTTGACATGGGCTGAGGCTCCAGGGCTGAAAAATTGCTCTGTAGATGTTTGGGCTTGGGGTGGAGGCCTGCGAGAGAGGAGTGTCCCAGAGCTCAGGGGTTAACCTGAGCCTGAACGTCTAAACAGCGAATTTTAGCCCCAGAGCCCAAGCCCCTGAACAGAGCTAGTGGTGAGTCATTTATCCCTGTGTAGATGTACCCCTAGAAAAGAAAATCAGATTAAGATGTGTCCAGATGGTTGGGATCTCTGACAACATGAAGACAGGAGAGAATTTTTTCCAAATGATTCTGGCAAAAAATAATTCCTGGTCTTTTACCTAAAATTACATAGCAAATTTTCCCAAAAGCGCTGTGGGCAAATTAAGGCTGTGCTGGAGTGAAAATTTAAGGAAGCAAATAGATACAGTACTAAAAGCTAAAAAATATATTTGCTGAATCACTAATACAATTATTCTTGCTATCAAGTTCAAATTAGAAACAAAGATTTTAAAAACCTTTTGGCCACCAAGTACTGTTGGATAAGGAAGCAGGTCTGTGATTCAGGTGCTTTTACACTTATTATTGCAATGAGTTAAAACATAAAATCCCAAGCCACTATTCTCTTACTAATTCTGAAGTAAGACTTTCGACTTATGTTTTGCATTGAGTTTAATGGAGTTACTCTGAATGTACATCACTGCAATCAGGATCTAACCACTCAGAGGATATTGGAAGGAGATTAAACGTGATCTTAATCAGCAATATCCCAGAAGATCCAAGGATTTTCAGTTTACAAGATTGTATAACTGTTGGAGAGTTGGATAAATTTCAAATGCAGTTGTTAAGAGATTTGCAGCAGCCTAAAGGATCTAGTTTTTAAGGACCTGAAAGTTGACAAACAAACCGAACATCATGGAGGAGTGAAATAGAATGAGTGAGAAGGATATGCTCTGTTCCAGATGGAATTTGGAGGATATTTATGAGATCTAGACCTTTAAACTAGTTTTATATGATTAATTTGTACTTTATTAGATACATTTATGACATTTTCTTTTAGGCCCCAATTTAGTAAAGTACTTAACCACATTTAACTTTCAGATATGAAAACAGGTATTTTGATGCCCAAGGAATTTTGCTTTGAGTACTCAGATGTTGGCTATTCAGTTTTTGAGAATTCTGAGCATTCAGTTTTTCAGAGTTTGAGTATTGAGCATACAATGTTATATAGTAAGGGTCTGATCCTGCAGTCCTATTTTAATCAAGCGATATTCCCATAGAATTTAATGTAAATTTTGCCTGAGTATTAGCTGCAGGACTAGCTGCAAGACCATACATCTTGAGGGATACCCTCTCTAATGTCATCAGCATGGCAAATTCAACAACCCAATCTGTAATTCTCGAGGCAGAGGACGATTTCCATTTCATTCACATTACTGTCTCGTCCAGCATAAGAACACATAAAATTCATCTTCCTGATAGCTCTAAAGTAATAGGAATAGTTGATACATATTCTGGAATAAATGAGAATCCCCCAAAATGATTAACATAAAATGAATTGTATTAGTGCTAATCTATGGATGAAAGGTTTTGATGCAGAGATTAAAGATTAGAATTTTAAAAGTGGGGCATATAAATGTATATACAAAAATAATGTGTGACTGTGTATGAAATGACAGTAATTATGCATGCAATTAGTCATTTATACATGTAACTGGTTCTTCTATGCACTTACTACAGTTGTGTGTGCAAATTTAGTAAATATATGTACTAATTAGTAATGCAAATTTGGAAAGCTATGCCTTTGGAAAATCAAGCCTTACATTTTAACCTTCTCTATCTTAGGGTTGGGTTAACCATAATGGATCTTGAGGGTACCAGCAGAAATTCTAAATAACCAGAAATGTTCTAAAACATGTGCTGGTATTCGTAAAATAATACGCATTGTTTGGTGGACTGTATTTCAGGATTTCTGCTAATCTTCTGAAAGCTATTTCCAAAAAAAATTCTCAAATCCTACTAGGTTTATATCTGGAAAAAGAGCTATAAGATGGTGTTGTCTTAATTACAGAAGTGAGTTTTTATTATTTGGATTATATGCTGCAGTAACATTCTTAGACCTTGTTTAGTATAATTATAGAAAACCAACTAGACATACATCTAAAAATTATAATGGTTTATTATGATTGCCTGGAGCAATTAAGGCTTAAAATTAGAATTAAAGGTTGTACAGTTTGATGTAGAAGACCCTATAGAGTATTAAAATTTTAGCATCACTTTGTTCTCCAGGCAAAAAGTTGTCATTAGGAATATAATACTTATTTTTTGCTCGATTAATTATAGCAAAGGCATAACAGAATATACACCAAAGAATGACCAGTATGTTATTCATGAGTCATCAATTAAATGAAAAGTGAATCTACTATTCACTATAGTATTTTCAGTCAGTGTTAGTTTGAAGATAAATCCCTGGCCCATGCATGTTCCTTCTCTCTATCCTAAACTGCAGAGCTTTCCATGGCACAGATGGGATTCTGAGTCTCCTCGGCTGGGCTTTCTGCTAGATGAGGTCTCCTCCTTGCACAGCTGACACACAACTTTTAAGCCTCTTTTGGGACTTGTATGTCCCAAAAAGCACTCCAAGATTTGTTCTTCAAGCTCCATGCAGAACTCCCATTAACATCACTATAAGATTCATGAATAGGAGAAAGGAAAAAGGTACAATAGATGCTTTCAACACAGATCTAAGAAAATAATGTCCTAAATGTGTATATGTCTTTAAGTGCTTTGCTGAATTGTGGTTTAACTGACTAATCATATACTTAACTTCAAACATATGCTGAAGAGCATCCCTTTTTAGCAAAGCACTTAAGCATATGCTTGAAGTCAGTAGGACCAGAGGTGAAAGTGGGCCAGTAAGGGCCAGTACGGCATACCGGTAAGAACTGGCCACTGGTACCGGTTTGTACACAGCTGACGTTAAAGCACTGCCACAGCAGCACTATAGCGTCACTGCCCCTTTTGCCCCCCTTCCCCAGGTCCACCAACTGGGGGCGGGGAGGAAGGGGAAGAAGGAGGTAGCTGCCCCAGAGCCCGGAAATTTAAAGGGCCCGCGGCTCCCGGCTGCCGCTACCACAGCACCAGTTGGAGCCCCGGTCCGTTTAAATCACTGCTGGAGCTCCGGGTGGCGTAGGCCAGGCAGCATGGAAGGGCTTGCTGGGGGTGACTGACACCCAGCCCTGTCCCTTCTGCCGAGGTCCCACTCCTTCTGCCCGCGCAGAGCCAGGCCCCCATACCGGTAAGTCTTTTATGTGACTTTTACCCCTGAGTAGGACCCAGGTGCACTAAGGTGTTAGTCTGCACATTCACCTTTGTTTTATTGAATGCAGTTTACTATATGACTTTCTGTAAGAGATTTACTCAAAGTTTTCTTGGCTCCAAATCCTCCAAACCTTCATCTTCCCTACAAATTTTCATAGCCAAATTAAAATAAGTCTTAAATAGATTTTATTTCTCAAGGAATATTAACAGTTCTTTCTATTAATAAGAAAATGGTGAACTGAAAGGTATTCGGCTGAACTTTCAAATAATAATAAAGTTCCGTGAGCTATTACAATTTGCTTTTGCAAACTTTGTCAGTCTGGTCTCATGTTAATATAATCAAATACAAAAATCTCCTTGCAATTTACATCTCCCTGGAAAACAAACTACCTATTTATTCAAGTCTCTGCACATATTAATCATGCGAGAGAGAATGAAACATGAAAAGGCAGTGTTTAAAATGTGTAAAACAAACATTTATAAGATACAATCAAATATGAGCACAGATTTCAACTTATTCATGGTACACAGTACATGACATGTGAAGATTGATGGGGATGCTTAAGGGAAGTTCTATTAGAAGAAGAGTGATGTTCAAGATAACAAGGTTACCACACCATTATGCATTTTCTGCATGGAGGAGCAGGTAAGCCTCATTGACCATCAAAATACTGTATCAGTAATCAAAGTCCTTGAAGGCAAATATTAAAAATATTGTACTGTATCTTAAATGAGACCAAGGAAAGAATCAGAAAATTCATTGCTAGAAATAGTTATATAACAAGAAAATTTTAGAAAATGCATGGATTTAAAAAAGAAAAAAAATCAAGGGAAATGGGTTTGCCAAGTGCCATTTATATCTAGAATAATTACAGAATGCAGTACATTAACAAAAAGCAATACTATTAAATTGTTTTGTATTCTCTATATACTATGAGAGATATACTCAGAAAAATGAAACTGATCCAACTGTCAACAACTAATGTTGGCAGGGAAAAAAATGAATAAACTGTTATACAAAACACAGAACGAAAGGCCATTAAGAGCTCTGGTAATACATGATTTCTGCTACAAGTTCAAATAAAATAAAATGAAATAAAATAAATGGTCAAGGAAAAATAAAATACTTTCTATTAGTGGCCAAATACAGATCTGCACGGTAAGTCCATTTCAGTTATTCACATAATTTAAGTCAAGTTCCTTCATACGGAGAAAACCATGATGAGGAAAGATCCTTAATCATGGAGTAAAATTCCACAATATTTTTCAGAGAAAAGACTCAAATACCTTTGGAGCAACAACAGTGTCAAGGAGAGAAAAAATGTGCGAAGTAGCAGCAGATTCATTCATATCCAAAACCACAACACTAATCTGAAAAAAGATCCAGACCAAGGGAAAAAAAAAGGAAAGACATGAATAATTCATTGATATAATGTAACGGGAAATGTTACATGTACCATATGTGGGCTAAAATAAGTAGCAATCCATTAAGAGTTTATATGTTGTCTTCTTAACCACCAATATATTGTAACTCTACTAAAAATAAATGGTAAATAATTGTCTCAGTGACACAGTCATTTATCTAATTCACAATGGTGTTGTGAGCCATGATTCATTAGGTTTGTAATACGCTTTGAAATCCTGAAATGAAAAATGCTAAAGATGCTCCGAATATTATCATCATAATACATAGTATTATTCTTGTCATCAAACAACATGCCTTAGGAAAAGGCACTTTTACATATCAATTAATTTGTGAATTAATAGCTTAATTATTGCAGTGTAAACTCTCTCTTATAATTTGACCTGATCCTGAATCTAGTTTATAAGGCACTAATGTGTTGGTAAGCCCCTGGAGGCCATATATACTGGCTGTACTCTGTACCGTACACTTGGTGAAAATCACTCAGATGCATAATTCAAACCTAAACATGCTCATTGGGTAGGTGCAGGAGCTGTGGAGATATTATTAGAGCTAGTCAGAAAAACCTAGATGGAATTATATTCAATCAGAATATGCATTTCTGGTGAAATCGAAACACTTTATGAAATTGGGTCAATTTCATCAGATTTTCATTTTGGAAGAAAACTGGAGTGGGGGGGGAGGGGGCAAGAGGAGTTCAAACAGTGCTGAAAATGTCCATATTGATATTTTGGAATAAAATGTTTTGATTTTACATTTTGAAATGACTTTTCATTTTGAATTTTTAAAAATGTTGTATTATAAAAATTAGATATCAAACTAAAAATATTGTGAATTTTCAAAAGAAAATATTGTGATTTGTCTAAAAGGAACATTTTCACCAATCCAAAACTAAGCATTTTTTTTTTAAATTTTTGTTTTTGTGAGGAGTTTGGAAATGTTAGGTTTTGTTTCAAATCAGAGTGAAAACTAAATTTCAAAAACTCAATTTTTCATGAAAGGGAACTTCTGTTCTCCGTACAGCTCTAGAAATCCTGTATCCTCTCTACCTTTCCCACCCCTAAATTGCCATCACCACATGGATAATCTTCATCCTAAGAGATCCTAACTTCGACAGCCTCCAAACAATCGTTTGGCATGGGAAGGCTATCTTTAGGCTGTGTCTGTGAATTCAATACTTCCTCAGGTCACTGAGAACCAGCAGATCAAGAACTCCTCTCCCGCTGGGATAATGGGGAGGAAATTCACATGCTCATTGTCTCCTCTGATGTTATTCCACTATACCCATACATAGCAATTGACATGGGCAAAGTATGAGCAGATGCATGTGTGCTACATCTCTAGAATGTTGTCATGGGTCATCAGCAGAACTTTGAACCTTTAGCACCAAAACAGTCTCTATTACCAGACTAAAAGGAGAAATCCTGTTATGTGGTATCAGTCCAAGCTCTCATCATCTGTGGAACCACCAGCAGACACACACAACTCAGTGTTAACATATGCCACTTCGTGGGGAGCTTTTTTGTTAAAGATCATTGTTAGCGTCCTCAGCTACAGAGCTCTGATGAGCCACATGTATTGTGGCATTGCTCAGTGTAGCCCATGATACTGCTTGAGCTTGGATAACAACTTGGGAAAGAGAGGAGTAGAAGAGTAGGTATAAAGCTTGTCTTTCCAAGAGAATAGGAAAGCATCTGTCAAGGAGCCCTGCCCTGGAACAAAATAGTTGGCCCTTTCTGTTGAGATGAACAGCTTATAGGTCCCTGAGAGGCCTGAAAAATGAATCTCATGACATTCAGCCTGAGACACCACTCACCATCTCCACTGACGAATCTACTCAGGTGATCCCCCAAGCTGTTTTTAACATCAGAAAGTTACGACACTTTGAGATTCATTGCATTGCTGATACAAACTCCCAAATATGTATTAACTCTTTACTAAGTCTCATTCAGCCTCTTCCTGCCTGTTCACATAGAACATCACTGCTGTGTTATCTGCGAAGATAGAGAGGATGGAGTTTTCCACAAAGATTTTTTTGTATTTATAGTTTTGCATTAGTTTTTTTCCAAATACAATAAATATTCCAGAATACCAGATTCCTCATAATATACAAAGTAAATAAAGAGAGTTAGGATAAAGGGAAGGGAGGAAAACCAACATATTTATCTTCATGGTCTAAGTTAATCACAGACCTTTAAAAAGTCTGCCCAAATTTTCTTTTTTGGGCATTCCCTTTTTGCAGAATGCCAGTCATTCATTAGATACAAGGTCAGCCATATGACCGAGCCAAGCATCAATATTTGGTTGGCATTGACTTTTTCCATTTTTTCCGGATTAATGTTTTAGCAACCAAAGGTTTGGCACCACAGTGGGGGTTGGCCTCAATGGCCCAGAGCTGGAGTTGACAACCCTTAATCAGAAGAAGTTGGTACCACAGCACATCTCATTCCAGATGACACGCTATCTTTTCCTCTTGGTAGTTTACCAGTGGACAGTACTGGAGACTTTGACCTTCTAGAGGAGCTCAGCTCCTTTAAGGAACAGTGTTCCGATCTCTGCTTCTTCCTTGGCACTGGAGAAGGGGATTGGTGATGAGTTTCCAATACAACGTCCAGAGAGGCACTCCTAACCGAGGAGCACTCAGTGCTTGCACTGAGGGTGGACGCAGGGCAGCCTCCATGAGAATGTGACACAGTCTCACCTCTCCATCCTTTTTAGTCCAAGGTTTATAGTCCCTGCACATCTGACAGTGGTCTCAAACATGGCCTTCACTGTCATTGGCACTTTAGGAATTTCAAATGATGATCACTTACTGCAACCAGCAGAAGCTTAATGCACACAGTCTAAGGCATACCCTTGTACTGAGCGACCAAACCCTTTGTATAAAAGAAGAATCCAATGCCCAAAGTCAGAATAAGGAACTAACAAAGAAAACCTACACTCATTTACACTATCAAGAGTACCTCTAGCTATTTTCAGAAGGGAGATAATTCCTCTGCAGTTGGAGAAAACTTGCAGTAAACAAGCCTATGTGTTCCAACTACCAACCATGGGCAGTAAGAAGAAACCAAGGGTAGAGGCACTCCAGGTGCCCCTCTATACCATGATGCAGCAGCATGAGACTCCTGAAGGTGCCCATGTGCTCTGGCAGGTACTGCTTAGGGAAAAATCTCCAACTCTGGTACACTGGGTGTGCACACACCTGAAGTGGAATGGACTTGTGCAATCACTCAAAGAAGAACTCCCATTAACTTTAACACACACTATTTCTTCCTACATGGGGAGAATTGGAGTGTAATCGTTTTCCTTCCATGCAATTCCTATGCAATCCCATGCTGTCCACTCTTCATTTATTTGAAGTCTGGTAACCTATGTTAGGCTGATTGGGTAATCTTATTTTAAATCAACTTGGCCAGATATTCTCTGCTGATATAAATTTACAAAATTCTATTGAAATCAGTGGTTTTGTGCCAATTTATAGAAGCAGAGGATATGGTCCATTATTTCTAGTGTCACATAATTCTAGAAAAGTAGTGATCACGCAGTACTACCAGGGACTCCTTTTTTTAAAATCAAGCAATATTTTATTTGAATAAAGTGTATTGAATTGTAAAACATTTTAGAAAAGCTAAGACAGTGTAAAGAGCTCTGCTCATTAGTGTATTACTTATACTATGAAGGTGTAGCTTCATTTTCATGTAAATTTCCTCAAAGGAATGATGGGGTTCATATTACCTTCACAGCATTCAAGGTAACTGCAATTCTTCCTGAAAACTTGACATCAGAAACACAGAAAAGGCTTCCATTAGCACACAGTGGAGACTAACATAATGGTTACTTTAGTAGACTAGCTCTGGAGCAGTTTCTTTGTTTTGATATTGTTTTTGCCACTTCTGATGCCCCAAGAACAATTCCCTCAACACCCTCAGCTCTTAACTTGGATAATAAGTCAAAGAACACTCTCTCTGAGAACAGGGGCTGGGGAGGAGACAGGCCCACAGCTACTTAAACCCTCCCACTGGCCCCTGAAGCTAGTTGGGTGCAACAAGGAGGGTGTTGCATCATCCAAAGGGATGGTACAGCACATGCCCTGCCCATATGCCAATAGACTAAAGATTCTAGTGATAATGTCATAAATATCAGCACCCTCTCCCCCACACAAAACTGCACTGAGGAAATAAATCAATGCCCAGAATCTTCAGCTACACGTTCCCCAAGTCCACTCTACAGGAGCAGTATGGAATGGGTAGGACAGGGCCCCAAAAGGTAGGAGGCAGTCCATGGAGATCCTAATTCTCAACTGTAGTGAGGTGGAGGTGCCATTGAACCAAACTGTAAACCCTGTATATGATGGAAACCACTTCAAGACAGGGGGTGCAGCACAACCCTAGTTCCAGTACCTGTGACTCCACAGATATCAGGCAGCTGCACAGAGGGAGTCCAACTCTGGCAGCATGGATGACTAATAGTTCTGTTGCCATTGGCTCACAGACCTCAGATTTGCTCTGTAACTGCAAAGGAAAGTCAGAGAGTTAATGCTGCCTCAAGCAGAATTCACTGTCCACGTCTCTTCATTTGGATCGACCCACAGATTTAGAGTGTATGGGGTGCACACAGAGCAAAAAAGATGGATATAGTAATTATAATAGAAACCTTGAAGTGTTGCTCCCACAAAACCTTAAAGTAGTACAAAAAAAGGACTAGGAGGTGCAGTATAACAGTCTAAAATGGTGGAATTAAAAGCTAAAAGCATGAAAGGAAATTATGTATTTCTAGTTTTGTTCAAAATGTAAAACTATTTGAAAGAATCCATTGTGAATGTAACATTGAAGTGACCTACAAAAATCAAACACTTGATGTCTAAAGCACACAACAAGAGAAACCTAGGTAAAACATCAAATACAGTATACAACAGTGAGTGTTATAGTTACAAGGCAACATAAAAAGCTGAAAAGGGAGACATTAGAAAAGAAAGTAAAAATAAGAACAATGTTAATTGCCATGCAAAGCCTTTAAAAAAATCCAAAAACCATAAAGCAGTGAGATGTTGATCAGCAGTCATCATATTGCCTATGTAGCTGTAAAATCAAGTCTAACCCAGGTAAATAAGGAATGCTGTGTCATTAGGAAAAATCAGAATTTCTAAGTAAAAATGAAAGAGCTGTTGATTTTAAGGCCTTTAAGGCCACAAGGTTTAAAAGAATGTAAATTTTCTAGGCATTCTAACTAGCTATAACATTCAAAGTTACAGTACTGTATGTACTTAAGCAGTGAAGGGGTGGTGGAGGACGAGGTGATTCTGAATAAATCTTAAACTCTAAAAGTCAATCAAAGATCAATTTTACAAAAACAAAACTAGGGACATACTTTTTAATACCTAATTCATTGTCATTTATTACATCAGCCTTCATAACAATGTTTTAGTAAGCACGTTAATGGGATTATTTATATTATTTAGCACAATCCCGGAGAAATAAACAGCATGTTTATTTTAAAAGTCTCATGGTTTATTTGCTATAAAGTTTGCCATATAGTTTTGCATGTGCCATCACCTTAAACAGCTGTTTGTTTTCAAATAACTCTTAGATTTTTACATTGAAATATATTCTCTTAATGCATGTAATGTGTATAGCTTTCTTTCCAGTGAATAGAAATTATGCCAGGGATATACCCAAAGATGTATGGGTTCCAATCAAAGAAGTACAGCACTGCAACCCTCCCCATAGTCCACAGCCACGATTCATCAGCTGAAACCACCTATTAGTTATAGCCTCAGAACACACCAGCAGGACTTAACATTATTGTCCACTCCTGGAGGAATCTCATGGAGACAAGCTATCCACTCATCTAGGCATTTAAAATGCAGTCATTCCTCTGTGTGTTTGAACGTCTGAAATCTATTCTGGTGTTTGAATGTGTTCTGGTGTTTCAACGTCTGAAATCTGCACAACTTCTTGGGCATTTTCACACAAACCTTCTCACATTTAGGTGCAGGGATTGAACTTTCCTCCATTGATTGCCTAAATGTGACGGACTGTCTAAGCAAATGTTTAAAAGTGAGACATCCCAAAAGGGCCAAGAGGATTAGAGTGTGATATCTAGGGTGGGAAATTTTAAATCAAATGGAGAATTAGTTTCCTCAATAGAAGATCAGGTTTATTTTGTTATCTTATTTTTTAAATGTAGGAAATATGACCTTTACTTCCTTATGGTGAATTTTTCAGACTGAATAAAATATTCTTTGTCCTGATCTCTGTCTCTATTATAACAATTCTTAATTCTGACCTTTATTTTGTTCCTTAGAGCAGAACATTTGGAGTCATACTTGGAATCATGCATATACTCTACTTACTTTTTGTGTGTTACAAATATAAGTACCAGGAACATACCAAAAGACCAATGGAAACGTTCTACAAACACACTGGCTAACTCTAGTCATTTTTATTACATCCTCCCACTGTTGCCACCACGAATACAATGCAATGTGGCTTACCAGAGTAGATGGGCTGCTAGAATTGTATCTTTGTTGTCTAACACTGTTTAGGGGACATCTAGACAAAACAATGGTTAAAATATCAGGTATACCAGAGTTACACAACTGCTGTAGTAGCTAGTGCTCCTGTAAGCACAAATAAACTGAGGGGAAACCAAAACAGAGAATTTTTTTTTAAATGGGTCATGAGGCTCTTTGAAAAGTATTTTTTTTATTCTTTGACTGAAGAACAATACGTAAAATACACTTGATTCTATACTGTGGCTACGGCATCATCTAATAGTTAGAACAAAATACTGGTTATTGGATTGGCAGTTTATAATTATTGGATGATGATAGGATATCTCATAAAACCTCCCAGGATAAAAATAATAATTGATCCTGTTGATTCTTGGGAAGATAATTCTGCTCTCCCTCTCTCTTTCTCTTCCTCTGGTCCTTTCTCGCTCTCTCCCCCTTTTCTTTCTACCTTATGATTACTCTTATTTAGCCTTCAGATAACCATTTAAGTAACCCACTACATAGCCATAATAAGCACATTAAATCAATAATGTGGTACATAATCTCCTTGCCTTTTGTGTTAATATCATTTTCTTTTGCTTTTTAGACATAACATTCTGTATGCTTCCAGTGTGTTAGGAATGAATTTTCTATTGTATGCGGTTGACTATTGTTACTGCACCTGTACTCATTAATTTCATTAATTTCTTAAAATAAAGCTAAAATAAAATGTGTGGCTGAGAGTCAGTTCTCCTGGCTTTATTTCCCAGTTCTGCCTGTGACTCACTGCTTGGCATCGGGCAAAGCACTTAAGTGCTCTATGCTTCAGTTTGCCTATCTGTTCAAAAAGTATTGTATTTCCTATCTTACAAAGGTGTTGTTAAACTTAATTAATGCTTTTAAACTTTTTTGAGTCTATCAGAAGGAAGGTGCCAAATAAGTGCAAGGGGATTAGTATAATAATTATATTGCATCCCTGGCAACAATGAGGAGATACTCTAGCCTTGGGAAGAAACATACTTAGTCTAATGTTGTGCTGAATTTCTGGATTCCTATTATACTCCCAGCACAATTAGGTAACCTCAGTTCTGCTTGGCGTGCCCACAGAGCTAATATTCATAAACAGAACTGGGCAAATACTACACCAAATATATTATATATTAAATTAAACTTATAAAACAAAATCAGTAATTTTTTAATGAATATAAGGGAAAAGTCTTCTCTTGACTTGTGGCACTTACCATATTGTCTCCTTTGCATTTATTTATAAACTTAAAAAAAATGTTTCCTCTACCTCATTATGATTTAGTAGTAAGCATCTGTGATAAAGAGAGGTGGGATGGATACAATGCTTTACCATAAAGCAATGAATGAAATAGATTTTTGGAGATAGGATTCCAATTTTATAATGTGCATCAAGTACATATTTGTGGGTTGGAAAAAGAAAACAAATTGGCATCTACACATGCAGCCAGTTTCCTTATAAATTAAATACAATTGTTTCAAAACTCCATTTTTATTCCCAAATATATCTGTGTCACAATGCAGCAAAGAAAAGGCTATGGTCAGACATGTGGCTAAAGGTCCTGAAGCTGTAAAAATTGGGAAGGGCAGAGACAAAAGCAGCTTCTGTTTGAAATCTTATCATTTGAAATTGGAAGCATAGCATAGTGACCTCATCACCAATCATTTTTAAATTCATCTCACCAAACCACTTATTGTAAATTAAAGTAGATTTTCAATGGCATTGCTTATATCCTAAAGGAAGGGGTAAGTGAAACCTGCAAGGTATACATGAATTAGAACTTGCAAGGCCTATTTGCTATGGACTACATCCAACTAACCCCTGCTGGTTTGCTTGGAAGCTGTAGTTCTATAGAACACACAACTCTGAGAAAGCTTCCATCCAGAATGTCCAGTTGCCTTCTCCCAAGTCATTTTTGCCATGAACCCTTCCCCTCCTCCCTCCAGCCTCTCAACCTTTGCTGCCTGGCTTTTTCTTCCATTCACTTCTGGGTCCAGAAGACACCCACCTCTTGGTTTTCCGGGGATATTAGGACACAGCTACCACAACATACCGGGGGACTAGCAGGGAAGTTGCCCTACTCACCAAAAGGGTCACTGGGGCAGAAAGCAACCAGACAATCTCCTAGGGGAGTAGGAAGGGAAAATATTCCCTCTCCCATTGTGAATCCCGGTACACTTTGCACGGGGACAGCTAATGTCCTCTTTGAACACAAAAGTAAACTGGGACAGGGCCTGGGGTGAGTTGATTAGCTGGGCTGCATCTTAGAGATTTGGTAAAGGTAACTAGTACTGTGTGACCAGCATCAGCGTAGGCCTGCCACATGTCCCAATATTTACTGATTGCACTTAAACACTAATTTACTTTGAAGGTGGATGAGTTCAAATAAAAAACAATCCAGACAAATATATCACATTGTCCTACTTCAAGTTGGATTAGATCCTGAGTTATAGTACACTGACAACTGAAAAAGCCTGTTTTAGTTGTCAAGCTCCCTGATTTTGAACATTTCTGAACAAGCCTCCAGTG
Organism: Trachemys scripta elegans; assembly: GCF_013100865.1. Taxonomy (NCBI): domain Eukaryota; kingdom Metazoa; phylum Chordata; order Testudines; family Emydidae; genus Trachemys; species Trachemys scripta. The sequence goes on from NC_048310.1 coordinate 17,716,347, forward strand.
ACTAACTATAGATATGTAATACAAATACAATAACTGTCTAATAAGTAGGATTTTTGTAATGTTAATTTGCACCCAAATTCTGAAAAAAGCCTGCTCAGCTACCTTGGGGCAAGGATAAATCACACCAAACAATTCAAATGGGGAATATAACACAACACAATCAACTTTGATGGGCCAGCACCGTCCATTCTAAGGGCTTGGCTACACTTGTGAGTTAGAGTGCATTAAAGCAGCCCTGGGCACCTTAACTCATGACGTGTCCACACTGGCAAGGCATGTAGAGTGCCAGGACTCTGCGGCTGGAGCACTCCTGGTAATCCACCTCCACGAAAAGCATAATGCTTGCTGTTCCCCGGCTGGAGCGCTGTGGCACCAGTGTGGACGCCTTAGTCTATTAATGCACTCTGATCGGCCTCCAGAAGTGTCCCACAATGCCTGTTCTAGCCATTCTGGTGATCACTTTGAATTCTACTGCCCTTCCCTCAGGTGACCAACCATCAGATCCACTCTTTAAATTCTCTGGGAATTTTGCAAATCCCCTTCCTGTTTGCTCAGCCAGGCATGGAGTGCTCTCAGCAAATCTTTCCAGGTGACCATGCCTCCACGCACCAGGCAATCCCCAGTATGGAGCAATGGCGAGGTGCTGGACCTCATCAGTGTTGGGGGGAGGAAGCTGTCCAGTCCCCGCTATGCTCCGGCTGTAGGAATTATGATACCTTTGAGCAGATATCAAGGGACATGTTGGAAAGGGGCCATGAGCGGGACACACTGCAGTGCAGGGTTAAAGTGAAGGAGCTGCGGAATGCGTATCGCAAAGCGTGCAAGGCAAACCGCCGCTCAGGTGATGTCCCTGGGACGTGCTATTTCTACAAAGAGCTGGACGCAGTACTTGGGGGCAACCCAACCTCCACTCTGAAGACCACCATGGACACTTCAGAGCCCAATTCAACAAGGCAGGAGGAGGAAATCACATCATTGGACTCCTCACTGTCAGTTTGTAGCTTAAGGAGTAACTCTACTGCAATTTGTGATGTGCTGGCGAGACCCATCAACATATTCCTCAGCAGTTCAGGATCCTTTCCTGCAGACCGAAAAGGAAGACAGAGCGCGCAGTACAAAAAACGTTGAAAGATGGCGCTAAATGTGGATAGAAGCACAGGGATTGCCCCATCACGGGGCATTGGGACAGGAACCAGAATGCCCCTCACCTCCCCCAACCCACTTCCCACAAGCCACAGTGCCAGAATGAGAAGAGGTGCTCTGTGGGATAGCTGCCCATAATGCACTGCTCCCAATGCCGCTGCAAGTGCCGCAAATGTGGCCACGCCAGTGCGCTTGCTGCTGACAGCATGAACACACTGTAGTGCTTTCCCTGCTGAGGTTTCCAAGGGCTGGTTTAACTCACAGCGCTCTACATCTGCAAGTGTAGCCATGCCCTAAATCACACACCCCGAGTCACCTTGCTTTGTATGGCTAGACTTGTGAAGTGCCTGTCCACTCTCGGATCACAACAGTTATGCTCCTGGTTTTATCTCAAAAGCATGAGGCTAGGCATACGAATACTAACATATGTAGTTTGTCTAACACATTTCTCATGCTGCTAGCTGAACACAGAGCAAGAGAGACACCCTGGTCTCTCTCATCCCCACCTAATGCAACATTTATTAACCAATTGAAAGAATAAAGAGCTGTCGTTTAGCTGAAAGGGTTTTTTTTATTATTATTATTCTCACTTCTTCTTCTTGTTCTCTCAAAACCAGCAAACCTCTTCTTAACAAGTAAAGCAGATGTGTCGAACATGTGGACACCAGGAATGTGGTTTTAACTAACCACATGAAAGGATGGGATATTTTACCATTTTGTAGTGGAGAGTTAAGAAACACATGCACCAAAATATGGTCTTGAGTTGCAAGGAACTTGGAAGAAAGCACTGGATACAAAGTGATGTATTTTAAGAATGATTGTATCCTACCTGGTCCAATTATTTCTGGAAAGTTTTTGAAAACCTATGGGCCAAATACTCTGCTGGTGTAAACTGAATTCAATAAAGCAGTGCCAGTTTACTCCAGCAAAGCATTTGGCCCTATATGAAGAACATGGGAAAAATTTAAAGGATAACAATTCCAAATGTAACTTTTCTGACTTAAAAACTAATAGCTCCACTGGAAGTTGGCAGCATTCCCAATGACCATATTTAAACAAAAAGTGGAAATTATTATACACGGCAACATTATACATTGGGCCAGATTTTTCAAAAACTCAAGGCCAGATTTTCAAGTGTCCAGCAACCACAATGGAGGCCAGATTTTCAAAAGAGCTCAGCCACCATTTGGGCACTTAAATAAGGGACAGGTTTTCAAAAGTGTTCAGTGCCCAGCAGTTCCTACAGAGACACTTGAAGGCTACAGCCCTGCATAAAGGAGAACGTGGAGCTGCACAACCCCAGAACACTGGGGAGATTGTGTCTCACGCAGGCACCATTTCTCCTTCATGTGTAAGATGGACAAGCTTCAGGCTGGCACAGATTGCTTCCCATGGTGCACTGACTTTGTTCTGAGTCTGATGTGGAAGATGCGAGTAGAGCCTGCCTCCTCTCTCTCCCCTTTCTGGTTATTCGCTCTGCAGGGAGAAAACAGTGCCTGCACTCCGCAGGGCAAAGGGACTGCTTTTGATGGAGGCCCCCCTGTGAGGCCACACAATGGGCTGGAAGTTTTTTGTGAAGTCACTCAAGAGTAAGCACCATTTGACCCAAGCAGAACTTCAACAGTGCACACGTTGTCAGATGTAACTCTTTATCACTGAATCCCAACACATGGCGTAATTGGAAATTTTTACTCTGACAGAATATTTATAGGCTCTCTCTGATACTTTGAGATGAAAAAGAGTTATGGCTACATACTGGACTTTTCAAAGGTGTTTTTTTTTTTTTTTTTTGGTCATCAAAATAAAGCGAAACCCATCAGTACAGACCAGTGGGTAAGATTAGATATGTTTTTTAGGTCGCAAGCTAAGAGCTTGCTAATGCTTAAAGGCATTCCTTGTTGAGGAATGTTTGTTAATTTGAACTCCCCTCCCTTGCTGTGTTTCTTTAATCTCCCAACCAGCTGTCTCCCATAAAAAGATATTTCTGGTTTTAGTTACAAATCTGTTTAGAGATAATACTTGCTCATAAATACACAACCACATGCATGGATTTTTAGCTGACAGTAGAAAACTAAGTCCAGATGAAAAATAGTAAAGTTTGTTTAGGAACAGAAAATGCATTATTCTACTTGCTTAAAGTGTGGCACATGTTTTAAAGATGCACAAGGTTTTAGTTCTAGAATGAGATTGTGCAAACAAGTCATCGAGAGAGCCATATTCTGTCACCTTTTCAGATTTAGAGCTCATCACCGGGATAAACTGAAGTGCACACAGTTCACCAAAGTACTTTTTGCCTACATCTGTATGCACTCTTCACGATAGGAAATAGATGAGAGCGTTAAAAAAAAAAATAACGCAACAACCCAGCCTTTGCTTTTTTACTAGTGGTAAAACCACAGGTAATTTCTAATCTTTACTTTTCAGTTTCCTTTAAATGGTATATGATATTAACCCCATAACTGCTGTGTTGTGCATGAAGGGCCAGGAACCAGAATGTGGTGCTGTTCGTTTGAGAAATGTGTCAGAAATCAAAGCAGAGCAGTTACCTAGGGCATATACCGCTCAAAACCCAAATCCTTTTCCAATTCTCTCTAATGCTGTGCCACAGGTATAATGCTTGATAAATGTATGTAGAGTGTGCCACCTGGCAGGTTGGCAAAATTAACACAAAACTAAAAAGGAGTTTTGGAAGAATACTCAGAACTATGGAACTTGATATAAATTGCAGCTCACTAAACCTTTGAATGATAACTAGCAAGAAAGAAAGAAAGAAAGAAAGAAAGAAAGAAAGAAAGAAGATATGTTCACTTTATGGTACTTGAACTCAGGTTCCATAAGGACTTTCATAAACTGTATGAGACTGATGTCCTATTGACCTTGGCACTAGAGTGCTGGGCACTCTATAAATGCCTAAGTAAGACTGATAACCCTAAAGAAATTTTCAAAGAACATTTTGCTATTCTGTGTAAGATTGAATACAATAAGCTATACAGAAATCTATCTATATTTCCACAGATGTCTGCAAAGGCTAAATTTCAGCAAGAGAACTATAAGAAATACCCACTGCACTCATCTCAATCCACAGAATAGTTCTACATTATTGGCAACAGCCTTAAGAAGGGAAGATCATAAAAATAAATGAGGGTGTCTGAGGTCACAACATACACCACAGAAGGCATTCAGAAAGTTTTGGGAAGTGCAAGGCAGGGTTCTACAGTTTGCCTCATTCCATATCGTGATCCATGTAAGGTTATCTGCAAATGTCCATTCAATGGCCTCAGTTCACATAGTAAGAGATGTTGAGTTATTTCATAAAGATGTTGAACCAATGAATCACTACTCATTCACATTTGAGACAGATAAGTGTGGGACAGTGCTGCATTTCTTCTGGCTGAATTCTAGTCTCAGTGAAATTTACCAGTTGGTTCAACGGTAAACATGCAACATACCACAAAATGCCCCTTACACAAACACCAACCTTGTGCACATTGAAGAACACAACTGAATAGGATTTTTTCTTCAATACTGAACCAAAAACTGTATTCCTCATTTTGTCGAAAATCCCACTGATGTCCCTAGGAATTCTTACTGAGTAATATTTCAGAATTCATCCAAGAGTGTTTTACTTAAATAAAATAAAATAAAATAAAATCCTGCCACTTTCCCCAACCCACAAATCTTCATCATTCAAAGTTGATGCCAAACACTTTCATATGTACTCTTCTTTGAGTTAATTCATAATAAGATTCAGCATACTTTCTATGGCAAATTGGTACAATTTCTTTTTATTTGTAAAATATATATGAGAGTGGGATTATAGCTATCTCAAAATGCCAAGCTTTTACACAGATAAAATTTTCCAGAGGGTTCCCAAATTGTGTGTTACACTGCTGAGTGTTAATATTTACAATTGGATTTATACATTAGTAGTTCTGTGGTGTTGGATGTATATAATTTCACAAATGGCTTCACAATGGATGAGGCTGTAGGCTGTCAGTTTTTCCATGGAGATGTTTTATCTTAACTGCTTTTCATGGGAGGTCCATGCCATTTATATGCTGAGGTGATAGGTGCTTTTAAATAGCTTACATAGATGAAGAGGTATGAATAGGACCCAAGAAGAAGGGAAGAATCTCTTCAAGTCGGGGACAGTTTCCTTGGGCTCTGTTTTTTATTGACAAGGAAATATTCCCTGACCTGGAAACTTCCCTTTGTGTGTGAGCGTGCTTTGTCACCTTGAATGTCGACATTTCCAGTTGTTTGTTCGTGTTTCAGGTTTGGTAGGGAAATTCAGGAATCAGTCCTAGGTCCTGATCCTTAATAGCGCAAGCTTGAACCATAAAGTAGATGTACTGAACCTAAAATATGTTGGCCAGCTGTCAATGCCTCAAATTTTCCTCATGGGATCTCATAATTTAACATGACTTCCACAAGCAGATCTGACATACAGTGATGTCACGGTCCCAACTGAGACAACTGATGAACTGTCCTTATGGTTCCAGTACACGTTACAGCATCATTTGAAACCATGAAACACTGTTGAAAGGAATTAGGGAGAGATTCCAGTAATAAAAAGGGAAGTTACACAAGCTATCAATCCATCAGAGGAGTGAACCTTCCCATACAGACATGGTCTGGCCAATTCAAAAACACATCAGAGGTTCCAGGTTATCTTCCCAGCTCTGTCAGACTTCCACTGTAACTGTGGGTAAGGCACTCTGTGCTTTACGTTCTGTGAATCTCCCTTTCCTCAGCTTCCCCATCTGTAAAATGAGGATATTTACCTACCTCAAAAGGCTGTTGTGAAGCTTAAATCACTAAATCTGACAAGTAGGGGATGATAACCTAGATCCTGGACTTTCTAGACTTGAGATTTAGACCCCAAACCTTCCTCTCTGTATTATTGCTAAAGACACCAGGTTTAGGTATCTACACATTAGCATGTTTATCTTGCTGTGAAATGCAGTGAACCCAGCTTTGCTTCTTTATGAAAATGAAAACAAAACAAATGATCCAAAAACAGGATGAACCTGTACCTCCTAATGGGGTGACCCATCTGACATCAAATTACTCTGACATTCCACTGCTTCATGAGTACAGCCATCAATCTGGGATGGCAGCTTTATCTTTCTCAGTGTTATAGGCTTTGTGAAGATCAGCAATCAGAGTAATAGGAAAAGCAATACAGAAAACATATAAACTCCAGTGAGTATCTTCAAATGTTTTCTCAGCATGCTAGCTGTTACAAGCTTAGGCACCTGGATAGTAAATTACTAGAGTCTGATTTGTTCAACAGGTATTTTGTGCATGGCTAGCAAATTAGCAGTAACAATCCAAATTTACCCTATAGTTATTGGCACCCAGGATCCTTTTTGAAATGCCATTGCAAGTTTACTTGGGAAAGAGCTTTGAAGGGCAGTTTTCCAGAAAAAACTTAAACAAATTTTCATGGGTATGCTACTGGAGAAGATTATTGTTTCCATTCTCAATTGCTTGACCTTAATGTTGTGGCCAAGAAAGTCATACAAAACCTCTTTTTTATGAACTGAAATAAAAAAAAAAGTTTCTTTCAAATATAGGTAAGAAAAGATCAGATTTTTTTTCCACACACACACACACACACACACACACACACACACACACACACACTCACACTCTGACCCCCTGCATTTCGACTTGTCATATTTGCTTTTCATTATATTGGAGCCAGGGGGTGACTTTTGGTCAAGGAGAAAATTCTGATTGCTGTTACATGCTTCTGTGATTTGGAGCTTCTAGGATACTTTACACAGGGAGAGAAACCAGGAGAAAGAAAATCAAAGCTATATCAAAAAGTTGGGCCAAATTCCTTGAAACCACTTTGTTCTTTTTTTTTCTGGATTACGGTTTAAGATTTGTTTTCCTACTATAGTTTTTATTTTGGAGGAGCAGACAGAAGTCAGGTGAGAGATTCCTATTGTTAGGACAAAATACAAGATGGGAAAACGGAGAAAGAACCCTCATATTTTCCCCAATCAATCCATCCATCCCTTCTCCAAAACCCTATAAACGTTCTTTTTTTCCAAGATGCTTAGCAAAATGGAATGGAAACAGACATGAAAACATACCCACCAATATGCTACAGTAAGTAATAGAACAGTAATATTTTCTTTTCCTCCCACTAGCAAGTAGTACTGACTCCTCCTGTCTTAATATACTCTTGCTCACAAACAATAGCTTTTTCTTCCACTGCTTCTATATAGTACATCTGTGGTGCAAACAGTATTCCCACGCACCCATAAAGGTCATTTTTATTAGAGACTGCTACCATCTATTATTAGTTTAAGATTCTCTAGGTCAGCTCACCCAATAAGGAATGCTAGTTATACCGGTATTTCTGAAGCCACAATCATAGATAAGTCAAGCAAAATGGCACAGGGGAAAACAAAAACCAAAACAAACAGAAGGAACAGAAATAATGCTACAGCAGCAGAAGGTGAAGGTAATCGGCTGCTCTTAATGACACAAAGGCTTCACTGTGGGTTTTTTTTTATTTAGTTTGTTTATTAAAAAACAAAATTTAAAATTGGAATTTAAATTTCCCCCTTGTAATGGGGTTCACTCACTGCTGTGGTGCCTCCTCATGGCTGTGTATGGGGAATCAGCTCTTCTCTCGCCTGGTGCCCCCTTCTGTCATTCACTCACCTCCTGGCCTATCTCTCTCTGTGACTTGGGGGGCTCTCTCTCTTTGTGACTCAGCCCTCTGGCCAGGTCACTGTATAATCTTCCCCTTCCGGGGTATCAAAGTCCCACTGGATCAGGTATCCACATGCCATTCTAGAGAGTCTTCTGCTCCAAGACCAGGTCCTATGCCACTTCCCCAGTGGCTGATATGGGAACCTGAGCCTGCCCCTACTCTACATTCCAGTCCAGGGACACTATGTCTAGCAACTCAGGTCAGCTTGCTCCCAGACCCTGTTGCTATTTCCCTCGACCCCTTCCTACTTCCCTCTTTGACTTCTTGCCAGATTCTGTAGCCCCTTCAGGGCTAGTGTGGGGTGAACATCCCATCACATAACTCTGTGCCTCTTTATTGTTTTCACTGTACCCTCATGCATTCTGTATACATCATACATACTCCACAAAATCTTTCATAGAGCATTTAAAATTTTTATTTTGGTTCTATTTCTCACATCTCTCTGCCAGTAAAGCAAGCCTGCCTTAATACCATGACTTGAACTGTAGAAGACTTAGAAGGAATGGAAAATTACCATTAGAATATTTATATTTGATGCCTTTAAATATGAGCTAAGTAGATTTTACATATATAACAACATTGCCATGTTAAGTTTAAGTATATTGGGATCTTCTGTACATCTCTTTTCCAATGAAATAAGCTCCTGTTTTGAGTTCTGATAGGTCATGGGATACAGTATCTAATTAGAAACGTGTCATTGATCCGTGATTGAACTGTGCCCACTTAACACCTCAGCTCAGTGTGGTTTGGAAAGAGAGAGGAAATTACACATTTGGAGAGAAAGAAGCAGGTATTACTTTGGCAGGATTTCTTTAAAACAAAAAATGTTCCCTTTCAGAAATAGCTGAGAGATTTTGGATTCTAAATGTAATTTAATACATGACTGCAATTAGTCACATGGGTCTCGTGACTGTATTTATGGTATGTTTGTATGACACATGTGTGCATCTAGACTTCCGAACTGCAAAGCCACGAGTGAGTTTGCATGTCATTCCAAATGACTGCTGATAAAACCTTTATACCACGTATTCCACATATGTTACACAAATCTATTGTAGGAATCTTTTTTAAAAATTGCATTGGGACTATTGCTATACCTCTCTGCTGCCCATAAACCCAAGCATCTTAGTGAATCCTTGTGTATACAGGCCTCAGAAGTAGAGAAAAGTTCAGTCTAAAATATCCAGCTTTGCTTTTGTGGGCAAGGCACCCATCCCCAAATTCAGACTGATAAAGGTTTTATGCCACTCTCTCTCCCTCTCTCTAGACTTTAATTTGGTTTTCCCACAACATATGCAGCATGAAAGTACATGGTATAAAGATTTTATTAGCCCTCGTTTGGGATGACATGCATAACTCTCTTATGATTTCACAACTTGGGAGTGATGCTGCCATTCCAAATTCCTACAGCTAAAACATTTATACCACATGAAACCATCATGAATTTTCTCCTTCCCTCTACAACACTTACCACCCTATACTCCCACCCATACTTCCCTATTCCAAGCCCGGTTCTGCTTAGTTTATTAGATCTGCCAAATCAGAGGCCAATGTAATGTGGATGTGCACATATTTAGTGAGTCTACTATTGTATTAGTGTCATTGTAGACCATCTATTTTCTCTCTTTATTGTGACAGGTCAGGGGAAAATAACTAGCATGATTTGATTTAAAAACTAAATAAAACTAACCTTAGTTATCTGTTCTTGCAAAAAAATGAATGTACAATTGCCATACTTGCATTTAAATATTTTCCCTGAAATACAGTGCACAGTGAAGGTAGATTAACATTTGACTATTCACGTGCAATTTACATATTGAGAATTGAGTATAGGAGTAAGGGCTTTAATAAAGATTATCTATTTTACCAATTCAACAAGATTTAAGTGTGCACTTGCTTTTCAATGTCATAGACATAGTGAGGAAATGCATCATTATTAAATTTTCTGCAAAACAAAATTAAATAAAAATCAAATGAACTGGTAATATTTGATTAAAATGCTTTGTTTGAATACATTTGTCACTTGAAATTTAGGCACAGAGGTACAATCACATACTGGACATAAAAATAGTTTAGACAAACACCTATTAGGGATAATCCTGCCTCAGCACAAGGGAATGAACTTCCAGTCCTATATTTTTATGGTGGGCAAGACTGTCCCTCAGTTTGTGCAGGCATGTATGGAAGGTTAAGACACATTCCCCCTTATGCTCTTGTTATCTTTGGTCTGGGCGTGCAAGCGTATGTATCCACTGTGTACTCACTGCTCTGTCTCATAGCAGGTGGATGGGGAACATGCAGAACTCTGAAACCAACAGAGGGTCCATCAATAAAATTCACAGGTGGGATGCAATGTAGCCAGCTCTCATGATCTTATCGCAAGTCCTGAGATATGTGGCATTTTTTTTAAAGTCCCAGCTCTTGGAATCACATCACCACAGAAGAGTATTAGATTTTTTTGTTTGTTTGTTTGTTTTTAAGAGGTAAGTTTATAGCCTGCATGTCTGCAGAAGAAGAAGAAAAAAAAGATGAGAATGTGACCACTGTGCCATTCTGTACCTCAGAATAGTACCCTGGAACCTCCCATATTCACCACTGTCATATAATTATGATATGTTTTGTACAGAGTATGCCTTGTGAGGTGGTATTTTAAAAGTCTTGATCGGTTGAACATTAATATCCTGTTGGATTGTATGTGCTATCATTGTATGTGAAGTTATGAAGTTTTGCTATGCTCCAATCTACATGCTATTCCACTACTTGGTCACATCCCCTCCTTCATGCTTGTTTCCCTTCTGCCTGGATGTGCTCCTCAGCCACCTGGTTGTATTCTCCCCCTGCAAGCCTGACCTGCTTCCTCTTTCCCTGCTCCCCGAGACATTCCTTTCCTAATGGTCACCTCTGTTCCTTAAGGTTAACTCCAGTTTCTCTATCTGCGTCTATCGTAATGCCCTCCCCACCCCTCCCCAGTAATCACAGAGCCACCTGTAGCTTCTCTGGCTACAACCATGGGGCCAATTGCTTTAGACACCTGCAGCAATTAGCCATGGGAGGGGTGGCAATTCCCAGGCTGAGCATGCTTGAACCATGCGATGGCAGCACTATGGGCTCCCAATCCTCAGCGCCGGCTCTAGGCTGCTGCAGACTCTACAGTTAGGTGCTTCCCTCCTCCAGGCAATGGCTTTAAGTACCTGAGATACCCATCCCTGCAGTAGGGGCCCCCAATTCCAAGCGCCCCTCAACTAGTGCATAGTCATGCAGAAGGTGCACCCTGGATGATTGCAGAGGCTGGGATTCCAGGAGGTCCCCCATCCCTGTGCAGCAGCTCTGCCCCAAGCTCACTGTGGGACCAGAACCCTGGTCTCACCAGTCCTGGCAGCTTCCCCACTCCCTCCCCCTTTCTTTCTGGTTGATAGCAGCAAAGGGAATGGTGGGAGATGTAGTTCCTTTCCTGCTCCAAGGCCGGGTCTCCAGGCAGGGAGCTGGCCAAGAAACTACAGCTCCTGGGGTCCCTTGGACTCTCAACTGTCGGGCTGGATCCCTGCAGGCAGAAGGTGAGAGATGGGGGGCGTGGATACAATGTATCATGGCCCGGGATACAATGTATCATATTTCGGGGAGCAGGGTGGCTGGCACTCTGTCCATCCCTGGGGCTGGCCGTGTGTGTGTGTGGGGGGGTAGGTGTTCTCTGGGACTGGATGCTGGGCACTATAGTAACCTCCACAGTGGGAGGGGAGGAAGCTGGCCTTGCGGGCCCCTTCTGAGTGTGGGCCCGGAGCCACTGGCGCCATTGCAAACCTGGTACTGGACCTGCCACAGGTTTGTGTCTTGACACAGCATCACAGTGTGAGAGAGATACCCCAGGTTGGTGGGACAGAGGGCTCAGTGGTCCCACAGTCCAGGCTGCACCCCAGGAACCCCATCACAACCACACTAAAAGCTATGACACCAGAACTGAATCCTCTGATTTTTAAGCCAGTCTCATGATTTTTTGGTGCTGCCCTATGATTTTTTTTAAAACTCTTGGGGTTGGGGGGATGGCCAGTAATTTGCAGCACCGAGCAACAGCAAATGGTTATCCATCAGAGCAAAAGGGAGAACGGGGGAATATGTGGCTCAAAAATGTGCTGTGTCCTTTTATAAGATATAATCTAGCTCAGGGTAACTGGAGCCAAAAATCTAATTATTTGAATATTAAAATTTCTGTATACCCTAAAGTCACAAACCCATTGAAAGAAGCATGAGGCACTTAGTACTTTTGATTTAAATATTAATAGTGATAAAGTATCTCTAAAATATCTGTACATCAGTGATTACCTAAATGATACTTTAAATTATTTTTATTTCTTTTTAATGACATGATTTAGGAATGTTCATTTTTAAAGGTAAAAAACTGCATATGAACTTTCATATACAGGCAGGCAGAAAGACTTCAATCTGTCTGGTGTTCCAATTACCTGTCTTAAGTGTATGGAACTGGATTTTAAATATAGATTCCATTACAGGTTCCAGCATCTTGAACAAACACAGACATATCATTATGCTCTTGCTATGGAACTGCACCAGAAGACATTCTGTGAAATGCAAATAGCTCAGCCAAGTTCCTGTCTAATAAAGATGCTGAGGTGTAGTCAATGTTAAAAAGGTGAGATCAGTTGAAACATCCCTTGGTCTAAGTTTTTACCTCTTGAGCAGTGAGAGGAAATAAAATTAAAAAAATGGACACTTCTTTTGAACATATTGTACTTGTGTTACTTTTAAATGTTATGGTGTTCCAAGGGGTAATTCATAGCATATGAAAAAATGCTATATTAAAAACTGTACCCCAACAATTTAAATATAATCATGTTAGGTTCTTTTCAAAGGGATACATATTCCTTCTACCGCTGCCAAATGGTAAAAGCAAATGATCTTCCCATTATTATAGTGTTAGTATTATTGTTGTATTAATATTTCTGTTAGAAACTCTCTCCTGGGTGTCTTTGTAAATGGCTGTAGGAATCTGCTCCGAGCTGAAACATGGCTGAAAGTGTCAGCCGGGGTCCTCTCCTCCCAGCCAATCTGCCTGCCTTTCACATATTTGTCACGAACAGTATTTAAAAATATCTATTCAAAAACAATATTTTAAAAAAGCAAATTTACCAGTTTAAGATGATCTTTCCACCTGTAACACAGATATGGCTTTAGTTTAAAAATTGAAATCTGCTACGTTGTGCATTCAAAATATAGTCTAATTGCTCTTGAAATGTGGGAAGTATATATATATTTTACACACACAAAAATCCAAACTATAGCATAGGCTCTATTATGCTGTACAGAACAGAGGGGAACACAAATGCAGAATTTCTACTGAATCAGGCAGCTGTGTGTACTGACAAGGTGACCACATGTTTGCATGCATCCGTCCATGGTTTAGTAACATGTCATACCTCGGTATCTATGGCATGTATGAGGAGAATTATTTATCTATAGGGTATACAGTCAGGGAGGTATTGGGAAAAAAAACTAGTATAATTTATGCCAGGAGCACTGATGTCTTCCTATGTGTTTATACAGAGTCTAACACAGTGAGGCCCGAATTCTAATAGGGACTTCTGTGTACTGTCGAAATAGTGATAATCAATAGAAGAGGATGAGAGAGCAAACACACGTGACAGACATTAGTCCCATTCCTTAAAGCAATAGCGGAAGGCACTCAGATACGATGGTGATAAGAATGGTATAAGAGCCTATATAGAAGGCTCTCATTGCCAGTTTCTATTTTCTACATTGTGCCAATAGTATTGAATCATGGGATTTAGTTACATACAACAGTTTGGGATAACCCCCTTAGGGTTATGCATTCTTCTCATCTTGGAGAGAAGGATTTGAACCCCGACTTCAGACGGTAACACCTTGATTACCCAGTAAGGTCAGAGGCTGTGATCTGCTAGCCCTGAACAGAGCTACAAGAAGCTAGCAAAGGCCACAGTGAGCATAGGGAGAGGCAAACAACCCAAGGGTGCTAGTCCTTTGTGTTTAATTAAAAGGAAGATGTACTATTTTGAAAGCAATATTTCCATTAGTTTTCAATGCAATGTAATCATACCTAAATCCTTAATTGCATGAACATAAAGATAATCCCAAACATTGCAAATCTGTTGAACAAATATTAGGCATTTTATAAACTTACAGCAACACTGTTTTTCTTTGTGTTTTCCCCCCAATGAGAAAAGGACAATTACATTTAAAAAAAATGATTAAATGCTTTGAATTTGTGACAACTGGCCTCAGATAGAAAATGCATAGATATGAACACCATATAAAGCTTGATCCATGGTGTATGTGATTTAAATAATTGGACAAGCACCTCAAGCTCTTGGAGGAGGTATCAGAACTTCAGTCTGCTACAGGAATTTTCATCATGATTTAATGTATTGTATTTAGTGTTCTGCAGTCTGTCAGAAAAAAAAGATTTGAAAATCTGATTTAAAGAAGAAGACAGCATCATAGAAAGGTGTGAATTGGATAATTAGCACTTCTTTTTTGCAAAGCATTAACATTGTATTTTGGATACAAAATTAAAAGGCTAAAAGTTTTCAGGGATTGACATTCATTTCTATTGTCTACATTACAGTCAAATAACTAAAGCAAATCTAAAACCTTTTGAAAAGCTGAGTTTTATTTACTGCCAGATGTGTAGCACCACAGGTCAATATGAGAAAGACATGAATCCCCCTCCTGCCCATTCACAATGCTTCAGTCAACCAGTCAGGTTTGAGAACAGATACCTGACATGGGATGAAAAACAATGTCTGAATTACTATACTTTGTGCAACTAGAGTGCTTTACAGTGCACATGCTGCTCTCAGTTGGGGGTACAGTTACAGGGATCCAAGTCTCTGGTTTAATAATCATCCTTGCAAATATTTCCACTGAGGAGACCTTTTAGATGCATTCCTACATATTGACACATGTGGCAGATTTTCAGCCTAAAAGGAGAAGGCAGAGAAAGAAAACAGAAGTAAAAAAAAATATAGATAGACAGATAGATAGATCAGCAAAGTTTTCTTTATTACTATAACTGGTATAACATGCTATTGTATGCCAATCCAGAAAATACTGCCTGGATACACAATTACTGACAATATCACATGGGACTAGGGCCATAGCATAGAGCCAGTAGTCATTTGGTGGCAGTGTGTTCGGGGGAAAAAAAATACAGTATGTGAGGATTTCTTGTACTTTACCAGCACAATTAGCATGAACTATTTCTCTAGGGTATGGGTTGCGCAATTACTGAAACTGATCCAGAAAAAATGGCACATTTATGATTTCAACTGTGTTAGTCAATACCAACTAGTTAGTCAACATTAACATGTAAAATACATTATGCGTTCTACTAACATATACGTTTCTGTTGTGCTTCATCAGTACAAAGTAATTAAAATACTATCTCTCATTGCACATAGCGATGGTACTCTATTAAGTTGTTCTTGATTTTGGAATTAAAAATTGATTGGGTAGGAATTCAAAACTTAGGTAATTTATTTTATTAACTATTCATCCTGTTTGTTGTTGGAAGCAGTTAAAAGTCTGTCTGCCTCTATTTCTTCCAGTGCAAGCCAGATTTTATCCCCAGACAGGAAAAGTTGACTCACTGAAGTCAGTGGAAACTGCCCACATGATTCTGAAAGCAGAATTTGGCCCTACTTGTTTTTTTTTTTTTTCATACATTTTTGAAACAGTATTCTGTTCTGTTGGTATCCTTCAGGACTTTGTGTTAAATCTACTTCTTTTCTCCATTTATAGCTATTCCCTGGTGACCTCATCTTCCACCATAGTTTCAGGAACACCCTTTATACAAATGACGTACAAAGTGCCCCTCTAACTCTGTATCTCAGCCCTGGATGTCCCACCATGTTCACAAACTCCTTGATATTCGTCCTGAACTTTTCCTTCTGACCACTATGCTCAAACAGATTCATCTTCATCTCCTCTCTTTTTCCAAACACATCCAGGTACTTGACAAATGTTTTCACTTTTTCCCACTATCGTATTACTAAAAACTATGTTCTCTGTCACAATTATCAACTCCCTGCATTGCTGAACTCCAACCTTGAATACTGCAACTTCTTGTACTGTCATGAAAGGGATTACTTTTGGATAATATAGTATGCAATGTGAGTTAGGGTGCTACAATTGGATGAAAGACAAAAACTTTGATTCAGAAATGTTGGCATGGTGCAATAATGCTGATCTGTCATGGTGCATCATGGGAGTTGTAGTCCAGATAAGACTTCCAGCCCTTTGAAGAATATGGGAGCATGAGACACTTGAACTAAAATTCCCATGAAGCACCACAGTGGCATTTATGAAACATCTTCAGTTTTCAGTCAAAAATGTTTTTGTTTTGAATGTTCAGATTTTCAATGAAAAGTCAAAAAGTTTTCTGCATAAACCAGATAGCCTTAGCAAAAAAATATAATAGTTGAAAATTCAATTTTCTATCAAAAACAGTTTCAAATGATCATTTTTGACCAGCCCTACATTTAAGACATTTGAGCTGTGAGAATTTGTGAAATATTGACTTATTTGGAGAAGATCCAAATTCTCAGAAATAGCCTCTCTCAGGATACAGCTAGAATGCATTAATGTGGGTACAAAACTTCAATTGTTTATGATTACTATAAGTGATTGTATCACCAAGTGAAAAGTGTTAGTTTAGGGAAAGACTTATTACAGCACTATCACAAAGGTAAAGTCCTTAAGCTGTCAATGACAATAAAGGAAATAATAAGAACTACAGTGGTGATACTTTAAAACTTGCCATTTTATCTATTATACATGAAGTATATTAGAGTACCATAGATATCTACCTAATATACAGAAATAAGGCTTTGGAATACTATTGTAGATTTCTGTACTCAACTTATATAAAGAACTCTAGCAGATTTAGCTGTTTGTGTCCAATCCTGAAAGTGATGAGCAACCTCAGCTCCATTAGAAATCAATGAGAGTTGAAAATACTCAATTCCTTGAATCAGGCCATTTATCATCTAAGCAATTATTTAAACTAGGAGTGGCTGATCGATATGTGATTGGACATTGTACATGCTTCTCAAACTCTATTTTAGGTTCACAAAACTAGACTGAGTTAGCAGACACCCTCCCTCGTAATTTAAACCATTTTTTCCCCCAAGGCTGACTTTTTAAAATAGTTTTATATATAGCTAAAGGGATAGAAATTACACTCCCAAAGCTAGAGGATTCACTGACTACAGTAATACAGTACACTAGTAATATATTTAGGCCAAAACTTTCAAAAATAGGAGCCTAAAGTTAGCCTGCTATGTCCTTCTTCAGGTTCTACACAAGTGGCCAGATTTTGAAAGGTGCCGAGCGTTGATCATCTATAGGGAAGTCAATAAATGCTGGGCACTTTGGAAAATTAGAAAAAAACATTCAGCAGCTTAAATATGGAACACCTGACCTTTTTCTCTGCAAAGTCTAGCTGTCATATATTTTTTTCATTTTACCTCATTTCTGCTGTGCTTTCACCCTATTTTTTTCCACTGTTTTTTTCCCCTCTCTCTTCCTTCTCTGCTCTTTTTCAGGCTTTCCAAGATGGAATGTGAACCCAGAAACATGAGTCTGAATCAATGTTTCTAACCGGGAGGTTTCAGTGGATTTGAAATTATGCAAAATGAGTTCACCCATCTCTAATTGAAACTTACACACACAAAGCCTCTGTAGAAAATGGATGTACTGAAGGCAGGTTCCTAGTATGAAGTAAGTACTTCCAACATTTATAGCCTAGAACTTAATTACATTCTGCCCCACAGGGAAAGGTGCCTCATTTCCCCATGCAGAGTTTGTTACTTACTGTTATAAGAAGAAACATTACTTTTAATAAAGAATCAATAACATTACAGCTATTACATACTTTCAATCTGTATTTAAAGCAGCCTTGTTCACCGAAGAGTCAGAATGGCTGCTTCCAGTCTTCTGAGATGGGGAGTTCCAGAACTTTAAAGTTTCAGTAAATACTTTTAGCTGAATAGGCACATTTAGTGAGAGCTGTAAACTTTCTTGGGTATAATTACTTTCTGATTAGTAAGAATGAGTATTCATCTATGGTATATATGAGTCCTGTGTTTTAGAAACTGTCAAAACCTTGTACATAATGTCATGATTGCTAAGAAACTTTAAATTTATAGTGGAAAAATGTAATTGTTCAAGCCATCTGGGTACATAAAACATTCACCAATTTTAAACAAAAGATAGAAAACACACACAAAAAAAATCAGTTTTTCACCAGAGTTTCCAAAAAGAATCCTGTTTTTCTATTATTATTTATGAGAAGTGAGTTAATTATTGAGTTCTACAAAATCTTTCTACAAAAAGGCTCAGGCATATTAACTCAGACAACAGCACAGAATACAGACACGTGGTAATATTTCCATGTACATTTGGCCAATGCAACATTCCTGGGCAAAGTCTTAGCCCCTTTATTCCTTGTTCAACAGAACAGCAATTCCCCCCCAGAACTCACTATTGAAGCACGGCTTTATATGGCTCTGCTGCTTTCGTATTTTCTTAGGCACTTTGATTGCCAAATGTTGTCTCTCCCCCATTTTATAAAGCATTTAACCGGTTCTTGTTTTTTTACCAGTTGCTTATATCAATTTAACATTCCTATTTTATTTGGATTAAGGGCATAAGAGATTACATGTACACTTAGCTGGTTAGAAATATGTGACATCTTATCTCCTGTTGTGAGCTCTCTTGCTCTCTAATGTTGTGTACAAATTAGAACATTATAATAACTTTGTGTTTCAGTAGGGAGTAGAGATGAGCTGGAATTGAAGTGAATGCTACCTATGGGCATTACAGTATGACTTGGAGTAATCAGATAATCTGACCTATTTCATATCTAAAAAAATGCAGCAACCTAATACTAGCATTGAATGAAATTCAGAATTTATGTCCTGCGGAAAATTCTGATGTTTCAGCATATTTTTGCACCCTACATTGGGATAAAATGTTGAAATATTGAAATTTTTGCAAAATAAAATATTCAGAAAAAATTCAATTCAGAAATGTCAAAATGTTTAATTTTGATATTTGTGACTGAAACAATACATTTCAACAATCCCAGAATCAAAATATTTCCTTTTGGATTGTTGACTTGACCTAAAACATTTTGTTTCAAGTCAGTTCATAATTAAATGGCATTTCCCTACTCTAGTGTATTGCCTCATGGGAGTTGTAATTGAGGAGTCCAATGTTTCCATTCTCCCTGGAAGGACTACAATTTCCATGAGTACCTAGGATCATGTGACTCCCATGAGGCACCACACAACTTGGACAAGAGAGAGATCACATTGCATTATGGTAAATGTAGTCCTACAGGAAGCTCAGCCCATGGGAGAGAAGAGTGGCATACTACAACTCCCATCTACCATAGGGCAACACTGATAGGGAAATGCAAGCTTAACATTTTGTTGAACTGATTTGAAAGAGTACTTTGGTCAGTTCAACCAAATGAAATATTTTGATTTGAGTAGAACCTATTAAAAACAAAATACTTAGTTTCCTGACTACAAATAAAAAATGTTCTGCAGAATTGAAAATTTTCCCTTACAAAGTTTTGATTTTGCAGAAACTGCATTTTCTATAAAAAAAAATCCTTCCAATAGAAAATTCCTTATCAGCTTTACCCAATACTCAAAAAGCTCCTAAGTAAGGGCTAGATTTGACTTTTACAACATGCCCTGAGCAAGGGGCAGTAGGTTAGCTGCACCACCTCAAGTGCAGAGCAGAAAACAAATTGTGATTCTGAGAGTTACAATTCCTCCCCTGCTTGTCTATTACTCTGAAGGAAGAGTCAGTTATTTTATCTCTTTCCATAGAACAGCCCATGCACCCATCCAGCTACATAGCTGGTGAGAAAGAAGACAGGC
Source organism: Trachemys scripta elegans (assembly GCF_013100865.1). NCBI lineage: Eukaryota > Metazoa > Chordata > Testudines > Emydidae > Trachemys > Trachemys scripta. The sequence goes on from NC_048310.1 coordinate 17,736,171, forward strand.
AGAATGAAAGTTACACCCACTCTTCACCCCTTCCTCATCCTCATATGTTTGTTCACATTAGATAGTACTGGATGAGTAGCCCAACCTCTTCTCACCGATCAGAGTAGGAGGGCAAAGTGGACCAGTGTAAGTGGTGTGACAATATAGCCTGAATTAAACATGGCTATGCATTTCTGCACATGTCTGAGGGTGCCACGGAGATATAGCCTTGATCACTTTTTATAAGACTTCAAAATATTTTTTTCTCTCCTATAGAAGCATATACTCATAGCATTAGTATCTTCCTTATTGTCTTGATTATACTGTTAACTTTTCTTGTCTTTAGAAGCATAATGTAAAGTAAAATATTTACTGCTTAAATATTTCCAAATTACATGGGGAAATAACTAAGCTCTATGGTCAAAAAAATACAGCATCTGTCAGTTTTAAATATGAAGCTGTTCTCACAAACAATAAGCTGTTTGCATGAACAAACAGGAATACTGATGCTAAAACCTTTCACAAGTGCTCCCCATTGGTATGCTTTAGCAAATGTAAAATTTGGAGGGTGTACAATTCATGAGCATCATTTTAAAGGCCAAGTTGATGTCACTTTGAAAATTTCTTGCTGCATGCATATTTGGAGATAGAGTTCTGCCCACGGAAGTCAATGGAAGTCTTTCCTTTGAATTCATGGAGCTTGGATCAGGCTCTAAGTACACTAAAATAAAGACCTGTTTATATATTCCTCTGATATTGTGTGTGTGTGTGTGTGAACACACACTTGTGATATCACCAGCATTATTATTGCATGTTGGCAATAATCGCAGTTGCAATAATGGGTGCCTTGCTCAACTATCATCTAGAAACTCCCTGCAAGCATGAACAGTTTGAAAACCAAAGGTTTAACATCCCATAAGCAAACTTTTAATAACATGTTGTTTAGTAAAGATCAGGACCTCTGCAATTACCTTTTAACATATCTAAATTTTAAGTGATGAACACAGTAGATTAGCAAGCCTGAGTTTTTCTCTTTCTCAAAAAAGCCCTCCTATTGTAATGAAGAATCTCATAATCACAATAAGAATGTTAGACAATAAATGTAGAAAATAATTACAACCACTCAACCATGTTTTCTGTGTTCTGAAATCAACTACAGTAGGAACTATTTGTTAACATCCCTTCTATTTGTAGGGTTTGGTGAAACAGAAGAAAAATTGTAGCGTGTGTTTAATACACTGATCGAAACTCCCCTACCACCACCTAAGGCACCAATCCTTCAAACACTTACACTTACATACATGGTCAACATTTTTATGTATGAGAAGTCTCAGTGACTTCAAGGAGACTATTTATGTGAAACTAGTTGAGGGATCAGGGAACAAAAATCAAACATCTAATGGTCCAAACATATCCTTGTTGTCACTCCACTGATGTCAATAGGTATGTCTAAACTGTGTCACCATACAGTGGGACATCTTAAGAAGAGCTATAAAATGCCATGAAAGACAAAAGCAAGAATGATAGAAGGCACAATAATATCAAAATTAGTGATGAGTGAACTTCACAAGGCTCAGAGTTTGAATTCAGTTCTGATAAAGCACATGAAAGGTGAAGCAAAAAATGAGCAGCACATTTTAGAAAGTCAATTAAGTTTATCAGTCCAACTTCCATTTCTAAAAAAAGTTTAGAGTTGAGGCAGAGACTGAGGGTTACCTGGACTGGCGGTTCGCCCCTAATCAAAAGAATCAAAACAGGAAGTGTTTTGAATTTAAAACTAACATAGCACTGTTTCACACGTGACCAAGAGCTGCTGAGCAGGCTCCCAATAAAAGAAGGTATGTTCATTGTAAAGATACAGTGTCAAAAAGATGAGTGGGCCCTGCACTGTGAAACTGCTTCTTTTAGTTCTCAACTCTCATAACATTTAATTGAAATAGATATATTTGACAGAATCCCCTCAGACAGTGTCATGAGGGCTGGCAAGCTCTAAAGCCAACATAAACTATTGAGCCTCACATCTCCAAAGGTCAATGGTATCTATTTCCTCAAACAACAGATGTGGTGATCAGTGTGAAATTGTTGAAGTTTATATCCTGACTATATTACATGCATTGTATTATAAAGTGTCCTTGTATTTAGTATGTCTGGCTTCATGGCCAGACAAGTGTACTATTTATAGTTGCAAACTTTTAAAACTGTGTGTCAGAAAAATCATTTCTCAAATTTTATGAAAGTAAATTGAGGTCTGGCAACCATATTGCACCACAGATTTGTGGGCAGAGTTCCCCATTGAAATCAATGGTGTGTTTTGCTTAAAGAGACCAGCGGCATGACATACCCCAAAGTTAGCTAAATATATATCTGACTAATGAATCTGTTTGACTGCACTGTCTTTTGTGAGATTTCCTCCTTTCAGTAAGCAGCTATTAAATGATTTTATTGGCAGGTGGACACCCTGATTTCTAGTAGTATAGTTTGTGTTGAAGTTATTGGTTCAAACAATATTGCTGTCCATACTTTATAGGGAGCAACAACATATAACCTTTGTATGCACACATTCCCTTACCCTACCACCTTCTTCCCACTATTAAGCAGATTTTGAGATAGAAGGGGGTCAAAATAATTAGTTCATTTAGGCTCTAATTCAGTATCCACTGAAACCAGTAGAAGGACTTCTCTTGACCTCAGTAAACTTTGGGTTGGCTCCTTGGTGATATTCCTCAAAATGACAATGCTCTACATGGGATATTAGAATGCTATAATTTTTATTAAAATATCTATACAAGAATAAGTGATAATCTTTCATTACACTGTAAGCTCTATTTACATTAGCATGTCTTACATAGGCCTGGATTATACAAATACGTGTGCTAATGCTGTCCTTTGTCCCTCCATGCAGTCCCACTGACTTCAGCAAAACTCCATGTAGGTCCAGGGGTCCATGCTACAGAGCTATTTCCAGGATTGAGGCCTTTATATAGGTGGACCCCTGTGCATGCATGGAGCCATAGCAAACTGTGACCTTAGTCTATAAGCTTTTGGGGCAGGGAACTGTTTGCCTATAAAACACCTTTTGAACAGTTATGTAAAACAATAATTATTATTATGCACACCAATTTCCCATAGCCTCTGGATGTTACAAAAATTAAAAACAATTTATAATGAAAATGATGCAGATATTAAAACTCAGAACTGGAACAAATTCTTTGGTGCAGGCATTGTCTTTTATTATATGTTTGTACAACAATTATCACAAAGAGGCCCACCTGTAAAAATGGTCTTGATTTCAGGCCATGTCATGCAATTTTTGCAGGGTCAATTTTTAGTTTCAAAGAGTTATGTGACTGTAGCTTTGGAATACATTAGAAACCACTGAATTCTCTTTGCATTCGTAACCAGGTGTTTAAATATTCCATATTTCAGTATTTTTCAGTCAGTGAACCTTAGCTAGGACTCTGAGGCCATTCAGGTATATGGAGATAATTCATTTGAAATTACCATTACTCATTTGAAGACAGACAAATGATTGTACTGAGCCATGCTTTTCAATAAACCTGGAAGACATGGAATGCAAACTGAAATGTCTAACCCTGGGTTACTTAAAGTTAATTCTATTCAATAGTCACATCATTATAGAGGCTAAATTAATCTAAAAAGCAAAACTAGCACAATTTGTAGTATGGCACTTATGATTTGTAAACAGCATATAGATGGCAGCTGCAGATTGACAAAATAGTGATCTTATAGTGACATGAAGTGTTTGCTATTTCTAATCATAAATGTGCAGGTTTTTTCTCATGTGAAATGCTGTTTTTCAAAAATCATTTTGCTTAAGTGCACAAGCATTGAAAAACTGAAGTTCTTCACTGATCTAAAGCTAGACAGAGAATGCAGGTAACCACAATACAGACTCCCCTGTAATATTCCGTTAGAGGCTGACCTGCAGACACTCTTCTGTATGAGTGGGAGGTAAATCAGCTTCTCTGTTAACTTAATCTCTGGCCTTTCTCAAACAGACACTGTGATTGCTTCACAGTGCTGGATTTTTTTTTTTAACATTTAATAACTTTGCAGTGAAGAATGCTCTTCCAGAAGGACCAAGTCTAAAGCACCAAATTTCACACTGGATGGGACAAGAGCTCAGATGGAAACTGCAAGTTTGGTGCTTTATTCATACACTAGTACAATTCTTCATAATCTATTTTTTATAAGCAAGGAGAGATTGCAGAAGAGAGCAAGGTCCTCTAGTTTAATGCAAGGTCTTTATCTTTTGGACACCAGAGTACAAAATAAGATGAATTAAGCAAGTGGAATGTGGTCAGTCAGCTCATCACAGCCCTCATTGGACAATAGCCTGACAGCAAACTGCTTTCCCCTCAAAGGATCTCTTAACTGAAGAAACATGAAAAATGAATTAGTCCCGTCCCTCTCAGTGGAGTAAAGGTTATAAGGATGCAATCTAGATACATTGAAGAGGCAATATTGGTAAAAATGTACTCTGGAAGACTTGTTAGATAAGGAATCTTGTTTCTCTGTCCCCCACTGCCATCCTAACAGAGGCTTTGTAAAAGATTAAGAACTTTATAAAAAAATTCCGTATCTCTGGGGGGGGGAAATGACACAGCAAGAAACATCTCTTTAAAATAGACCTGTTCAACAAGGAACTAAGGAATATCTTATTTACTTAGATTTACAGACTGCGTCTTTGCATAAGGCTCATGGCAATTTACATCATTTATGAAATACCGCATAGTTCAAGTTCTGCATCTTTCAAAAATCTGGACTAAAAGTGCCAAATTCCCACCACCCCCTTCACTTCTCCAAGACCTCTAAGCAAAATAGGTGGGTCTTGCACTGAACGCAACAAAATGAGACACTGCCAGGACAGCTGGGGTGGTGAATTCCATAGTCAAGGGACATCTACTGAACATTTTCTATGAATCCCCAGATAATTAAATCAACCAATCTCCAGTACAGTAGCAGGTTTTAGGGAAAGAGGCATCTCTCAGATAGCCAGGACCCAAACCATATTAAGCTTTGTAGACCAAAGCCTACATTGAATTGCATATGGAAGTGAACAGGAACCCATTACAAGTTCTTGGAGAACTGGTGTAAAATATTCGCATCACTAACACTACCAAAGAGGTGAGCAGACTCATTCTTCACCAAATGCAACGTTAGAGCAACCTCCAGTTGAGCACATGACAATAGCTATTCCTGGACCAACAAAAGTATGGATTCTGGATTCAGATCCTGTTGTGAATGCCTAATTGGATGCAAATGCTAAGAGGCTTCCCATAGACCACAGCTGCCAACTATCTAATCTATCTGTTTCAGAGTAGCAGCCGTGTTAGTTTGTATCCACAAAAAGAACAGGAGTACTTGTGGCACTTTAGAGACTAACAAATTTATTAGAGCATAAGCTTTTGTGGGCTACAGCCCACTTCTTCGGATGCATATAGAGTGGAACATATATTGAGGAGATATATATACACATATACAGAGAGCATGAACAGGTGGGAGTTGTCTTACCAACTCTGAGAGGCCAATTAAGTAAGAGAAAAAATTTTTTTTGAAGTGATAATCAAGCTAGCCCAGGAAAGACAGTTTTATAAGAAGTGTGAGAATACTTACAAGGGGAGATAGATTCAATGTTTGTAATGGCTCAGCCATTCCCAGTCCTTATTCAATCCTGAGTTGATTGTATCTAGTGTGCATATCAATTCCAGCTCAGCAGTCTCCCGTTGGAGTCTGTTTTTGAAGTTTTTCTGTTGTAAGATAGCCACCTGCAGGTCTGACATTGAATGGCCAGACAGGTTAAACTGTTCTCCCACTGGTTTTTGAGTATTATGATTCCTGATGTCAGATTTGTGTCCATTAATTCTTTTGTGTAGAGACTGTCCGGTTTGGCCAATGTACATGGCAGAGGGGCATTGCTGGCACATGATGGCATATATCACATTGGTAGATGTGCAGGTGAACGAGCCCCTGATGGTATGGCTGATGTGATTAGGTCCTATGATGATGTCACTTGAATAGATATGTGGACAGAGTTGGCATTGGGCTTTGTTACAAGGATAGGTTCCTGGGTCAGTGTTTTTGTTCAGTGATGTGTGGTTGCTGGTGAGTATTTGCTTTAGGTTGGGGGGTTGTCTGTAAGCGAGGACAGGTCTGTCTCCCGAGATCTGTATCTTTCAGGATACGTTGTCAATCTCTGATGATGCGCTGGAGAGGTTTTAGTTGGGGGCTGAAGGTGACAGCTAGTGGTGTTCTGTTATTTTCTTTGTTGGGCCTGTCTTGTAGGAGGTGACTGTCCTGTAGGAGGTGACTTCGTCTGGCTCTGTCAATCTGTTTTTTCACTTCAGCAGGTGGGTATTGAAGTTTTAAGAATGCTTAAGCTATGAGGGCTGGCCCTCAAATTCCATAGATCTCAGGATTCATCAGTGAGAGACCTCTGTAGCCCACTTTCCCCTCAGCATAGACCTTTGCTTTTAAGATACAAACTAGCCCAGTATTTAAATTCGATAGACATGAATACAAACACCAAACATCATAAAGGTTGCGGTGTTCAGAATTCTTTGTATCCTAAACTAGTTAGAGTTCCCAGCCTGACATCCTGCCACCTATAAAGGCTTTCCCAATCCTCCCCTTGCAAAGCTAATTTGCATCCTCACCTGTTTCTGGAAATAGAAAATCTTTTGATCCCCCATCACCATTCCAACCAAGGTTTCCTAGCCAGACCAGTTTCCCATAGAAAATCTCTGATGCTCGCCTAAAGTTCAGGAATTCTCCCATCCTCACTTTCACCAGTTAAAGGTTCCTAAACTAAACCAAACCTAAATCTTCTGGATGTAGGTGAATGAAGCAATAAAAAATATGAACCCCAAAGGAGGAAATACCATACACGGGCATATCTCTACCTCCTAATTACATAGAATCTAAACTGGTAGACCTTAAGCACATGTAACTCCTATTGGGAGTAATCACTGTGCAGTGACTGCAGAATCAGGCCTTTACCATGTTTCAGTATATTTTGGTAAATTCATGCCTTTAATTTTAGGTGGTATTTAAAGCTCCCTGTTCCATTCCATTTTAAATTTTGAATGCCCATGTACTTTGAGGTTTAGATTTTCAAAGATGTCTCATTCTGGTTCATTTTAATAGGACTTGGGTGTCCATATTACTTAGGAATTTGTGTTCGTCCCTTAGGATTCAAATGTTCTATGTTCCACACATCAGCCATGCAACAAAAGGAGAAGTTATGTTTATTTAACAAAGCTTGTCTATTTTTCCCTATTACTATAAAAGGCATGAATGATTTCACAATTTTTTTTACACAAATTCAGAGGATTTATTCTTGGGGCCCCTGATATCCAAAGCAAGACAACTAACTGGAGTGTTATTAGTGTCCACACAGATAGAATAAAATAATTCAGATTTATATTGGGTTCACTGTCATTCAAAAGAAAATATCACAGTTTTCATTACAGATCTCAGCATTGTATTTACAACAGGATATTGATCTTAATGTTTCCTCCTTAGATAATGCAATTGCTTATTTCACTATGGGAAATCAGAGGACTTTAGCTCCTTTTGAAGAATAGCTGAGAGGTCTTCAGTTTTTCCCCAGTATTAATCAGGCCTGAAGTGAAGTGACTGAAAACCAATAGCAGTACTTTAAAATGAGGCGGGAGAGAGGGGTAAGGGGGGAGGGTAACTCTTAAAACATCATCAGTTTCTCTAGTTTAAATGCTAGCCAAAAGGCATATTTGGCACAATAATCTCTCTTCAGTTTTGTGAGAGGAGCAAAAGCACTTCAATCAGACACAGGCAGAAGGGCTGCACTAAGGTGGAATGCTTCCCCCATGTCTAGCCAGCACTTTTTTCCTCTGGCAAACACCTTTTGTGGCCAGGACGTACAGTGAGGAGCTGGTGGACAGAGACTGTCCCCAGCATGTTCTCCTGTGCAAACTGGATTTTCTGCCCAATAACCCCACTGGAAGCAGTGCTTACGGCAACGCTAACTCCTCCTCTGTCCATTGAAAGGAGTCACAGGGATCAATGCAGCAGTGAGAAGCCAGTCTCAGCACAGTTGCTAAGCAGTTGTTCTACCAGTGCAGAGGGTTGGCGCCTGGGAGGAGCACAGGGATGGGACAATCTTCTCACTGCATCACAGATCTATGAAATCACAAGGATCTCTGACCTATGCAGATCTTGGAGGCCATGCTGTCCACTCATGACACAGTTTTATATCTGCCAGCCTCTCAGAGTTGAAGATGCAGGACAAACAAATCATATAGGTGAGTATATACATTCCTATCACCTACACATAGGGGTTTTGCTGTGGGATGATAATAAATTTGTGACTGTCATATTATCATTCACCTGAAGCATTAACAACCCAGCAATGGACAAACCTAGAACTCACAGATCCAGTTCATCTCAACCTTCTGGGTCTGGAGTATTGGGCAGCAGAAACAGTAAAAAGTTCCTAGAAAGAAAGAAGCAAGAGTTGCTAGTTGGGACTGATGGGAACCAAAAATAGGGCATAGCTTATTTGGGGGAGGCAAGAAAAGTCCCAGTTTGTCAGCTAGAATTACATAGGCATTCAGTTATACTGAAGATTCAGAGTGGTCCCTGTGATTTGGAAAACAACAACAACAAAGCCAAAGTGTCTGCCCTTGTGTTGCATGTCAGGCATCGATGTCTCTGCTCTCTCCCTGCCCTATTTACAAAAGGAGAGAAGGTGGGCTGGCATATGTGTGATTGTTTATGCTCACACATGTAGCCACAGTATCTTCAAGAGCTAAGGTTGCATAAGTGTTTCCCGTCTTCCCTCTTCTTTTTCATCATTGATTAATTTTGGTCTAAAAGTCTCCACCTCCTCACTTGGGAGAATATACCAGAGGACTGATTGTGAGGATACTTATCCCTAATATTTAGCATAAATGTTCCTTTGATCAATTTCTTACCACAAATCCCTTGAACTATCCTAACCATTCCTGTCTGTCCTTGGTGTTTACATTCTTCAGATGCCTGCAGACAATTATCACATCTCCCCTTCTAGCCAAGCTGTGCAATACACATAACTGTGGGCAAGAAAAACATTGAGCTAAATTGCCAAGGGATCCAGAATGACACAGGCATCCATGCAACAGAAGAGGAGTCAATAAGTTAAGGAGAGCAGAATATAGGAAATCATAGGATTTAGATAACTGTAGCCTGTTTATTGAATCCAGGCCTGTAAGACAGAGCAAAACAGGCATTAATTACACTCTTGAAGAGTACATGGGCCTGGGGAAAGTGGGGGAGGATGGCTGATCAAGTCAAGGAGCAAGTAATGGAGTTTATAAATATGGGATTTAGTTCAAGTCAAGCTAACTGGCTAAACAATAGGCCTGCTAGGCAATTTTCTT